>NC_135809.1:102355425-102668967 GCF_964213995.1 Mustelus asterias | reverse complement strand
AGCCCTATTCTGTAGTTATCTTTGTTGAGATATTTTTCTAATGAATTCTAATCACTAAATGTTTCCAGTAATCATTTTAAAAATATAGAAACAGCAACATATATATTACCCCTTTATGGCTATTGGCATCAAGTATGGTGAGAAGAACTAATGTGACAGTTGTAAACAACTCTAAGGTTTATTAGAGGGTGTGGCTGCTTAATGTGTCTGCAATCATACCAAATAATATTTATTAGTATACAGAGTAAGTGCATAAATTGTATTATTCTCCATGTGGGCTACAACAAATGCAATACATGTAGCAACAGTTTTTCTTCCTTTATGTAGCTGATTTATGATTAAAGAAAAACAGATTAACGTATACTTATTTGAAATAACCCCCACTACTATATACAGATCAGGGGCTTTAACTTGACAGCACAAGTGGAACTACAATTACACAAAATAGTAGCTGCTATCACCAAGAAATAGTTGTCTGAACAGTAACAACTTGTGATCCAAATGCTTTTAATTTTATCATCTAGCCCTGGATTCTGAGGTAGCTGAAATTTGCTTGGCTGAAATAACACTAGAAGTGTGGATGACACATGACAGGTGTAAACATCTACTGCCTAACAGCAATAAAAAAACATCCAAGTCTACGCTAGGACAAACAGGCAAGGATGATGTTGCCGGAACATTCTTCAAAGATTAATTTATCTTTGATTTGCTTCTGGGCTTGTGTAAACTCTCCATAGGAAAAATGTCAGTTCACTTACCAATGCAGATTTTCCCGTCTGACAGCAAGGCATACTTTTGATGGCAGCCACATACAGGTCCATCATCTGTATCATCACATGTATGATGGCACCCACCATTTCCATGATTACACGTTACTAAAAAAGATTACACACATCTAAAAGAAACAGCTGATCATTATCACAATCATATTAAACTGTCCCAGACATCTTTAACTTCATAAACTAAACAGGACAAACAATAAAATCATACTTTTATTGAAATGTTAGGCTCACTCACCGGCCAAACAACTCACTGCTAAAGGTCTTGGCATGTCAGATTTTTTTGAAGGGGGATTCAAACTCGGATTTGTGTTGATCTGGTTGTTGCACAGATAACCAACTTTAACATCTTTATTCCAAGGATATGCAGACTAATGGTGCACCTGCTGCCAGCCAGTCTTCTAGCCAGGCACATAGTCATTTTTAAACAGAAATCCAGCATTTTACATCAATATTGGTGCAATCCAGGGAAAAAAATACCCTTTTCCATAAGCTCAGCATTTCACTTCAGTTGATTTAAACCAGAGGTCAAACAGAACCCTTAAGGACAGAGACATTCTTAAGAACAGTTGGGAAGGTTGAATTCTTTTTGGTTTCAGTGTTCCAAAAGAAGACACAAGGAAACAGAAAAATGAAAAGAATTTACGTACATAGGCATCCCCTCTGATTCCTGGCTAGTTCAAAACCAGGCCTACATTCACAGGCTACTCCTCCTTTTGGTGTTTCTCTACAGATGTGGGCACAGCCATGGTCTTTGTTCATGCAACTCATTCCTTCTGAAGCAAGATAATAGAACAATCAGAAATACAATTTGTTAAGAAATCTTGTTCAAAGTAATTGTTTATACAGAGACAACATGCGGACAGTGTAAAATACCTGCAAACAGAATCAGAATTATCTGTCAATTCACTATATTCTGTAAAGTCAGAGGGGAGGAATTTGCTCATGTAATGTTAATGGCACCATGCAAACACACCTCGATTCCCTGGTGACAGACAGGCAATGCCTCAGATCTCTATTTTCACGGCTTTCTTCAACGATATCAATGAATGCATGAAATTTTCCCACCATAATATTTCCATTTTTCTTAAACTGAGTTCTTTGGGAGAGCTTTAGGTAAATGTCAACACTGGTTCAGTGGTGGATTTTAGTCAGAGGGTTATTGGTTCAAATTCCAGTTCCGGCCTTGAGCACATAATCATGATTGATGTGCAGTACTGAGGGAATACTGATTGTCCATAGGTACCATTCAGTCAGATGAGGTGTTAAACTAGGAAACCATCTGCCTGTCAAAGTGGACATTAAAGAGCTCAGAGAACTATTCAAAGAAGAACAGACAATTATTCCAGTGATTGTTTCTCTCTCAAACACTCACCAAAGAGTTAAGACCCTCTTTAAAACTTATTCCTTTGACCAAGATTTTGGCCACCCTTCTTTGGCATGGCATCCATTTGGTTTGATTAAGCCTCTGTGAACTGCCTGGGGTGTTTTTCTAAATTGAAAGCACTATGTAGATACAAATTGCTGTTGACAAAGTTATTTGTCTCACTGCTGCCTGAGAGATCTTGTGTGATACTGTAGTTGCCCAAACCTCAGTAATCACTGCATTCTAAAACTTAGTACATGTGTGAAGCACTTTGAGCTTCGTGAGAGATGTCATAAACCAGAAGTGTAAACTGATTTTACATTATTTTACATCTGCTATCTTTTTCCAATAATTCCTGTCTTATTTTTAAGAAGGTGCTGACCTTGTAGCGGGCAACAGTCCCCTGGGCGGCACGGTAGCACAGTGGTTAGCACTGCTGCTTCACAGCTCCAGGGTCCCAGGTTCGATTCCTGGCTCGGGTCACTGTCTGTGTGGAGTTTGCACATTCTCCTCGTGTCTGCGTGGGTTTCCTCCGGGTGCTCCGGTTTCCTCCCACAGTCCAAAGATGTGCGGGTTAGGTTGATTGGCCAGGTTAAAATTGCCCCTGAGATGCGTAGGTTAGAGGGATTAGCGGGTAAATATGTGGGGGTAGGGCCTGGGTGGGATTGTGGTCGGTGCAGACTCGATGGGCCGAATGGCCTCCTTCTGCACTGTAGGGTTTCTATGATTCTAAGTCCTGTTCACCCTCCTGCTGCTTGCTTATGTAATGTGGAGATGCCGGTGTTGGACTGGGGTAAGAAGTCTCACAACACCAGGTTAAAGTCCAACAGGTTTATTTGGTAGCACAAGCTTTCGGAGTGTCGTTCTTCTTCAGGTGAGTGAGGAGTTGTGTTCACAAACAGGGCATATAGAGACACAAACTCAATTTACAAGATAATGGTTGGAATGCGAGTCTTTACAGGTAATCAAACTGATAACCAAGTTCCGCACACATGAGGATGGCCTCAACCGGGATCTTGGGTTCATGTCACACTATCTGTAACCCTCATGACTTGCCTGGGCTTGTAAAATCTCACCAATTGTCCTGGCTGGCGACAATACACACCTCTTTAACCTGTGCTTAACCCTCTCTCCACTCACATTGTCTGTACCTTTAAGACTTGATTACCTGTAAAGACTTGCATTCTAACCATTATCTTGTAAGTTGAGTTTGTGTTTATATATGCCCTGTTTGTGAACACAATTCCTCACTCACTTGAAGAAGGAGTGACGCTCCAAAAGCTTGTGCTACCAAATAAACCTGTTGGACTTTAACCTGGGATTGTGAGACTTCTTACTGTGCTTGCTTATGTGGCCATTCAGATCTATAGTAAGAAGTCTCACAACACCAGGTTAAAGTCCAACCTTTTTTTTTAAAGTCCAACAGGTTTATTTGGTAGCAAAAGCCACTAGCTTTCGGAGCGCTGCCCCTTCGTCAGGTGAGTGGGAGTTCTGTTCACAAACAGGGCATATAAAGACACAAACTCAATTTACAGAATAATGGTTCGAATGCGAGTCTTTACAGGTAATCAAGTCTTAAAGGTACAAACAATGTGAGTGGAGAGAGTGTTAAGCACAGGTTAAAGAGATGTATATTGTCTCCAGACAGGAAATTAGTGAGATTTTGCAAGCCCAGGCAAGTCGTGGGGATTACAGATAGTGTGACAATGAACCCAAGATCCCGGTTGAGGCCGTCCTCATGTGTGCGGAACTTGGCTATCGGTCTCTGCTCAGCGACTCTGCACTGTCGTGTGTTGTGAAGGCCGCCTTGGAGAATGCTTACCCGAAGATCAGAGGCCGAATGCCCATGACAGCTGAAGTGTTCCCCAACAGGAAGAGAACACTCTTGCCTGGTGATTGTCGTTGGACTTTAACCTGGTGTTGTGAGACTTCTTACTGTGTTTACCCCAGTCCAACGCTGGATCTCCACATCATTCAGATATATGCCAGAGAGTGCGTGCTAGGGGGCTACTCAATTTTTGAGGGCATCGCAACTGAACCCCATGAGCCTATACTTATCTGGCAATCCCCCACCCCCCTGGAGGTAACAAGGACAACTTCAACTGCTAACAGCACAGAGCAAAATGAAAGACAAAGCACAGAGCAGGGAATAAGTCTGGACTTTCCTGGTTTGTATAGCTCAGCCACTGAGTATCAAGCACCTGAGGCATCAAAAAAACTTACATGACATCTTTAAATCATCATATGTGATGATTACTGCTAATGTGTGACACTTAAAAGATCTGTATATTATCAAACTGACTAAGAAGTGACATAAACCTCAAGATCAGAGGTCACAATCCATGCTTCGGTGTTGAGATTTATGATGTCATCTGAACTTCTGAGTGGAGTAAATCACTCTCACATATCTATTATTCGCTATATAATTGGCTTCTCTGACAGTTGCAAGCTGTTCACACCAGAGCTATCAATCTGCACACTGTTGGGATGAAAAGGGCACAGCTAACCTGACTCAGCAGGTTTTGACAAAAGGCTGTGACCAATTAAACTATAAACACGCATGCCACAAGTATTCATTGAACCGTGGCTTTGACATTCTCTCAGCTATGTAACAGGTAACTCTTAATCACCAGACAACTGCATTAAACAGAATTTGGAATTGAAGTCCCAACTGTACAAAAGCTGAGCTGATACCGAGCCAGTCTGACGAAGAACACAAGGGATAGGAACAGGAGTAGACCATACAGCCTGTCAAGCCTGCTCTGCCAATCAACAGAGTAACGGCTGATCTTGGGTTTCAACTCCACTTTCCCGCACTCTCCCCATATCCCTTGATTTCCCAAATGACCAAAACTTTGTCCATATCCCAGCTTTATATATAGTCACCAATCGAGCATCCACAAACCTTTTCAATTTTTGGAATTTTTGAATTCCAAAAATTGACAACCCTTTGAATGAAGAAATTTCTCCTCATCTCAGTCTAAAATGATCACTGCTTATCCTGAGACTGTGCCCCATGTTCTAGCAATCATCACTCAAAGAATTGGTCACACCATATCATGAATTACATTTTCTAAGCACAGTTTTTGGGAGACGATTAGCAGGCAAATGGAACCCAATTTTAAATATTAAAATTATTAAAATAAGGTTCCTGATTAAATTGTAGTTTTAGGTTGAAATTCCATCCAAAAATACAGATCAATAGGTCTGGTTTGCCGGGCGTAGTGCCAGGTTATTTTTTTTTGAGTTGCTGTTGCTGAACAGTACTTTTTTGCCACTAAACTTTTATCAACTTCTCTGTTTACCATTTTGCACTTTTTGACCTGTGCAACGCTGCGTAAGCCAAGATCTTCCCATAGGGTTGGCAATTGCTTCTATACAACAAGCTACAGCTAACAAAGTTAGAACAATAGGAATCCCTTTGGCTGTTCCAGTTGTGCTACGTGAATTCGACAATGACAATTTCACACTGCAACGAAACCTATACCTCAGGTAGGTTCCACATCAACCATAAAGCAGGAATGAACCAGAAGGGTTATCAACACATAAATGTCCAAATGGTTTCTGACCAGAGAATTGAGATTCTCTGACATGATGGCCTCTATTTTACCATTTTGATTCTAAGTGCTGGGTGGACTTGAAACTGGGAGTGTTTCAGATCTGACTTTTAGACCCGTTCTCAAGCGCCTCCATACGCACTCTGCCTGCAAAAATAACAGCGATTCCGAATCGTGCGGCACAAGCCTGTGGGCGGGGCTTAACACGCCTGAAACTCTGCAGCTCCGATCAGCGCTTCCAACTGCGCATGCACAGAGAAAAAAATGATAGAATGCTGCTCTCCTGCTACATTCTTCCTGGGCTGGATAATGCCTCCCCCTGGCCCCCACAGACATTTCCCCACCACTCACAACATTACTGACCCCCTTATCCCCCCACCACCCCGCCATCCAGACCGATCGCAGGCCCCTCCCCCACTTCCCCCACCGATCTCAGGCAGAGTGGCAGTGGACCCAGCCCCCCCCCCCCCCCTCCACCCCCCACCCGATCTCAAGCAGAGAGCCGTCAGGTGCTCGTCACTTACCTCCTCACTAACTAGAGCGCCCAAATCGGACTTTTGTGGAGCATGTCTGTTTCACGCCAATTCTGGATGGGCGAATGCGGTGGTAAAGGGGGAAGTGCCGGTCAGGTTGGGCATGCAGCCCATTAAGTCAATTTAAATGCATGCAAATGCCCATTTCGGGTGCGGTCCCGATCGCGGCCATTTTCGGGCCTTGGTAAAGGGGGAACCGGCGCGGAGGTGGGCGCGGATGGCGCTACTCGCCTCACGCCCAACTTTACCAAGTTTTCACGCCTGAAACCGGGTGCAACTTGATGGTAAAATCGGGCCTGATATCTAGAGAAACACCCATTTATGTATTCATTATGTAGCAGTCCACAGTGCCTGTTTTAACTGGAGATGACCAAGCGTACGAATAGATGGTTTCTACAAGACTCTCCTTTGTTCCCCATTTGCTTCAACAACTTCAAGAAATCATTCCACATTGCCTGCAAATTTTATCACACCTCCTCCTTGCAGCAGGTATTGATTTTTCTCTTCACCATATCGGTAACTGCAACACTATATTCCGCACCCTATCCTTTCCCCTCTGTACTCTATGAACGGTATATTTTGTCTGTATAGCACGCAAGAAACAACAGTTTTTACAGTATCCCAATAATGTAACAATAATAAATCAAAGAATGGGCCATATTTTGATGTCATGATGTGGAGATGCCGGTGTTGGACTGGGGTAAACACAGTAAGAAGTCTCACAACACCAGGTTAAAGTCCAACAGGTTTATTTGGTAGCAAAAGCCACTAGCTTTCGGAGCGTTGCCCCTTCGTCAGGTGAGTGGGAGTTCTGTTCACAAACAGAGCATATTAAGACACAAACTCAATTTACAAAATAATGATTGGAATGCGAGTCTTTACAGGTAATCAAGTCTTAAAGGTACAGACAATGTGAGTGGAGAGAGCGTTAAGCACAGGTTAAAGAGATGTGTATTGTCTCCAGACAGGACAGTTAGTGAGATTTTGCAAGCCCAGGCAAGTCATGGGAATTACAGATAGTATGACATGAACCATATTTTGATGTAGCAGGGCACCTAATGGCATCTGGCATCGGTTAGAGTTGTCCTTGCATCCTTCAGCTCTGAGCGTGTTTGTACATGAAGAATTTGAAAGTGTGAGCTGATAGTATCACAGTGAGTGAATCAGGGTATCTGGGTCCTCTATAAACCAGGCAAGTGTATCTCCTTAATCAATCAGATTAATAAATAAACAGTGCAAGGACTGAGAAGCAAGTATAAATTAGAGAGGATGAACTCAATGTGAAATCAAATATAGACAGTGAAGGGGAAAAAACATTTGATAAGAGAGAGAAAGAAAAAGAGACAGAAATGAAAAAGTAAATAAAATAAAAAATTTAAAATTGACATTAGAAAATTTAAAATTGACAACAATTAATACCTGAAGAATCAGACTACTCATTTGTAACAGTTAATTTTCAATGCCAGTGTGGTTGACTGGCAGTCATTGACACATACGCCATTAAAAGGGTATTTTTGCTTTAAGTAACTTTATGTGATGAGTTTAGTTACATCTCCCATGCAAATACAGCAACTTCACCCTATTCAAAGCATGTTCATGGTCAGACAGGTCATGTTTCTTGGACTATTGGCTCGGATCAAGTGTTGGATCAAACCTAAGATGGGGTGCAATGCCTTATCTTATCAGCCTGAATCTTGTTTGTCTCTCTTGTGGAGACTATGAGTTGGATTTTGAATTTGGTTTTGGGGGCAAGCAAGGAATGGATTTGGGTTTGCCCCGGTTCACTCCGAGCATTGGCTTTCTAACTTTAAGGATGGAGTAAAACAACTTTTTTAAAAGGCTCATGGTCAGACAGACAGTGGTATGCGGCACGGTGGTACAGTGGTTAGCACTGCTGCCACACAGCGCTCGGGATCTGGGTTTGATTCCCGGCTCGGGTCACTGTCTGTATAGAGTTTGCACATTCTCCCCACGTCTGCGTGGGTTTCCTCCGGGTGCTCTGGTTTCCTCCCACAGTCCAAAGATGTGCGAGTTAGGTGGATTGGCCATGCTAAAATTGTCCATTAGTGTCAGGGGGATTAGCAGGTAAATATATGGGGTTACGGGAATAGGGCCTGGGTGGAATCATTGTCAGTGCAGGCTCGATGGGTCAAATGGCCTCCTTCTGCACTCTCGGGATTCTATGATTCTATGTCATATTGTAAAACCTAATAGCAACTTGTATAGCAACATTTGGATATTGGCCTGAAGTTGCAATGCTATTTACATAATAAATAACGGGTGAACACCATTAGCCTTATTATATTTTGATAGCAAATTCTTGCTTAAGCTATTAAAGAGAAAGTACCATATGAATGGGAAATCCTTTGTTATTTCATGACATAACATGTATTCTTCTTTCATAACGTAATGCAGCATCATAAATGGCAGCAATAATGGGTTGCCTCCCCCTTCACTACTGCCCCAAATCACTTCAAGATTGACAATGAGATTTGGCAGCATGTTGACTACACCATATTTCTCACTGAATTTAAATTTCACAAGATTTACTGTCTGTTGACTGTAATGTCAGGGGTAAAAAAATGGAAGAATCAGTCTTCACTAATCAAAGTTTCCATTGATATTAGATGAAGACAATAAATGACACCAGATCGATTTATAACAATGCATTTAGTTGCTCTCTTTTCACCTCACCTTCTTATAAAAATCTTCGGAATTAATCCTAGCAAAAGGTTGAGAAATCTTTGAGACTGACCCTTCAGTGACTTGTAGGTTTTCTCCTGACAAGGTACTGGGATGAAAATGGTCTTGAGCAGTAGCGGGTTGGCAGACCATATTAGACCTCAACTGATTTCATTTTCATTGCAGTGGGGTTCAAAATCACTATTGCGGTTTTGCACTCTTGATGGAAAACAATTTCAGTCCTACACTACCTTCACCAGCACCGAGCCTGAAGGCACTACTAGTATAACACAGAAGTATTGGGCTGGTTTAAGCAGATAAAGTCCAATTCCAATTAACAATTAATTTTACAAGTGGTGACAAAGATGTAACCTCTTCCTTCATCTGAGGAGTACAATGCTCAGTACTTTCCTCTCTTACTGGAAAAACAAGTAGCACAAATGGCATCGAAAGTAAATTGTGACACCGTAAAACCTCATTGAATGGCACAGCAGGATAGACTGTGAGAAACAGAGCTAATGGAGAAGTCTAACTAACAAAACAAACACCATCTCCTTCTTACATGGTGCAAATTCATGGGATGTTTAATATGTGCAATTGTGCAATCTGAAGTGGTAAAGAATAGGAATCCCCACAGCACAAACATACCCAAACTGCAATAGCATTCAAATAAGCTTAAGAGTGGAAAGATTACACCATAGCAGCCAAACACAAGATGAATGTCTTATTTAGGATATATAAAAGAATTACACCAAGTGCAGCAAGTGAACTAGCAAAGGCATTGTTTTCTTTGCATATGATACTAATGGGGAATTTCAGACACTTTTACAAACATGGACAAGAATTAAGCGAATTGACAGTTCATACTAATTAAAATATAATTATGAACACTGATACTGCCATTTTTATAATGGGGCATAGGGGATGACAGGCCCTGCAGTATTGCAGGAGGTAAAGGAATGAGCTCTTACAAATTAGCACTCAGAGTATGTCAACACAGCGCTATTCCTGAATATGCCAACACAGTGCTATTCCTGAATACGGCTGGGTAGAGGTCCGTACAGCACCAAGCAATTAACAGAACACTGTGAACACCACACAAAGTACTGTATCAATGTGTACTTCTCTACTCCCATAAACCTTCCTAAAGTGCAAAAGGGGTGGAAGGAGATCATTTTAGTCACACTTCAGTTGTTCTTAATGAGATAGTACTGTATTAGAACCAGTGTAAGTTCACAATTCAGCAACAGGAAATACGATTGTTCACAAAAAAAGGACAGACTTTGTGAATGCTTTCTGCCATAAATTACATTTCTGCTTCAAGTCATTTCATGTGTTAAAGCAGAATAAATATGTTAACTTTATTGTCACTGTCTTTACTGTTTGTCAGGTTTCAGTCTACTTCTGAGTTCTGTTTGAATAGCGCAATGCACATCAGCATAGTGGCAATATTACCACCAGATTCCTACAGGTTCACACATAATTCATACCTGACACAGCCTGGAAAAAAGTCCCAATCGCCATAGCAACATGCTTCATTAGTCGGGTCTACAGAATTTCAAATGCACCATCTCAAGATAAAATAAAACACGTTAAGCTCCAAGAGCCAGGTCCATCATTCAAAGTGATAAGTGCCCCAGGGTGCTTCAGCAGGGGTCTTTTGTTCTGTCTCAGCTGAAGGTCTGAGTTTGACAGCAATGTCGAGATGAATAGTGAGGGAGAGGAGCAACCTCTTTATAGTCAGAAATTTGACTGCTTCAATAAATAACATTTACTGAGCAAGACAAAACCGTTTCTCTTCCCCACATCCCAAATTTTACATGTGCACAGAAGTTTAAACACAGGGACATCAATAAATGCCAGTTCTGTTACTTATCAGAACAAATATCTGATCACAATCTATAGTTATTGCATTTATTCATCAATGTTATTGTATTTTATTTTACATTTTTAAAGAATATTTAAATAGACTAATTTGTATGGCATGTAGCAACGGTTGGGTACTTTGTCAAAATCTGTAATCAAGGCGGCAAATTCAATATTGGTGACTTCTGGACAGTCACAGCTTTGCTCTGTTGGTCAAACACTGCTGTCTATACAAATGAGCAAAGCTACACATTTTGATGAAGAAGCAGACAGAATAACAGAATTAAGCCCAAGGCCACAGATAAAAATACGATAATCCCATGTAATAAAAATAGAACTTGGCTTATTAAGCATGGATAAGTCGGAATTTATTTCAATTTAAACCTGGAGATCTGAGGCTATTGATTTTGATTGCCACATTGCTCTCTAGCCATTAATCCTGTTTCCAAAGGGGGCTAAACTAATATAAATATATACACACAAGCCCTGTGCCTTGTTCAACCCATCTATCCCCAATACCACTTAATTCTGTAATTGGATTATTGTTTGCTTTTATTCACCTTACTCCACCACTTCCAAAACCATTACTTAAACTCTTTTTTATGCCTAGACTAGACTTCTTCAATGCCCTCTTATTTCCCATCTATAACACCAACTTGTCCCCACACTTTCTGCCGACAACATGACACAGACTAGGACCTGCTTGGCTATCCTTTTGACATAAGCTCGCTTCATATCCGCCAGTGCCCTGAATTTGAAATCCTAATGCTAATCTACAAATCCTGCTGTAGCCATATCCCTCTCAATCTCTCCAACCTGCTCTAAGATTTTGCCCCTCCATTGCCCTGTTACCTTCTTCCACTGCTACCCACCCCTCCACCAGTGATAGAGCCTTCGGTTTTCATAGCTTGTTCTCTGGAACTTCACCTTTGAAACCCTGTTCTATCCCTAAAGGGTCTTCATTCATGTTGCCAGGCATTTCCCTGAGCTTCCTACACAGTTTCAGTTCCTCTTCCTTTATGCACCACAGCTCTTGGCACTGAAAGTACTATATAACAGTGAGCTACTGTTGCTTTTTTTATTGTTCAATCACCATACTAAGCCACTGTCAAGGAGTAACAATGCCTAGTATATTATAATGTGGAGATGCCGGCGTTGGACTGGGGTAAACACAGTAAGAAATCTAACAACACCAGGTTAAAGTCCAACAGGTTTATTTGGTAGCGAATGCCACGAGCTTTCGGAGCGCTGCCCCTTCGTCAGGTGGAGTGGGAGATGTGCTCACAAACAGGGCAGACAGAGACACAAACTCAATTTACAGAATAAGGATAATAAGGATTGGAATGCTAATCAAGCTAATCAATGCTAATACAGCTAATCAAGTCTTAAAGGTACAGACAATGTGAGTGGAGAGAGCATTAAGCACAGGTTAAAGAGATGTGTATTGTCTCCAGACAGGACAGCTAGTGAGATTTTGCAAGTCCAGGCAAGTTGTGGGGGTCACAGATAGTGTGACATGAACCCAAGATCCCAGTTGAGGCCGTCCTCATGTGTGCAGAACTTGGCTATCAGTTTCTGCTCAGTGAGCCTGCAGTGTCGTGTGTCGTGAAGGCCGCCTTGGAGAACGCTTACAACACCAGGTTAAAGTCCAACGGGTTTATTTGGTAGCGAATGCCACGAGCTTTTGGAGCGCTGCCCCTTCGTCAGGTGGAGTGGGAGATGTGCTCACAAACAGGGCAGACAGAGACACAAACTCAATTTGCAGAATAAGGATTGGAATGCTAATCAAGCTAATCAATGCTAATACAGCTAATCAAGTCTTAAAGATCAGAGGCTGAATGCCCGTGACCGCTGAAGTGCTCCCCAACAGGAAGAGAACAATCTTGCCTGGTGATTGTCGAGCGGTGTTCATTCATCCGTTGTCGTAGCGTCTGCATGGTTTCCCCAATGTACCATGCCTCGGGACATCCTTTCCTGCAGCGTTTCAGGTAGACAATGTTGGCCGAGTTGCAAGTGTATGTACCGTGTACCTGGTGGATGGTGTTCTCACATGAGATGATGGCATCTGTGTCGATGATCCGGCACGTCTTGCAGAGGTTGCTGTGGCAGGGTTGTGTGGTGTCGTGGTCACTGTTCTCCTGAAGGCTGGGTAGTTTGCTGCGGACAATGGTCTGTTTGAGGTTGTGCGGCTGTTTGAAGGCAAGAAGTGGGGGTGTGGGGATGGCCTTGGCGGGATGTTCGTCTTCATCAATGACATGTTGAAGGCTCTGGAGGAGATGTCGTAGCTATATCATAAACAGGGCCACTGGTTTTCCCATTTTCACAGGATAATGGAAGCAGGAAAAAACTTTGTCTTTTTTCTGGAATTTCTTTCTCTGAAGCCGCAGTTGAGGCCAAAACATTGTAGGTTTTCACGAAGGAGTAGATATAGCTCTTGGGGCTAAAGGGATCAAAGGATATGGTGGGAAAGCAGGAACAGGTTACTGAGTTGATCAGCCATGATCATAATGAATGGCAGAGCAGGCTTGAAGGACCTACTCCTGCTACTTTCTATGTTTCTGTGTTCTTACTGTTCACAAAAGACAGGACGGCCTTTGCCTCGATCCCTGATCCGTGCAGAGTAGCTGATTCCAGCCAGCTTAGCAATTGGAATATTATAATGCATTTAGCTACCCGAGGTGGGTTGAAGGATAAATCAGCTACGGTTCCTGTCCCTGGTAATTGCTTGCTTGTAGCCCCATGGAAGTACATGTGATTATTCTCCGACTGAGGGCAGGACGAATTTGACTTCCTCTCATCCCTTCCATAACCATCAATAAAAACAGTCAATAGTTTTATTAATGGAAAAGGGGGAGGATAGAAAATTGTTGGAAGAAAGGAGAAGAAAATGTTGAAGATAAAAATTGTTGAAGCCCTTTTGTAGCACAACTGAAACAATGTTAGAAGGTTACTGGTGACTAAAGGCTTAACACCTGGAAAATAGCAATGCTTTTAACAAAATGTTAGAGACATTCCCCTGACAGGCAGGAAATGCATCACAAGATGGGATAATAAGCCAACAGGGCAGGAAGGCCCTGCATGAAAACAGGGTTGCCTTAGACTGCACTGGCCCCATGATCTAATAGCCCACCAACACTCTGCCCAGGCAAGAACCTTAATGCAATCATAGAATCATAGAATGCCTATAGTACAGAAGGAGGCCTTTCGGCCCATCGTGTCTACACCGACCACAATCCCACCCAGGCCCTATTAACCCCACATTCTTACCCTACTAATCCCCTGACACTAGGGTCAATTTAGCATGCCAATTAACCTAACCCGCACATCTTTGGACTGCGGGACAGTCACCCGGGACTAGCAGCACACATGAAGCCATCCCTCCCAAAATCCACAGGGACTTCTACTGAGTGTTGGCAAGCAATTTCTGATGGGATTACATCTGTCTGTGTAGAATGTAGCCAAGCACAGGATGGATTGGGTTGCTATTCGTGCCCCCTTCCCCTACATCTCTGCTCTCCTGACATGAAGAGGTTTTAAATAATCTGCAGGTGTGCCTGCCACCTTAGGCACGGCATGCTGATACATGACATACTCCCACTTTGAAGAACTATTTTCATATCTCTAGATTGACATACAGCAGCAACAGTTCTGGTTAAGTGCTTCCAAAATTGCTTTAATTTCCAAATAGAAGGTGCGGTGCCCGACAGTCAGACTGCAGGCAGCCAGGATTTTTTCATCACTGACTGTGCTTTGGCCATGGGAATTTACAGTGGCAGGAAACTGGAAATTAAAACACATCTTTCATTAACATTTGGATAGAAACTAAAAGGTAAAGTTTGCTTAAGCCAGCTAACAGTCGCAATTCAAATGGATTTAAATTATATATTCATTCCACCCCCAACGTGTTCCACTGCTATAGTTGCCAATCCTCCCTGATTGCAGAGGAGTCTCCGAGAATGGACAATTAATCTCCCAGGTGCTGGCTACTGGCAACCTGGGAGAAAAGGCAGAAATAGGGTCTGCTGCTTGCAGACACGGGACCTCTCACAAGGTGGTTTATCAAGTTGTGGTGTTAAACCCTTACTGCTCACAATGCTCTGATGAAGTAATAGTGGTGAGCAGTGGTCAGCACTGCGGAAACGTGGACATGGGCAGTATGGGTGGGGTTGCCATGTTTGGATCAAGTCCAAAAGCAAACAAGAGTTCAGATAGATTCACAAAATATGCTAAGCCACAAATAAAGAATTGATTTAAACATTTTTTTTTTAAAGAGTTCAAACTATGGGGTAGATTTCCCAACCCATTCTGGGGGGAGGCAGGAACAGTGGAGGGGCAGAGAATTGAGCGAGAGACCGAAAATGGCTTCTATGTTGGCGGGATTTCCCTGCTCAATTGTCCCTGCTCCCCACCCGTGACGTAACAAGGATCGGCTTTAAAAGTCTGGATCCCCATTTACATCTACTTTGCAATGCAGGTTGTCCTCACCATGTGAGGGCATGCCAACATGAATCATGACAGGTCTTCCATGACCACACCTGGCAAACAGAACGCAGCAGTGGCGCACAGGTGAGTACAGCCTCCAGGGGCAGAGGGTCATGTTTAGGCAATACCCTAGCACTGCCCCTGGGGACTGCCTCCTGGCAGGAATCCCCATTGATGGCAGCGGGACGGGAAGATCCCACCAATGGCAGTCTGCCTCTGCCGCCACAAAACATGCCATGGTGGGGGACATAAAATCCCGTCCATTGACTGTGAGTCACTGGGACCAAAGAAGCCATGTCGCCATGTCAGAAATATCACACCTCATTATTTCTAGAAGTCATGAAAAGACCGCTTGGGGATTGCGCAGCCCAACTTCAAAAGGAGATACACGAAAGCAACTTGCATTTGAGAGACCAGTTTTGTCAACAGAGTCAGAGAGTCTACTGAAACAATGGGCTCTCAAACATTACTTTTGGACGAGAATGGAGACCAATGCCGGAACTATATCATGTCGCCCGCCACGGAATCGGAGTGGGCGAGGGTCCGACAACAGAAATCTCCGTTGACCTCAGGCGGGAATTTCCAGTCTCGCCTAAGCGAGTCCGTAAAATCCCACCTTTAAAGTTAACCCCCCCTATCCATAACAGTAATGACTGTCATATTACACTCTGGATAGAAATGGTTCGATCAATCAGACGCAGCATGGATTCATGAGGGGAAAGTCGTGCTTGACGAACATGTTGGATTTTTATGAAGATGTGACTAGGGCGGTTGATGGAGGAGAACCGGTGGATGCGGTGTTTTTGGATTTCCAAAAGGCGTTTGATAAGGTGCCCCATAAAAGGCTGCTGAAGAAGATTAGGGCACACGAAGTTGGGGGTAGTGTGTTAAAGTGGATTGGGGACTGGCTATCCGACAGGAAGCAAAGAGTCGGAATAAATGGGTGTTTTTCCGGTTGGAGGAAGGTAACTAGTGGCGTGCCGCAGGGATCGGTACTCGGGCCGCAACTGTTTACCATTTATATAGATGATCTGGAGGAGGGGACGGAGTGTAGGGTAACGAAGTTTGCAGACGACACAAAGATAAGTGGAAAAGTGAATCGTGTGGAGGACGGAGAAGATCTGCAGAGAGATTTGGACAGGCTGAGTGAGTGGGCGAGGATATGGCAAATGGAGTATAATGTTGAGAAATGCGAGGTTATACACTTTGGAGGAAATAATAACAAATGGGATTACTATCTCAATGGAAACAAATTAAAACATGCTACCGTGCAAAGGGACCTGGGGGTCCTTGTGCATGAGACGCAAAAGCCCAGTCTGCAGGTACAACAGGTGATCAAGAAGGCAAATGGGATGTTGGCCTATATTGCGAAGGGGATAGAATATAAAAGCGGGGATGTCTTGATGCACCTGTACAGGGCATTGGTGAGGCCGCAGCTGGAATACTGTGTGCAGTATTGGTCCCCTTATATGAGGAAGGATATATTGGCATTGGAGGGAGTGCAGAGAAGGTTCACCAGGTTGATACCGGAGATGAGGGGTTTGGATTATGAGGAGAGGCTGAGGAGATTGGGTTTGTACTCGTTGGAGTTTAGAAGGATGAGGGGGGATCTTATGGAGACTTATAAGATAATGCGGGGGCTGGATAGGGTGGAGGTGGAGAGATTCTTTCCACTTAGTAAGGAAGTTAAAACTAGAGGACACAGCCTCAAAATAAAGGGGGGTCGGTTTAAGACAGAGTTGAGGAGGAACTTCTTCTCCCAGAGGGTGGTGAATCTCTGGAATTCTCTGCCCACTGAGGTGGTGGAGGCTACCTCGCTGAATATGTTTAAAGCGCGGATGGATGGATTCCTGATCGGTAAGGGAATTAAGGGTTATGGGGATCAGGCGGGTAAGTGGTACTGATCCACGTCAGATCAGCCATGATCTTATTGAATGGCGGGGCAGGCTCGAGGGGCTAGATGGCCTACTCCTGCTCCTATTTCTTATGTTCTTATGTTCTTATTTGTTTTGATTTGTGCTATCAATTCATCCATCTTGTTGCGAATGTTCTGTGCATTCAAATAAAAAGCATTTAATTCTGACTTTATATCATTTTTTTCTTACTCTGGCCTTTATTTTGTTGGACACTTTATTTTTCATGCTCTGTCCCTTCCTATCACTAGTTATCATACCCATGTTCTTGCCCTGCACTATTGCCCTTTCCTTTCTCTTTACCTTGCCAAATCTCCCAACCCCCCATTATTTAGTTTAAAGCTCTCTCCACTGCCAAGTTATATGATTTGCTGTTCACTGATCCACTCACCCAGTACACCGGTCCCAGTGCATTTCAGGTAAGGCCATCCTAAAGG
Source organism: Mustelus asterias (assembly GCF_964213995.1). Taxonomy (NCBI): domain Eukaryota; kingdom Metazoa; phylum Chordata; class Chondrichthyes; order Carcharhiniformes; family Triakidae; genus Mustelus; species Mustelus asterias. Next base: position 102,651,352 of record NC_135809.1, on the reverse strand, counting down.
TACAGATCCCTCTTTCCCCAGTACTGGTGCCAGTGCCCCATGAATTGAGCCCACTGCTTCCATGCCAATCTTTGAGCCACATATCCAACTCCCTGATCTTATTTTATCTATGCCAATTTGCTCTTGGCTCGGATAGTAACTTTGTCAATCTACTTTTTAATTCAGTCCTTAGCTGTTCATACTCTCTGAACTTTGTTCTTAGTCCTACCCATGCTACTGGTACCCACGTCGACCACAACAAGTTGACTCTTCTCCTCCCACTCCAGGTTCCTCTCAAGCCCTGAGGAGATGTCTTTAACCCTGGCAGGCAGCACTTTGGAACAATACAGTCCTCTTTTACAACTACATTCCGTTACGTCCTACATTCTATAACACCTGCCTGAATCAATATTCCTCATTATGACGAGCATTTGAAAGCATAATTGCCACGTTCTATATTTTGGCTGAAACAAATTTCTGTAAAATCTTCTAAATTGACAAAAATTACTTCGAAATTGCTTTAGTCTAAAGTTGACAAAAGAACAAACATGGTGCCTCCTGCCAATGCAAGATGGTCACCAAGGACTGTATTGTTCCAAAGTGCTGCCTGCCAGGGTTAAAGACATCTCCTCAGAGCTTGAGAGGAACCTGGAGTGGGAGGAGAAGAGTCAACTTGTTGTGGTCCACGTGGGTACCAGTAGCATGGGTAGGACTAAGAACAACGTTCAGAGAGTATGAACAGCTAGGGACTGAATTAAAAAGTAGATTGACAAAGTTACTATCCAAGCCAAGAGCAAATTGGCATAGATAAAATAAGATCAGGGAGTTGGATCGTGCAGAAATCCAGCAATGTCATGCCTGTCAGGCTAGTGGTATAATATAACAGGGATCCAGAGCAGACATCAATTTCAGAGAATTTAATTCCCTGTATGGACACAAACCCGCACTCCAAATGCCTGGGAAAACTCCTCCCAGAGAGTTGGGCTGTGTGTTGGGCAGTGAAAAAAACCCCAGCCGAGGAGCAGTGATATCAAAGCTGCGACTAGAAGGGAGAGCATGGTCAGAGGGCAGCTTGAGGTTGGATTGGTGATAGGGAGGTCTTGGAGGTTACAGAGATGCTTCATCGCCCTCAGGGTCAATCTCTTCTCCAAGTTTCTGGGCCCCTTTATGAAACATGTAGAAACAGTGGACTGTGTTAGGGTCACATGTAATTAAACTATTATAGCCGAATATTCTTACAACAGTTAATATTACATTAAATGCCCAATTTATTATTTCCCTCTCCTAATATTATAAAAGAAGTTTCACACTGGCAGGAGTTAAAACTTAAAGATGGTCAAAGAAATCCACACTTCCTGGTTTCTGGACCATAACAAGCCCCATGCACCCCAATGCCACCCCATGCTCCTAAATCATTCCCCATGCTCCTAAACCCTACCCCATGCACCCAAATGCTGCCCCATGCTCCTAAAGCACCCCCCTCCATGATCCTAAACCCCACCCCATGCCCCTAAACCCCATCCCCATGGTCCTAAACCTCACCCCATATTTATTTTGGAAAATGACCACCAATCCACAGATGTGATGGAGGCGGAGAAAATAGGAGAATGGGATGGAGTCATTATAGAGAGGTAGCTGGGAGGCAGTGGGTTTGTAATGAATATTGATGGTCACTCTATCACCAGAAATGGAGACAGAGAGAGGTCAAGGATGGAAAGTGAAGTGTCAGAAATGTTACCTCGATTACAGCTCCTCACACTCACTTCAAAGCACATTAGATTTTGATCTTTCTTCTCCATCTTAAACCACCCCCCTTTTTTTAAATAGTCCATGCATATATTTCCTCAATGCAACCTCCTCAAACCCCCTCCCCACTCCCACATCAGACCACTTATCTTTTATTCTTCAAGTTGCTACTTTTCTTTGCCGTTTCTACACTTCTAACACATTCTCCTTCCCTGCAGTTTTGATGAAGCGTCTATGGGCATGAAATGTGAATTCTGTTTCTCTCCTGATAGATGCTGATGGACCTGCTGAGTTTTCCCAGTGTCCTCTGTCCTTGTTTCAGATGTGGAGATGCCGGCGTTGGACTGGGGTAAACACAGTAAGAAGTTTAACAACACCAGGTTAAAGTCCAACAGGTTTATTTGGTAGCAAAAGCCACACAAGCTTTCGGAGCTGCAAGCCCCTTCTTCAGGTGAGTGGGAATTCTGTTCACAAACAGAGCATATAAAGACACAACCTCAATTTACATGAATTTACTCTCTCCAATTACTCTCCAATTTACTCTCTCCACTCACATTGTTTTGTTTCTTAAAGACTTGATTAGTTGTAAGTATTCGCATTCCAACCATTATTCATGTAAATTGAGGTTGTGTCTTTATATGCTCTGTTTGTGAACAGAATTCCCACTCACCTGAAGAAGGGGCTTGCAGCTCCGAAAGCTTGTGTGGCTTTTGCTACCAAATAAACCTGTTGGACTTTAACCTGGTCTTGTTTCAGATTCCAGCATCTGCAGTATTTTGCTTATATCAATCGAGTAACTCTCCTTTGAATCGCTACCAATGCATTTAAGTAAGGAGACCAAAACTGCACACAGTATATCGAGATATACACCGGAATTCTACCGCCTCCCCCCCTCGCCACGGGAATTGGAGTGGGCGAGAAGCGGACAATGGGAAGGTCAGTTGACCTTCGGTGAGATTTTCCGGTCTCGGGTCGAGCGAAGCTGTAAATTCCCGCCCGTGGTCCCACCAATACCCTGTACAACTTAAACACAACATCCTTATTTTTATGTTTAATTCCTCTCGTAATAAAGGATAGCATTCCACTAGCTTTCTTGATTAAATGCTGCACCTGCATCATTGATGTGGCACCTTATCAAATGCTTTCTGGGAATTTAAGTACAGTATATCTACAGGCTCCATCTACCCACAGCACGTGTTTGTTACACCTTCAAAATTCTAGTAAATTGGATAAATATCATTTCCCTTTCATAAAAACATGCTGACTCTTCCCTATTATCTTGAACATGTCTACATGTCCAATTATAACCTTTTAATGATGGCTTCTAATACCTTCCCGATGACAGATGTCACGATAACTGGCCTATAGTTTCCTGTTTTCCGCCTCCTTCCCTTCTTGAATAGAGGGGTTATATTTGCTATTCTCCAGCCTGATAGATCTTAGCAGCTCAAGCCTGAATGTTGTGCCGGTCTTGCGGAATGTCAATGTTCTGCCATTGCTACTTTTAAGGGGTCTATCACTGGTTAACAAAAATGTCTGCTTGTTGCAGGTGGTAACCCCCCTTTAGCATGCAAATTGATATACATCAAACCCAATTATAGGACAAAATCGATCAGAGCGTGTACTGTGCATCCTCTGACCAGTTTCAATGGTAATGCTGGAAAAGAGGCCCAAAGGTTTTAATTTGATGACAAATATTATACAGTAATTAGGTAATTATGGTACAGATTCGGATGTGCTAGCTGACTAAAGAATGAATGTTATACATTCTGAATTAAAAACTGCTGCCGGTCATTTTGTGTACAGGCAGATTCTTGGAAGTATAAGGTGTAATATTGATGCCCTATTTTAAAGCATTTAGTAAAACAAGAAATCATACAGTTTTGATTACTGTATGTACAAAAAGACACAACTGTTTTTACACAGATATTTATTTTGTTTGGACTATGGACAGAAAAATTGGTCTATAATTCTGCCACCTGTGTAGAGGAATTGGATTGAGTAAGTTAAAAATGGAGAGTCGGGTCATGAATGTTACTCTTCGTGAATCTTAACTAAATCAGTAACAGTGTGAAAGTAATCTAAATGAACGGCAAAATTGGCACTGGGTTTTTTGTTAGTGAGCTCTGAAGTAAAGTAAAGGAGGTGAATTTGTTGTTTTCAAGTATGAGCAGAAGGAACAGAATAGATCCAATTTGTTTAATTCTTAAATGTCATCAATGGAGTGGACATGAAGAAGACAACCACCTTCCCTCAGAAGTGCCAAGTGGATGATCCATCTCAGCCTCATCCTGAGGTCCCAACATATATATCAATCTTCAGCCAGTTTGATTCACTCCACGTGATATCAAGAAATGGCTAAAACCCCTAGATACAGCAAAGACTATGGGCTCTGACAGTATTCCAACAGTAGTACTTGTGTTTGAGAATGAGCCTAAGTTGTTCGAGTACAGCTCTGGCACTTCCCCAACACTGGCATCTACCCAACAAAGTAGAAGATTATGCAGGTATGTTCTGTCCACAAGAAACAGGACAAATCCAACCCAGGCGATTATTGCTCCATCAGTCTCCTCTTGATCATCAGCAAAGTGATGGAAGCTGTCATCAACAGTGCTATCAAGTGGCACTTACACAGTAATAACCTGTTCACTGACACTCAGATTGGGTTTCACCAGGGCCACTCAACTCCTGACCTCATTCCAGCCTCAGTGCAAACATGGGCAAAAGAACTGAACTCCAGAGGTGAGGTGAGTGATTGTCCTTGACAGTAAGGCAGCATTTGACCGAGTGTGACATTAAGGAACCCGAGCAAAACTGGAGTCACTGGAAATGAGGGGGAAAGCCCTTCATTGGGTTGAGTCATAGCTAGCACAGAGGAAGATGGTCATGGTTCTTGGAGTTCAATCATCTCAGTGCCAGGACTTTGCTGCAGGAGTTCATCAGGGTAGCTTCCTAGGCCCAGACATATAGTCAGAAGCGGGAAGCTTCACTCATGAATGTGCAGTGTTCAATATCGCTCACAATTCCTCAGATCCTGAAACAGTCAATGCGGGCGGCACTGTGGCACAGTGGTTAGCACTGCTGTCTCACAGCGCCAGGGACCCGGGTTCGATTCCCAGCTTGGATCACTGTGTGTAAGGAGTCTGTACGTTCTTCCCGTGTCTGTATGGGTTTCCTCCGGGTGCTCCGGTTTCCTCCCACAGTCCAAAGATGTGCATGTTAGGTAGATTGGCCATGCTAAATTGCCCCTTAGTGTCAGGGGGACTAGCTATTGTAAATGCATGGGGTTATGGGGATAGGGCCTGGGTGGGATTGTGGTCAGTGCAGACTCGCTGGGCCAAATGGCTTCCTTCTGCACTGTAGGATTCTATAATTCTATGATTCTAAATGCAGCAAGATCTGGACAACATTTAGTCTTGGGACTAATAGTGACATGTAACATAATGACCATCTCCAACAAAGAGAATCTAGCCATCTGTGCTTGACAGTCAATAACATTACCATCGCTGAATCCTCCCATTATCAACACCTTGGAGGTTACCACTGAACAGAAACTGAACTGGCCCAGCATGTTAATACTGTGGCTACAAGAGCAGGTCAGAGGTTGGGACTTCTGCAGTGAGTAACTCACCTCCTGATTTCCCAAAGTCTGTCTGCTATCTAAAATCATTAATTAATTATTATTAATTAAAATAGTCTTCACTTGCCTGGCTGAGTGGTTGCAAAGCTTGACACTATCCAGGACAAAATTGCCTGTTTGATCAGCATCCGATCCACACACCTGAAATACTCACTCCCTCCATCACCAATGCACAGTGATAGCAGAGTGCACCATCCAACATATACACTGCAGCAATTCGCCAAGGTTCTTTTGACAGCACCTTCCAAACCCGCAAGCTCTATCATCTCGAAGGACTAGGGCAGCATACACATGGGAACACCACACCACCTACACATTTCTGTGACTGTCAAACACCACCCTGATTTGAAAATATATCACGGTTCCTTCATTGTCACTGGGTCAAAATTCTGGAGCTCTCTGCCTAAAAGCATTAAGGGTGTACCTTAACATCACCACCAACGTTCATCACCACCTGGTGTGGTAAGATGACTGGCTTCACTATGAGTCTGTCATCACCCTGTTAATACCAATTTCAGCAAGTTCAAATCAGTCTAATTGTTGCAGTAATGGATAGATGAAAAGTGAGCAGATATCATAAAAAACAATACATACAGTCAACTTAATAGTGTTTTTTTAAGCAAACAGCAAAGTTATCTCTGCACAGTTCAATATTGGTCATAATTTGTTTCAGTCCCATACAGTACTACTGAGGATCTAATAACAGCTGAACCTGAGCCATAGGTTCATTTTTAGTGACCTTTCCTAGCACTTTAACCAAAAGCATATGATCCCACAGTCATGTGAGCAAGTCTTCCCACACAGTATTTTCAAGGATTCTGAGAGATGGCAAGTGGGCCTGTGAGATTTCATCATACTTTGGACTGATATTGTCTCACACTTGCATGTTCTAAACCAACACTGCTCCTCCCTCACAATGAACATTTCATTCTGCAAGTTCATTTTTTAAACCGTAAAGTTAAAACAAGTAACCATGTGGGCATGTGGTCAACTCTTCTCTCAACATTCTCTTAACTGATCGTCTCTTTAAAATTAGAGATGCAGCACTGGAGAAAGAAAGTCACCTTAGTATAGATAATAGTGTTGGTTGTGGCTCTGTTGGTAACACACAAGATCTGAGTTAAAGTCCCAGTCCAGATCCTAAGCTCAAAAATCAAAGCTGAAATTCCAGTGCACTACTGAGGGAGCACTGAATTGCTTGAGATGCCATCTTTCAGGTGAGATATTAAACTGAGGCCAATTTGCCTGCTCGGGTGGATGTAAAAGATCCCTGGTGATACTTCAAAGAAGGGTTATCCCTATTGTCCTGGCCAATATTTATCCTTCAAACAATATCACAAACTACACATTGCCTGGTCACTGTCAGAATGCTGCTTGTGGGAGTTTGCTGCCCACATATTGCCTGGGGCATTTCCTACATTACAGCAGTGACTTCACTACAAAAACATGTAATGAATTGGCAAAAAGCACTTTGAGATGCCTGAAAATTCCTATGTCAGGGGTTCCCAAAGAGTGGGTCAGGGGGCAATCATTTGGGGTCACAAGCTCCGAGGCAGCAATGGCGACCATCCAGTGGAATCTCTGGCGGGATATTCCTGGGATCGGTCCTGAGGCTCCAGTACAGATGCATTCGATTCTTAGCTCTGAGGCCTCACCAGACTCTTCAAAATGGTTATGGTCAAAACCATTGATCCCTGCTTGACAACTCCCCTCCCCCATGCAACAACTCCACCCCATCCCACTCATTCACTCGCTCTGTGGTCACATTAATTTTCAAGCATTAGATGGGGATGTTTGAGAAGCACTGCACCATAGAAGTGAAAGTCTTTTTAAAAATAAGCAAGACCACTTGTGAAAGTGAATTTGTTTCAGTGTTGCAAGTGAAAGGATCAACATTGGGAACCTGAAACCTAATTTACCAGTTCTACTCGGATTCAGTCTCATCTAATCTCCTTAAATAATTTATCTTATGATTCATTGATGCTCATACTTAGTAACAGGGCACGAGAAGTGTGAAGAATTTATCTTTGGCAGTCATTGCTCATGGGCTGGTGAGGACAGTGTCTATCTCTGTAAATTATTGCTGAAGTTCATATCTGGAGGGAAATTTTAATCTCCTGATTTAAAGACAAATGATAAACTGGTTGTAGAGCAAATAAACAGTGAATATTTACTTCCCTAATGCTATCATCAGCTGCCTCAGTCCCATCTCTTATTCAAATAAATCTTTAACAACTCAATCAGCAAAGCTGAGTACTGTTGTCTTCAATTCTCAAACTTTCTGAATCAAACGGGGACTACAATCTGATTGGGAAATGCTGGAAATGCCCCCTTCATTTCTGGATCTGGATCTTCGATGCACATGATATCACACCACATCACAAAAAGAATGAGATGCTTTATTATGTCCTTAGGCACAGGAAACTCCAAGTTCACTAAATGTTTGGGGAATAAAGAATTCAGCAGCTTTTAACTTCTCCTGGAGACTGACCAATAGGAGCTAACGTGATGTGTTGCAGCAAATGAGAGAACTAATGTATATAATTCACTAAAGAAAATGTGGAATAGAAGCCGAAAATGCTGGATAAATCCATCAGTTCATGTTTTGAGTCCATATGGCCTCTTTGTTCTTCAGCTGAAATCCAGAGGCAGGTGGAGGCAGACAATGAAGCAGCAAACACCTCTCTCTCAGCTCTGCCAGAGGAAACTAAAATGGAGCTTTTGACTTTGCTGTAAGAAACTCCCTACTATGGAGTAATGATTCAAACAGCCAGTGCCAAAGATCTAAAGAGCAACCAGATAAAAAACTAGAGAAATGAAGAAAAGTTTCCAGGTCTGGAGTTGAAGGGGACAAAGAAGAAACTGGGAAATAGAGCAGGATTCTGTTCATGGACACCGGACAAAGCTGAGAAGAAATTGATTGATAAGGATACTAGAGAGAGGTTTTCTAAAAGTAATCCTAAAGTTTGTGATATCTTATCATCTATAAATAAATTATAATGTATTGACTAGCTATCAGAATTGATGTAACAGTGAAAACCTGAAAGTGTTCATATGAAATCCTGGCACGGACTTCCTGCTAAAAGTGGAGCGGAAGCTCTGGTCAAAAGGGTCTTTTGGAAAATATGAACTGGACTTTGGAAAGCAGATCGCTAAGTGAATATATTACCATGAGAGAAGATTTTAAAGCATATTTTGGGAGTGGAGTTTGGAAACTCTCATGATGATCATCTGGGGAGATTCTGAGGAGAAATCCACAAACACTAATTTTGTGTGCTAATGAGACCATTGTAGCTTCAAATGGACTTTGTCATCCATGTTAATCTTAAAGCCTGTGTATATTGATTAAGCTTCAGGAGGAGTCAAGGAGTATTGTATTATAATCCATTTTTCATGTTTAACCAATGTTTTTGTTCTTGTCGTTAAAGCTATTAGCGGTCCTGTGACTCTGTTCCTCCATGTTTGATAAAAATCAACAGAAAACACACTTTTAAAAAAACTAACTATTTAAATAAAGTTGATTTTATGTCTCAAATTTGCACCAATCTAGTACCATCCTAATTATACAGGCATTCATGCTTTGAGGTGTGTATATTATATAATAAGTTCATAAGTCCATAAGATATAGGAGCAGAATTAGGTTATTCGGCCCATTCGAGCATGGCTAATATGCTCCTTATCTCCATTTTCCTGCCTTCTCCCCATAACCCTTCAACCCATTACCAATTAAAAATCTGTCTAACTCCTCCTTAAATTTACTCACTGTCCCAGTATCCACCGCACTTTGGGGTAGCGAATTCCACAGATTCAGAACCCTTTGGGAGAAGCAATTTCTCCTCAACTCTGTTTTAAATTTTCTACCCTTTATCCTAAGATCTCGCCCGAGAATGCCCCACAAGATGAAGCATCCGCTCCACCTCCACTTTATCTATACCTTTTATCATCTTGTATACCTCAATTTGATCTCCCCTCATTCTTCTAAATTCCAGAGAATGTCGGCCTAATCTGTTCAATCTCTCTTCATGATTTTGTAATAAATTGAGAAACTTAAGTGAAGGGTAAAGGGCCAACCACTAAGCTTGCAACAAGTAGGAATATAGGCAGTGATGATTAGGTTGGATTAATATGAGTTCAGAACCATGCAGGAGGAAAGGAAGGCTGAGGGACACTTGATAGTCTTGAGTTGTTGGGAAAGAAAAATAATTGAAAATGACAAGTCTGATTTTAATAATAAAAAAGACAAGATAGCTTGTGGAGCAAACACAAAAGGAGCAACAACTTCATACATATCAATACATTGCTGACAGATAAGAAAAGTTGAGAAAAAGCAGTTAGGGGCTAGAACTGTGAGAATGTTCACCCATCAGTCAACTGGTAACAACTTTTCAGTAACACATCTTAACCCAGAAGCTCATAAGGTTTGTTTGGTTTGTACATACACGTATTTAAATCAATTGCTATACAATATTATAGTAACGAAACATGATTACCACAGAGCGGAACCATAAAACAAGTAAGCAAAGGAACTCCCACTGTTATTGCCTACTTAAATAATATTCAGTATCCTAATTTTTAAATGAGGTAAATTGGGTAAAATGGTCAAATGTATGTACAATCTTCAATTACAGTGACAAAGAATGAATGTTGCTACAAGGGAAATCCTAGATTGTGCAGAACGTACCTTCTGAACGATGAATACAGGTATGCTGGTTGTCACTCAGAAAGAATCCTTCTTTACACTGGCACTCATAACTACCCACTGTATTTACACAGGTGTGTTGGCAACCACCATTGTTAAATATACATTCATCCACATCTAAAAGGAGGAAAAAATTTGTTATTTTTGTACCTGTTTGTGATTTATTACAACCTCTGATTTAATGATATGAAATTAACTCTACCTTAATTTGTCAGCAAGTGCAATAACATTTATTTCTGAACAATAAAGTTACACTTTACTTGCATACATTACTCAATCTATAAATGATGTTCTCAAGTCCATGCAACAACTAAAAAAGTGATTCTTAATCACGTCTCTGGGAAGTTTAGTTTTGTAAATGTGGTCCATAGTTTAAAGAAAATACCCAATAATTATGTAATCTACTTTGTCAACAACCAAACTTGAAAGCTGTAAATCAATACGTATTCTTTGTTTCAGAATGGCTCAATCAACTAAGGAGAATGCCTGTATACTCTGTAATCATCAAATATGAAGGCCAATTTACAAACACAGCTCAGTTAATGAAACTTGAAATGAAACTGTATGAAATCAGGCATCATCATTCAAACCAACCGAAATTCTTGATATACTTAATGCAACTCTGATAATACCACAATAAAGATATTTTTTCCTGGAATATTGAGTGGAAATATTTATTATACGCTTACTATTAACACAAATGATCAAGCCTCTGAATAATCAAGTACAATAGCATTTAAGAATTGTCAAATAATGAAGCCACATTTGGAGGTGCTAATTCAGAAAAGGTGCTTTGAATTTCTGTAGAAATTGAGCTGGATTATGAAAATCTTTGCATCACTGGCTTCCATTTGCTGCAATAACAAATTATCCTAAAACATCAGGTTTCCCATTGTGATAAGCGCCAGTCGAATGCACAGTAAATCAACTTCCTTCTCTCACCTCTACCTTCAAAGCTTTGGCTCCAACAAATCCTTCAACATTTCCCATCCTAGTCAATGCTACAGTTTGCCTCTCAGTTTCACTGGGCAGTATTTCATGGAAGCAACATGCGACTCCAGCCCATTGGCTACAGATCCAGCGAAAGCTTCACATCACCTCTTTTCAGGAAGGCTCGGCAAATTAAGTGCCAGCCAAGCACTTCACTGGGCAGTGGTGAGCCTTCCCTGGGATCAAGGACACAGGGGCAGAAGTCCATTTCAAGACCGACGCTATTTGGTTGCTCAGAGCACCACCAGGGAGGTGGTGGCTGCTGCTGGTACTTCACCCATCTGAGGTCAAGGATCACCAATGGACCCAGGAACAGGTAAGCGATGGTGGGAGGGGTGTCACAAGGTGGGGGTCCTTCAGGGGAAAAGAGGGAAGTGGGGGAAGAGAGGTTGACAGAGCACGGTCATGAGGGTGGCTCTCAAATGGTTCCTTCCCTTTCCAATACTAGGTTCCTCATTCAGGCGAGGGATCCACCCCATCCTGGGAGCCTGCAAACAAAAGGGTTTACTTTTTGGGCTAACTGGGTGGTGAGTCCCCTGCCCACCAATGGGTGAATTAAATGCGCATTGAATGTTTATTTTAGGGCCTCAATTGGCACCGGGCCAGGAAGCACATCAACAGACCTTTCTGCCATTAATTTCACTGAGAAGGGGCAGGAAGGCCACAGGTTCCCCACCTGTCTGATTAAAGGGGCGGCACGGTAGCACAGTGGTTAGCACTGCTGCTTCACAGCTCCAGGGACCTGGGTTCAATTCCCGGCTTGGGTCACTGTCTGTGTGGAGTTTGCACATTCTCCTCGTGTCTGCGTGGGTTTCCTCCGGGTGCTCCGGTTTCCTCCCACAGTCCAAAGATGTGCGGGTTAGGTTGATTGGCCATGCTAAAATTGCCTCTTAGTGTCCTGGGATGCGTAGATTAGAGGGATTAGCGGGTAAAATATGTAGGGACATGGGGGTAGGGCCTGGGTGGGATTGTGGTCGGTGCAGACTCGATGGGCCGAATGGCCTCTCTCTGTACTGTAGGATTTCTATGGTTTCTATGATTTCTAAATGCCCTCTGTTACCTAACTTGTCACAGGAAGGGAATTAAATTCTACCCCCACCCCCCCTTTCAAATCCAAGGGTGACAAACATGAACATTCTTGATGCACAACTAGCTTGACCAAATCTATTAGGTATCTCTCCCCCAAATGGCCCATTTAGTGTAGGGTCATTCTGGAGAGCAAAGATAATTCCAGATTCTTGATTTTCTTTACTATCTGCTTCCTTAGAGCCCCTCTCCTCTGTTCCACCCATCCTCAGCTCTAACAATGTGAGGACTTCATGGGTTTCCATGTAAGCAAGGTAGACTGTGGTCTAGAAATTCAAACATCTCCATTTCGAGGCACAGAGCGATTCTTGTACATTAATGGGTAGACCCGAGACGCACCCAATATTGGACCCAAAGATCAGCGATCTTAAAGCAAACCAAAATTCAGAGCTGGAATTTTCCTGCCTGTGTAGCTCTACATTGCCTTGTTATACAACTGTATCACCAATTCTTTTTTAAATATAGTACATAGAACAGTACAGCACAGGAACAGGCCCTTCGGCCCACGATGTTGTGCCGAACATGACACCAAATTTAACTCATCCTTTCAGCCTGCCCTTGGCCCATATCCCTCTATTCCTTGCATATTCATGTGTTTAACTAAAAGCCCCTTCAAATGGAAAATAGGCACACCTTTACACTGCCATGGTGCCAACTCGAAGAATACCCATGCATTTCTTTCCACCAGGAGAAATTTTAGATATCCAGTGCCCAAGAATATTTCAGTAAGAATCTGGAATTCGGTTTAAAGGCATTAGCCAAATTTCTTAAGCCAACTAACTCAAAAAGCACATTAGTACAGATTTAAAGATGCTGAAAGTAAAGCATATTCCAAAGTGTCCTTTTCATTTTTACTAATCAATGAGCAACAACGGAAAGTAGACTTGTCTAATGTAATCCAATAGGAATTCCTTTTATCTATAGCACAAGATCGAATTTAATGCTTTTAGTTTCAACTTCTCCATCAATGCTGGCCTTCCTCCAAATACCTTGTCAAGTGTGTTATTTATATCTATTTCCCAGGTTCCTCCGCTACTGACAGAGTTTTAGCACTAAGTCCGTATGATGGATAAATGTTTGAAACAATGGTTTTTGACACTTGTAACTTCTTAAAAAACATTTTCAAACTCAGGGTGGATTGGCAGTGGAAGAAAGGCTGCAGTAGATCAAACTCCTGTTACCATTTATATTAAAATAATTCAATATTGATTTTCTATTTGTACATAAGGAACATGAATGAACATCTAAAAAGTACACCTGAATGTTTAGGAGTCATCATAGAATCCCTACAGTGCAGAAGGAGGCCATTCAGCCCATCAAGTCTGTACCAACCCCATTATCAGTACAATCCCATCCAGGCCCTACTCCCGCAACCTGATGCATTTACCCTGCTAATCCCCCTGACACTAGGGTCAATTTAGAATGGCCAATCAACCTAACATGCACATCTTTGGACTGTGGGAGGAAACCGGAGCACCCAGAGGAAACCCAGGCAGACACAGGGAGAATGTGCAAGCTCCACACAGACGGTGACCTGAGGCTAGAATTGAACCTGGGACCCTAGGGCTGTGAGGCAGCAGGCTAACCACTGTGCCACCGAGTCATTTCATAACCTAATAATAGGAAGAAAGGGCAAATGAAGCATTTGTTCCTCACACATGTAGTGCTGCATTTGTATCTGCAGAAAAGAAACAACTTTATCAAACACTTCCACAACAACTAATAAAATGATAACATTCCCCGCACAATACTGGAAGTAAGTTTCTGTTTTGCATATAGCTGGAACCAATGTGCAGTGGGCTATCAATCCCCATTTCTCTGCAACCCCATTCCACCCACCCAGTATGAACCAGAAGGAGATTTGTAGGAAATAATGCAGGGAGGGGTGCACATTAGTTTAAATTCTCTAGATACCTGGGTGCATTCATTAAGTGACTAACAGATTAAATATTCGTCTTAATGGGATGTAATATCTACCTTTCGCAATGAGGGACCTGACACTGAAATTGCATCCTCAGAAATCAGATGTGTCGAATCTCTTGTGATCAAAGATCCTGTTCTCTTAAAGAAGTAATTTCCAACAATTATCAATTTGGGAAATGCTCCTACAACCAGATTCAAGGAAACAGTATTTTTGAAATTATTTATCTCTCAAACACATGCATTTGCAACATCACACACACACACTCATCCCTCTTCTGAGCCAGAATTCATTTGGAATTCCATCTTGCTTCACTACATGGGCTGCAGTGGTTCAAGAAGGTGACATCCCACCACCAGCATCCCGAGGGCAGCTAGGAATTGGCACTAAACCACTGGGCTCGCCAGCAACACCCATATCCCAAGAATGAATTTTAAAAACATTGTCAAAGATTGTATCGTCTGATGAGCAAAAATTGGCTCAATAGGATTCTGTCCCTCAGCCTAAAAAATACCACCAGAACTCAGTGAGCAGAATACCACACACTGGAGGGCTAATCAAAACATAACTGCATAATCGTGCAATCAAACCTGCTAATCAGGTCACCTCAATGAAGATCTTTCATTGAAACCTAAACATTCAGTGGGATTTCTCCCAAAGTTCTGCTGTAACATTCTCAATTACAAAATGCTCAGAGAAGCTGTGCACTGTGGTGAAGCATTAATCTCATGTCAGAAAGAAACATTATCAACTTCAAAACCTGTTCTAAAAGCAGTCAGAAGGCTTACAGGTGGAAAACTGACTGCAGATACACTTTTAATTTCATCCAAACAATTGAAGAATGTGGGCTCATGTGACCTGCCTTCAAGTTCCAAGATTTGTTGCCGAAAGTTCTACATCAGTCCCCAGAAGCCCCCTGCCTCCGACGAAAGGGAAGTCTGATCAGTGTTGTAAATTTCTAAAGTTAGCTGTATGGTGTGACTCACAGTCCTCAAGAAACATCACCTTGCAATTGAATATATTTGATCAACTCCCTCTTAGCTGTCATCAAGATAATAGCAAAAAATAAAAGTTCCAAAGCATTTTTGACTCCACTATTACTGCCAAATTGTCTCATAATCCCCAAAATCAAGTAGAACATGATCTGGTCGTAATGTGCAAATGGAATTTATAAGCTCTGAAAGTGTTCAATTAGTGAAATCACAATACTGAAGTTCACAGTTTAGAAGTTGCATGTACAATGCACAATGAATAAGAGGAGGGAAAATCCACGAGGACAACATTCCAGCGCAAGCGGACTATGGGGAAAAGATGGAGGAATGGGACTAGTCTCCCTCACAGAGAGCTAGCATGGAGATGATGAGCCAAATAACCTCCTTCTGGGTTGTAACCATTCTATGACTATTCTGGTCTCCATATTTTAAAATGAGGTTACCTCTCACTCTTCTAAGCTCTAAAGAATACAGGCCCAGTCTCCTCAATCTTTTCTTAATCCCATTATCCCATGGATTAATCCGGCAAACCTTCATTCCACTCCCTCTATGGCCACTATATCCTTCCTGAGGTAAGGAGGCCAAAACTGCACACAGCACTCCAGCTGTATCTCACCAAAGCTCTATGCAGCAAGAATGCTTTATTATATACTCAAATCCTCTTGCAATAAAGGCGAATGTAACATCCTAATTGCTTGTTGAATTTGCATGTTAGCTTTTAGTGATTTATGACAAGAACACCCAGTCCCTGTGGAGATCAAAACTTTGCAACTCCCTCCATTTAAGCAATGTTTTTCTGATCAAAGTGGATAACTTCACATTTTCCCACATTATTTTCCATCTGCCAGGTTCTTGCTCACTCTGCCTAATCCTACCACTATTTTCGAAGTGTCCATTTATCACATCCTTTATAATAGATTCTAGCATTTTCCCTACTCCTGATGTCAGGCTAACAGGTCTGTAGTTCCCTGTTTTATCTCTGTCTCCTTTCTTAAATAGTGGGGTTAGATTTGCTCCCTTCCAACACATGAGCATCATTTCAGAATCTATAGAACATTGAAAGGTGATCACCAATAAATCCACTATCTCTACAACCACCCGTTTCAACACTCTGGAATGTAGATTATCAAGTCCAAGGGATTTATCAACCTTCAGTCTAATTAATTTACCATGATAGATGTCTTTAAAATTATGAATGAGTTTGACAGGGTAGACATAGCAAAGGTGTTTCCACTGGTAGGAAAGACCAAAACTCCAAGCCATAACTATAAGTTAATCACAAATAAATTTAATAGAGAATAGAATGGCATGGTGGCACACTGGTTAGCACTGCTGTCTCACAGTACTAGGGTTCTGGCCTTGGGTGACTGTCTGTGTGGAGTTTGCAAGTTCTCCCTGTGTCTGCATGGGTTTCCTCCGGGTGCTCTGGTTTCCTCCCACGTCCAAAGATGTCCAGGTTAGTTGGACTGGCTATGGTAAATTGCCCCTTAGTGTACCAAGATGTGTAGGTCAGGTGGAGTTACGGGGTTATGGGGATAAGGTTGGGGCAAGTGGGCCTGGGTAGAGTGCTCTTTCAGAGGGTTGGTGCCGTCTTGATGGGCCGAATGGCCCCCCTCTGCACTATGGGGATTCTATGGAAATTTCATTACCCAGAGTGCTATGAATGTAGAACTCACTGCTACAAGGAATAGTTAAGACTAAACAGCATGGATACTCTAAGGATGATAAATACAGGAGGAGGGACGAAGTAAATGCTCACATACCCAGTTGGGTTATTTCTGTATTGTGGACTCTGTGTAATTCTATGCTTTTTGCAGAATGGCTAGTTGAAGAAGGCTGTGGTTTAGCCTCAATAGTTTTCTTCAGTTCAGCCTGGCATTAAATTAACCCTCAGCATTTTGCTCCCAATTTGTTGGACTAATCAGTTTTGGAGAGAGTGCCCTTCAGCATCATGCAGGACAAAACTCTTAGGTTGTAAAAGTTGGCCACTTTCATATGTATCATCAGATGGTTATGTAAAGCTGTGGCCTGTTCTTCCTTGTAAAAAAGAGGAGGTTTTAAATGCCTCGTTAGTTCTCTTTGTACTGCATCCTATTCTGACCAGGTCCACTGATTATCTCCAGCTATATCTGCATGGCTCCACAAGTAACTGCAACGCTCTGCATGGTACAGAGCTCGAGGGACCTGGAATACCCTGGGTTCTGTTTCACCCTCTGCATTCAGTTAGACAGTTGTTGATTCAATAGCACAAACCCCACAATCTGACCTGTTAGAGCTTGGTTTTCAGAGAACGAAAGCTTTTGACTGCTACAGAGCAAATCCTAATTGAAAGCCCTTTTCAACTGAAATTTTCACTGCAGAAGAAAGAAAACAAACCTAATGTGTTGCTATTCCGTACTCCTGATTTCCTCTGGGAATGTGGAAGGTTGTTTTGAAATGGAAACCTGGAGCTGAATATTATGGAGAGGGGGTGAGTTGGATGGTTCGAATCCCCCTTCCCCCCAGAGCCAACTTGTTCCATGCTGGCCCACTCCACAGCCAATCCTGGCAATACAAAGAGTGTGTTAGTGGGCACTGCCAAGTCTGCAAGAGGAAGAAGAGAAAGGCCCATGGATTTCCAGAGGCAGATAAAGCCAGAGTATTTGCGCAGGTCAGGGGAGGGGTGGGTGGGGTTTGTGGCTGTGGGCAGCTAGGAAGGAAGGAAGGGGGGCATTATATCTTGGGGAGGAGGCGCATCTTGATCAGCAAAGGGCTGTCCTGAGAGGTAGAACCCCCTTCCTTTTCTCCCGTCTTTTGAAAAGAAAAAAAAACAGGCTTCCTGATCCCGCCTGACTGCTCGTGCCCAACAGTTTAACGTATGGGCAGCATATTATCAGAGTCAACTGGCATGATAACAAGCTTAATTGACTATTTAAATATGGCAGGTTGGCACTAGACCCGTATTATGGTGGTAAACTCGGGCTGGGCCGGAAGGTGGTGGGATGGGGTGGGGTCAGCACCCCGTGGGCACTCACCCACTCTATTTTACGTGCCCCCTGTCAAAAACATACCAGGTTGCACGTTAAGGCAGCCCATGATTTCCTGCAGATGCAAAGATAACCATTGTTTCTCAAATTGGCATTAATGAGTAGAGAAGTAAAGGAAAATTCAGATCAATCTCAATTTTTTAAGAAGTCCTCCATTGTAAAGAGTCCAAACCACAAGCCTAGCTACCGAGCTGGTGAACTGCATCGTGCATGCCAAAACATGGCACAGTTTTACACATCTCAGATAGCCTTTAACTGAACCCCTGCACACATTCAACAAATTCAGGAGCAGAGAGAGAAACAGGAAATAGCAAATAGGAGAAATGGAGGGAGGATGCGATATGTTTATTATCTCATTTTCTGGAGCTCATGTGAGTCACAGAAATATATTATTGCAAAAGTCTGCTGGCTACTCATGCTGCCACACTGGACACATTGGCCCAGAAATGATTCAAAGTCTGGTGTGCTCTCAAACCTCAGGAATCATTAGAAATTTATTACAGGCAGAAAATAGCCCACGTTCGGAAGTAAACAGTTTTGTGCAGCTACAAGGGCTGAAGTAAGATTAAGTAAATTTAAACTAAAAATATAATTTATAATTAAATGTTCAGTGTATGCCTCTATACTACTTAAGATGTGTACATGCAGACACCTCCTGTAAGCGTCATACTTACTTTCTATCACACTTGAACTTTTTTAGCAGATTCTCTGTTTCACTAACAAGTCATTGTCTACAGGAATAGTGCCAGAAGACTGGAGGATAGCAAATGTTGTCCCCTTGTTCAAGAAGGTGAGTAGAGACAACCCTGGTAATTATAGATCAGTGTGCCTTACTTCTGTTATGGGCAAAGTTTTGGAAAGGATTATAAGAGATAAGATTTATAATCATCTAGAAAGGAACAATTTGATTAGGGATAGTCAATACGGTTTTGTGAAAGGTAGGTCGTGCCTCACAAACCTTATTGAGAAGGTGACCAAAGAGGTGGATGAGGGTAAAGCAGTTGATGTGGTGTATATGGATTTCAGTAAAGTGTTTGATAAGGTTCCCCATGGTAGGCTATTGCAGAAAATACGGAGGCTTGGGATTGAGGGTGATTTTGCGGTTTGGATCAGAAATTGGCTAGCTGTAAGAAGACAGAGAGTGGTGGTTGATGGGAAATGTTCATCCTGGAGTTCAGTTACTAGTGGTGTACAGCAAGGATCTGTTTTGGGGCCACTGCTGTTTGTCATTTTTATAAATGACCTGGATGAGGGCGTAGAAGGCTGGGTTAGTAAATTTGCAGATGACACTAAAGTCGGAGTTGTGGACAGTGCGGAAGGATGTTGCAGGTTACAGAGGGACATAGATAAGCTGCAGAGCTGGGCTGAGAGGTGGCAAATGGAGTTTAATGCGGAAAAGTGTGAGGTGATTCACTTTGGAAGGAGTAACAAGAATACAGAGTACTGGGCTAATGGTAAGATACTTGGTAGTGTGGATGAGCACAGAGATCTCGGTGTCCATGTGCATAGATCCCTGAAAGTTGGCACCCAGGTTGATAGGGTTGTTAAGAAGGCGTACAGTGTGTTAGCTTTTATTGGTAGAGGGATTGAGTTTCGGAGCCATGACGTCATGTTGCAGCTGTACAAAACTCTGGTGCGGCCGCATTGCGTACAGTTCTGGTCGCCGCATTATAGGAAGGATGTGGAAGCATTGGAAAGGGTGCAGAGGAGATTTACCAGGATGTTGCCTGGTATGGTGGGAAGGTCTTATGAGGAAAGGCTGAGTGACTTGAGGCTGTTTTCGTTGGAGAGAAGGTTAAGAGGTGACTTAATAGAGGCATACAAGATGATCAGAGGATTAGATAGGGTGGACAGTGAGAGCCTTTTTCCTCGGATGGTGATGGCTAGCACGAGGGGACATAGCTTTAAATTGAGGGGTGATAGATATAGGACAGATGTCAGAGGTAGGTTCTTTACTCAGAGAGTAGTAAGGGCGTGGAATGCCCTGCCTGCAACAGTAGTGGACTCGTCAACATTAAGGGCATTTAAAGGGTCATTGGATAAACATATGGATGATATTGGAATAATGTAGGTTAGATGGGCTTTAGATTGGTTTCACAGGTCGGCGCAACATTGAGGGCCGAAGGGCCTGTACTGCGCTGTAATGTTCTATGTTCTATGTAAAGAGCGAATATAGATTTACATAAAGAAAGATTTTACTGTGCCCAAATGTTGATGGACTTGCTGTGGGGTGGGAGGGGAGTTTACCTATCAGGTGAAGAGTATGGAGACTTTTGTTTAATAGACCTTATGCTTCAATTTTTAAGTGTAACAGCATTAGCCTCAGCAGGCTGGCACACTGGGTTGAATTCTAATCCTGAGGAGGGCAGTGGGAGTTGGGAAATCTCCCGGCTCACTGCATTCACCTCAGGAGAAAGTGCCTGTAAAGGCGAGATTTTCATTCCAGAGGGAGGGAGAGGAAGGTGGGTACTAACTGGCTGCCACATCTGGAAATAGTGCGGGGGCAGCCCTAAGGGTTGCTGAGCATCGAGGTGAGCTATTTAAAAAGTCTGTCTTGGTGCTCTGTGCCTTCGTCCCAGTTACAATAAAAACAGGAAAGCAGGCCTCTAGCCCTCACCCTTCGTAACCCTTTATATGCCCCACCACACTCCTCACGCCCACTCATGCCACCTCATACCCCTTCACCTATCCCCAATGGCCTCTCATACCTTTCATGCAAACCTATGGCACTTCAATGCCCATGTACCCAGGATATACTCTGTACAGAACCAATGAAATCTATAGTAAGAACATAATATCTGAAAAAGCTAAAAGTAATTCATTCATAACTTTTTTTTAAACAAAAAAACTCCTTTTACTTCAACCCTATAAAAGTGTCAATCAACCAGCCCTTTAAAGAAACAGTAGCAAAAACTGAAAGCATTTGACGCCTCTTCGTCTTGTGTAAGTAAATATTGAGCAATTGAGAAATAAAGAAAGCTGTCAACCAAACAATGTTTTCCCTTGCGGACAGCTGTTTCAACAGAATAATTGATGTCTGGGCTCTCACCCAAGAAAGCATCATGAGGTTTGGCTGCTTTTTTTTAAAGGTCCACGGAGTCTCCCTGACTTCATAGAAACCCAGCCCATTATCTCCAGTAACTGCTGACTGACATACAAACATACGAGTTAGGAGCAAGAGGAGGCCACTCGGCCCCTTGAGCCTGCCCTGCCATTTAGTAAGATTATGGCTGATCTAATTGAAATTTCAACCCCAGATTTTGCCTACCCCTGATAATCTTTCAGCTCTGCCTTAAAAATATTCAAAGATTCTGCTTCTACGGTCTTTTGAGGAAGAGAGTACCAAAGATTCATGACCCTCTGGTGATAAAATTTCCCCTCATCCCTGTCTTAAATGATCAAACCCCTAATTTTAAACAGTGATCCCCTAGTTCTAGATTCCCCGACAAGAGGAAACATCCTCTCCACATCCACCCTGTTAATACCCCTCAGGACCCGAAAGGTTAAGCCACCTTTAACTCTTCTAAACTTTAGTGGATACAAGCCTAGGCCACAATTTTCTGGCTACATCATGCCTGGCACAGATCCTGTTGGAGTGGTGCGGGGTCAGAGAATCACAGACGAGGGATCTTGTGCATTTAGGGCTGGCACGAACCCACTTTAGGATTCTGCCAGCCATTGCACCTGGACTTAATCTGGCTCCTGCCCTCACTGGGCGGGAACCAGATTAGCATATTTAAATAAGCATATAAATATGCTTAGTCGGTTTCGAGTCGATTCTCCCAGCTCCTGGGATTCTCTGATCCTCGGGCACAGCAAGAATGCGGTGAGAATTACAAATGGCCTCCACAAACAGAGACCAGGTGTGATGACCATTACGGGCTCTCCGAGGCTATTGAAGCTCCCTGGGTGGTCAGGGAAATGGCTGGGCAGTGCCCATCTGGCAGTGCCAACCTGCCAGTGCCAGGTTGGCACTTCCAGATGGGCACTGCCAGGGTGCAATGGCAGTGCCAAGGGTGGCTGAGGCGGGGGGGGGTTGGGACCTGAGGGGAGGGTTATGAGGGGATCATGAAGAGATGGAGGGTCATGAAATGGGGGGCATGAAGGTGATGGAGTATGAAGGGGGTCATGAAGGGAGGGGCACAAAAGGGAACCAACTGGGTGTGCCCCAATGCCCCGCTACTGCCGATCTATGTTGGGAAGGGATGTAGAGAAACATGCCTTCAATGAGGGTGGGTTGCGATATCTGTGGGGGGGGGAGGGAGGTGGTTATTCAATTTCACTTTGAGATCGGGAACCCTTGATCTCTGTGAAGCCGGGCTTGCCAGACTGTTTAGCCTCGCCCCTCTCAGAACCAGTGTAAAACCTACCCCTCTCCCAAAAAATTACCTCTAACCTTTCCTCATAAAACAACCCATCCATTCCTGGTATTGGTCTGGTGAATCTTCTCTGAACTACATCTAACTTACTTACATATTTCGTTAAAAAAGGAGATAATACTGTACACAATGCTTCAGATGTGGTCTCACCAGTGTCCTGTACAACTGAAGCATAACTTGTCTATTTTTGTAATTTATTCTGCTCACAATAAACATTCTATTAGCTTTACTAATTACTTGCTATACCTATACTTGAGCCTTTTGTGATTCATGCACTGGGACACCCAGATCTCTCTGCATCTCAGAGCTCTGAAATCTCTCTCATTTAGATAATAAGCTTCTTTTTTATACTTCCTGCCAAAATGGACAATTTCACATGCCCACATTATACTTCATTGGCCAGATTTTTGCCTGCTCACCCTATCTATGTCCCTATGTAGCCTCCTTATGTCCGCTTCACAATTACTTTCCTACCTATCTTTGTGTCATTAGCAAAGTAAGCAACCATACCTTCAGTCTTTTCATTCAAGTCATTTATATAAATTGTATAAAGTTGAGGCCCCAGCACTGACCCCTGTGGCACACCAATGGTCTGGTCAAGCGGGCAGAAAAGTCGCAAAGGAATTCAACCCAGAGAGCTGTGAGGTGATGCATTTGGGAAGGTCAAACAAGGCAAAGGAAAAAGGTGAGGGCACTGAGAGGTATAGAGGAAGTGAGCGAACTTGGAGTGAATTCCCACAGATCCCTGAAGATAGCAGGACAGGTTGATAAGGTGATAAGAAGACAAATGGGGTGATATTTTATGGCCTCGTTCAAGCGAAACCAGAAGTTCCCGCCCGAGGTCAACAGACATTTCTGTTGAAGCCCCTTGCCCGCAGGCGAGGTGGTAGAATTCCAATGATGGAATTCTTTCATTTAATAGCTGGGGGATCGAATATGAGAGCAGGGAACTTGTGCTGGAACTATATAAAACATTAGTTCAGCCACAACTTGAGTACTGTGTGCAGTTCTGGTCACCTCATTACAGAAAGGAAGGATGTAATTGCAATAGAGCACATGCAGAGGAGATTTACAAGGATGTTGCCAGGGCTGGAATGTTGCAGCTATCAGGAAAGATTGGATAGTCCAGGGTCGTTCTCCTTGGAACAGAGGAGGCTGATGGGAGATTTGACTGAGATGTACAAAATTGTGAGTGGCCTGGACAGATTGGACGGGAAGGGTTGATTTACTTTAGCAGAGGGATCAGTGGCTGGGGGCATAGATTTAAAGTGATATTAATATTAGAGAGGAGATGTGGAAAATCTTTTTCACCCAGAGGGTTGTGGGGGTCTGGAACTCACTGCTTGAAAGGGTAATAGAGGAAGAAACCCTCAATTCATTTAAAAATGTCTCTGGATCTGGACCTCAAGTGCCGTAACCCACAGGACTACGGATCAAATGCCAGAAAGTGTGATTAGACAGGGTGGCTTGTTTTTCAGCCAGTGCAGACACGATGGGCCAATGGCCTTTTTCTGCATTGTAAAGTTTCGAAGAGTCTATAAAAAGCTCCCCCAATTAAATAGTAATTAATAGGTTCGAACATCTGGCACTGTTTCGTTCTTCTTATCTGAGATTCTATATACTCTGGACAACAAAGTAAATTTTTCTCCATTCACTCATATTACTTCTCAAAAATAGGAATGATTCATGGCCTAAATCCTCCAATGCCCAGGAGATCAGATGATCCCCCCCCTCCCTCCCCCCCCCCCCCCCCCCCGCCCCCGCAACCACGATGCGCTACCAGACCCTTTGGAAGTCCCAACACAGTGACTCTGTGGGAATTTCCTGAAAGTTTGAACATCTGATAAGCAATTCCCCTGCTCCCGGGACCTTCCGAGAAAGTCTCCAATGCTGAGTTAGAGGCTGAAATTCTCCAACCTCACCCGAGGTTGGGATTCTTTGGTCCCACTGCAGTGAATGGAGATTTGGCTGTGCGTCAAAATGACTAACCCCAACCACCCAACTCCCTCCCCTGACCCAACCTCACCACTCCACCCAGCTGCCACGTCACCCAGCTGCGACCCGACCCCTTACCCGCTTATCTCACCCACCCTTCAGAAATGAAGTGGGACATTTCTGCTCCTTACGCACCAGAATAGGGGCATGGTTTCTGCGCAGAAGCCCTTCACTTATGTCTCTACTGAGTGGAGTTGCTCTCTTTGGAACAGGGGTGGCTGAGGGGAGATTGCCCAGAAAAATTGGAGGAAGGTAAGTAGTTACCTTTTTGCATGATCCAGGTTGGAATCAGGGCTTCCACGAAACCAGGGACTGGAATATCTGAGTCATGATGTTCCTACATCAAACCATGTCAACATTTTTGCTACAATGGATGAAAGGGAGAAAATATACTTGGCTGTGTTCACACTATTTTTTTCGAAATGTATGCAGTCTGTTCTGTGAGTAAAGAATTGAGAAGTGTTTAGAGATTTAAAATTGTAATATCAATTCCAACAGCTAAAGAAATAGATGATGCCACAGGAAAAGGAAACACATTTTTGACTGTTGTTCACCATCAGTCAAACCAAGAAGGTAATTTCTCACAAATCACAATAGGAGGCAGAAAGCCAGCCAAAGTTAATCTGCTTTTCCCTCTCAATAACTGCTCAGACTCACTGCCCACACTCTTCCCTCTCTATCACTGCTCAGACTCACTGCTCGCACTCTCCCCTCTCCACCACCGCTCAGACTCACTGCCCGCACTCTTCCCTCTCTATCACTGCTCAAACTCACTGCCCGCACTCTCCCCTCTCTATCACTGCTCAGGCTCACTACCCGCACTCTTCCCTCTCTATCACTGCTCATTCTCACTGCCCGCACTCTTCCCTCTCTATCACTGCTCAGACTCACTGCTCATGCTCTTCCCTCTCTATCATTGCTCATTCTCACTGCCCGCACACTTCCCTCTCTATCACTGCCCAGACTCACTGCCCGCACTCTTCTCTCTCTATCACTGCTGAAACTCACTGCCCGCACCCTTCCCTCTCTATCACTGCTCAGACTCACTGCCCGCACTCTTCTCTCTCTATCACCGCTCAAACTCACTGCCCGCACTCTTCCCTCTCTATCACTGCTCAGACTCACTGCTCGTGCTCTTCCCTCTCTATCACTGCTCAGACTCACTGCCCACACTCTTCCCTCTCTCTCACTGCTCAGACTCACTGCCCGCACTCTTCCCTCTCTATCACTGCTCAGACTCACTGCCCGCACTCTTCCCTCTCTATTACTGCTCAGGCTCACTACCCGCACTCTTCTCTCTCTATCACCGCTCAAACTCACTGCCCGCACCCTTCCCTCTCTATCACTGCTCAGACTCACTGCCCGCACTCTTCTCTCTCTATCACCGCTCAAACTCACTGCCCGCACTCTTCCCTCTCTATCACTGCTCAGACTCACTGCTCGTGCTCTTCCCTCTCTATCACTGCTCAGACTCACTGCCCACACTCTTCCCTCTCTCTCACTGCTCAGACTCACTGCCCGCACTCTTCCCTCTCTATCACTGCTCAGACTCACTGCCCGCACTCTTCCCTCTCTATTACTGCTCAGGCTCACTACCCGCACTCTTCTCTCTCTATCACCGCTCAAACTCACTGCCCGCACTCTTCCCTCTCTATCACTGCCCAGACTCACTGTCCACACTCTTCCCTCTCTATCACTGCTCAGACTCACTGCCCGCACTCTTCCCTCTCTATCACTGCCCAGACTCACTGTCCACACTCTTCCCTCTCTAACACTGCTCAGACTCATTGTCCACACTCTTCCCTCTCTATCACTGCTCAGATTCACTGCCCACACTCTTCCCTCTCTATCACTGCTCAGACTCACTGCTCGTGCTCTTCCCTCTCTATCACTGCTCAGACTCACTGCCCGCACACTTCCCTCTCTATCACTGCTCAAACTCACTGCCCGCATTCTTCCCTCTCTATCGCTGCTCTGACTCACTGCTCGTGCTCTTCTCTCTCTATCACTGCCCAGACTCACTGCTCGCGCTCTTCCCTCTCTATCACTGCTCAGACTCACTGCTCGTGCTCTTCCCTCTCTATCACTGCTCAGACTCACTGCCCACACTCTTCCCTCTCTCTCGCTGCTCAGACTCACTGCCCGCACTCTTCCCTCTCTATCACTGCTCAGACTCAATGCCCGCACTCTTCCCTCTCTATTACTGCTCAGGCTCACTACCCGCACTCTTCTCTCTCTATCACCGCTCAAACTCACTGCCCGCACTCTTCCCTCTCTATCACTGCTCAGACTCACTGCTCGTGCTCTTCCCTCTCTATCACTGCTCAGACTCACTGTCCACACTCTTCCCTCTCTATCACTGCTCAGACTCACTGCCCGCACTCTTCCCTCTCTATCACTGCCCAGACTCACTGTCCACACTCTTCCCTCTCTATCACTGCTCAGACTCACTGCCCGCACTCTTCCCTCTCTATCACTGCCCAGACTCACTGTCCACACTCTTCCCTCTCTAACACTGCTCAGACTCATTGTCCACACTCTTCCCTCTCTATCACTGCTCAGATTCACTGCCCACACTCTTCCCTCTCTATCACTGCTCAGACTCACTGCTCGTGCTCTTCCCTCTCTATCACTGCTCAGACTCACTGCCCGCACACTTCCCTCTCTATCACTGCTCAAACTCACTGCCCGCATTCTTCCCTCTCTATCGCTGCTCTGACTCACTGCTCGTGCTCTTCTCTCTCTATCACTGCCCAGACTCACTGCTCGCGCTCTTCCCTCTCTATCACTGCTCAGACCCACTGCTCGCGCTCTCCCCTCTCTATCACTGCTGAGGCTCACTGCCCACACTCTTCCCTCTCTATCACTGCTCAAACTCAGTGCCCGCACTCTTCCCTCTCTATTACTGCTCAGACACACTACCCGCACTCTTCCCTCTCTATCACTGCTCAAACTCACTGCCCGCGCTCTTCCCTCTGTATCACTGCTTAGACTCACTGCCTGCACTCTTCTCTCTCTATCACTGCTGAGACTCACTGCCCCTGCTCTTCCCTCTCTATCACCGCTCAGACTCACTGCCAACACTCTTCCTCTCTATCACTGCTCATACTCACTGCCCGCACTCTTCCCTCTCTGTCACTGCTCAGACTCACTGCCCGAGAATTCACATTGAGCAGATTTTGAAGGTTTGGAAGTGAGTTTTTATGTTAGGAAACCAGTCCGGACGGATTTATCTGACTATGCCCCGTACATCTCCCATCAGATGATGCTGAGTGTCTGTGACTGTGGAAGAAATCTGCAAACTAGACAGTCCTGTCTTCCTGAATTAATTGAATGTGGTCAGGGAGAAGTCAACTGTCTAGACCATCCTGTCATTTTGACTAAAAAAAACCCCAGTAGAGATAGGAAAGAGCTTGAAATGGCAAAGTAGAAAGGAGAAAATTGAAGCTAACATAAATTTACCATTAAATTTAAACTTTGCACTCTGGTTGTGTAACTCCTTGTATAGTCAGGCAAATCTTGGCCTGAATCAAATAGGAAACACGCTTTCCTGAGTCCAATATTCCTTTTATTCCCTTGAAATGATGCAGACGTATTTATGTTAACTGACGTGACCCAGTTCAGTGCTATTTGGTAACAGTGGAATAGGCTCAAAGCCAGTCATCAGTTAACTGTCACTTCTTATCTATTGGGTCAGGAGTTAATTTTAAATAAGACACAGAACCTCCTCAAGTGAACAAGAGAGACCTTTCTGCCTTATACCGATATTTATGTCACATTTAATTTAATGAAAAACAGATGATATGTTATTAAACATATCATATGCAACATTTTCATACCACTTAGCAACAACTCTTTTTTAGAGAAAGCATGACCAACCCCAACATTCTCCTAACATAACTCATTCTTTACATTTCATGTTTAAAGAGCATAAATTGCTTTAAAAAAATACAACTTGGATGAATGATTTCCACGTCTTTCAGTAGATTAAAGGCTGAATACTCAAGTCATTTAGATGCATGGACTTTGAAAGACTATTTATAAAGTGCATCTTAAGAAATGATAATGAAAAAAAACTTTGCGTTTTCCTCCCCCCAAAACAAAGGCAAACCTTTAGCTTTGAAGATCTGTTTAAGTTAACAGAAATGGAGAACAATACAAACTCTTTTGAAAGTATCCTTCACAAGAGATGATGGTGCAAATGAGACCATTGTGTTTCCGCAGGTTGCCAGGCAGTTCAGTACACTCTCTAGAATTTCACATTCCAATTGAAAACTAAATGCAGTTGTGGTCTTAGAACTTTTCTCCAACAACTAAATTTCAAAAGAATGATCTCAATCTGGTGTTTCAATAAGTGCATCAGTGTTTATTTGATCCCAAAGCCCTTTCACTGACTTCAGCACCAATGTCTCAGACAATTTAAAAGGGCTTTCATTTTAAAAAGTCACTTAGAAAAATAAACAAAATTATTTGATTTTTACTCGTGTATAAACAGATTTTAAAAAGTAATGTTAGCATATTTAACTCAGTAGTTTGCTAAGGAGAATTCATTTGATTTTTAATTACTCATACATATTGGATTGAAATCTTATGGAGAAAACAGAATCTAACTTTAAATGATGCTGTATGTTTATAGAACTTATATTGCTATATAATTTGAATATTGAGATATTTGGCTATACAATTTTCAGATCAAATTTCCATACTTTATTTTTATTTTCTCTATATTTCAAATAAGCTGCAATACATTCTTCTTACCCAAACAATTGTGTCCATCATGTGCCAACATGAATCCATCATAGCAAGTGCAACGATAGTTTCCTGGAATGTTAATGCATTCATGTACGCAGCCTCCATTGTATTCATTATCACATTCATCAATGTCTAAAGGATAGAGCACAAAACAGAATGATGGATGGTTTCTGTTAAAAAGAGACACTAGCACAGTCAAAAATTGCAAATTGTTACAAAGATACTTAAAGCCATATTAATCTCACTTAGAAACCCCACAGTCCCATTTATTCTCAATTTTTAAATAATCGTCACTTAATAAGTAGGTACTGAACATGACAAAAATGAATATAATTTGGGAATGTGACGCTTTTAGACCAGCTTCTGTGCTAAATGAGTGACAATGGAAACATATTTCAGGCAAGAAAAGGTTATTTAATCTGCTTTGTTTATTTAATGGTCTCCACCATTTGTTCTTTTCTCTTTTCCCTTTCTAAAACTGAAAGGCTAACATTTTACTGCATTTAGTGGGCATTCAATTTCGTAAACTTAAAAGGCAGCTTTTAACAGTCAATCAATTCTTTTTTGGTCGCATGTCATTTGGGGAAAATAATTAGTCTTTTTGTCACAAAATGAATTTACACTAATGATCATTGTATAAATAAATTGCACAAAATTAGTAAAAGCATAATTTTAAAATTGAAAATTGTTACAATACTGATAACATACAGTACCCTGTACAAAGCTAATAAGCACTCATCCAAAAAATGTATTCTCAACAGTCAATGTAAATATAGTTACATTCTATAACTTCAATATTACAATGTATTACTGAGAGCAAATGTCTCAGAAATGACCAAGAGTATGTCACCAAAAATATATTAGATGAGGATTGATGATATCAATGTCACTTTAATGAAGGCTTGCAATGACAAGGTTTGGACCTTTAAGTTTAAATAGTGAGTTATGGGTCTATCGCTCCACAGAAGCTCACAGATTGGTATGTCAGGTGGCAATTGCACACTGCCAGCTGTTGGCAAAATGGGGTAGGGGGTTGGGGCAAGAAGGGTTTTAGGGCATTCCAGCAGTAGACTAGAGATTATTGTGGGATCAGGAGGAAGATTCGTGTTCGACCTGACCCCACAAAAATAATTTCAAAAACAGCGTCTTGCATTTTCTGAGTGGCCTTCGACTCACCGGCCAGACCGCTCAACACTCAGAAATATTGAGAGTAACACTCGTCCCATTTCTTCATGAACAACCAGCAAGCATAAGACCCTGATTTGCATTCTTAAACAGCCCCTCACCTATTCTGGGCACGTGTGCCAGGCACACATTTAAAAGCCCAAGGAAAGTTGAATTAGATGGACAAATCAGAGCCAAAGGTCCCCACCAGAATTTCCTCTGCCTGTCGCCTGTTTCCAGCTGCTTGCTCAGCAGTTGAAAATCTCCCTCTCAATAGTTTCAGTAAAATTTATAAATGCACACACACTTTTCCGTGTCAAAAATGAAGATTTTTCTCATGAAATCCTCCATTCCCTTTTTGTCCCGTGTGGTATTTGATTGTCAATAATGAAGGCTATATTCTCATTTCCTCTAACAAGCTAGTTTATTTTTCATGAAGATGCTTTCATCCTTTATGTGCTAATAAATGTGTCACCGCTAGAAAATGCTCAGTATCCTCATTATTAGCAACTCTTTTCATTTTCTTAAAAAGAGTAAATTCACAATTGTACACCAATTTCCCTCCTGAATTCTCAGTGACCCATAACGAACAGTGAAGAAACCCTATTTACTTACATTATTGTCAAACAAGCACAGAAAGGAAAAAAAGAGAGCAGTACAAAATTAGCTGGGCTGAGATAAAACGAAACAATAAGAGTATCAAAAAATAAGAAATCTAATAGACAAATGTTTAAGGTGTGACACTTCATATCAATTTGTAGTTTCGACGACCATGATATCCATTAAGATTTGCTTCATTTCAATGATTTGTACTTTTTTTGGGAATCAAAATTCTTATAACTTACGATTGAATGTCCCACGGCATTGTCCACTGAGTAGCCAACAGCTGGAGTCAAACTCGAGAGGGAGGTAGTTTGAGTTACATTGAGCTAACAATGTCAGGAAAAGTCAAGCCCAAACCATATGTGTCTAATCTTACAGAGAGGGGCACTGAGAGATCCCAGAAGTTATGTGGATCATGTATAGGCCCTTGGAAATAAATTGGAGAAAAGTCTGCTTGCTTTGGACAAAGCAGAACTCAAGTTTAAGTCCTCATAGAGATGGGCTTGTTATGTAGAACATTATAGGTGCAAAGTTTTGTCGCCAATTAGTAGGTTTTAAAACTTTTGTTAAAGAATGACATTTATAATTTGGGTGGCACAGTGGTTAGCATTGCTGCCTCACAGCGCCAGGGACCAGGGTTCAATTTTGGCCTTGAGTTTGCACATTCTCCTCGTATCTTCTGGGTGCTCCAGTTTTCTCCCACAGCAGGTTAGGTGGACTGGCCATGCGAAATTGCCCCATAGTGTCCAACAATGTGTAGGTTAGGTGGATCAGCCATTGTAAATACGCAGGATCATGGAAATTATTGGCAGGGGATTGGGCCTGGGTAAGATGCTCTTTGGAGAGTCAGTGTAGACTGGATGGGCCGAATGGCCTCCTTCTGCATGGTGGGGATTCAATGGGTATACAGTAGCTATTAGTAGCTGTATGTAACACAGTGGATCAGAACACAACATGGAGACCAAATTCGCTTTGAAAAAGATCTTCATCGATTTGTCAGTTTTCTCAAGTATGTTTCCCTCATTAATTAAATCTGCTGTTGGGTGAAAACCAATCAACAGTGTTCACTTAATAAACAATAACTAACCATTGCTTGGTTTATCGACATGATCTTTATGCTCCACAGACACTTTTAGTTGTGACAGCTTAAAATACACCATTCATTTTTGAGGTGTGATGCCCTACAGGTGCACAACATGCAGAGATATCGAAACATGCTGGGTCTATCAAACCTTACAGAATTCAAGAAAATAAAATCAAGTATCACTTTAAGTTCACACTCTTGGGAGCATGCTATCTATCCAATTGGAGCAGAAAATGCCCAAATTTAATAAGCCTATAGGAATTATGCCTTTAGAGTATTAAACTAGTTAACATCCATGGCTTGGCACATAGCAGTTTTATGTTGATTGGAGTATTATACAACATCATGTGACATTCAATGCATGAGTCTATTACTAAGCTGTCAAAGTCCACTTTAGACTACAGGGTATAATTAGCGTAAGTAACACAGCCTGTGGCCAAAGAATAATTCTTGCTTGGTAAGGGAATTTTGGAATTGGAAGATGTTTGTACATTGCCCATCAGAGGAAGGCTGCATTTCCTTCCTTCGGTTTTCTCTCCAAATTTCTCCTCTTATCCCTTTCTCCTGAATATCTTGACTCACATTGGAGTATGACAGGCCCACTTCACCCCAACCCAACTGAGGCGCACTTCCTGAAGGAGTTAACACAGTGATCGCCGAGAGGGTATTTGTTAGAAGGGCAAGGTAGTCACAGCAAACCCCATAATTTGAGACCTTTCAGAATTTAGCAATCCATGTTGCATCCTACAGTGCATCTTTACTTTGACAAATATCTAAAGAAATTGATGCATGACCCAGGGATTGTAACAGAGAACCCGTAATCTATATGCCAGCTACTGGAATATAACAGGCTGGTAACTGAATTCATCTGTCTTTACGGAAAGTGAACTGGACAGACAGATATTTTGATAGAGTGAGGTAAGGTAAGGTGACACCGACATGGATATGTTGGGCCAAATGATATGTTTCTGTGCTGTAAATTTCTAAATAATCATGAGACAGAATCCTAAATAATATTGTCCTTCTCTAGTCCAAGGACCCTAGAATAAAAGTAGAATCAATGTTATCACAGACTAAAAAGTGAACTATTGATTTGCTTGCCCCGTATCAATTGTACACTATGTGGTGCACATATCAACTTAGAGCTTTCTAACATCCATTTCGAGTGCAAGTATGACTCCAACAATGTGAACCTTATTTCCTAAAGTTCTTATAGCTTTCCTGACTATCCAGTTAAGCTGTAATGAACTGACAATAATTTCACACATTCATGTTAGGATCCAGCTTCTCAATATCACAAAGCACATAAGTGTAGAAACAGTGTGCTCATGGCATTCTCTGCATTTTTTTTGGTATATCCTAAATGTATGATTTCTCGAACCCAAATTAGAAAATATCGCAGTTATTTTGCAGATCTCCTTTAATGTAACATTGCCGTATTTCATCTGAAATGATTATGAAGACTTGTGCAAGCAAGTATCGTCTTCTAAGCTACGGCTAAATCTTAATCTCAGAGGTAAAACTTATGTACATTTCACGAATGTCACAAAAATAACTTAATACACCAGCCATGGCCAGCCTCGGTGGCTTAGCGTGTAAACGCACTATGCACTAGTCACCAAGCCATGTCGACCAGAAAGGTCCCAAATGCAATTTCTGGTCTGTGCTGAGTAAATTGCTGTCAATAAACAGCTGAAATGCGACTACTGGTTTCACTGTGTCTGGACTTGGGGAAATCAGTTACTGCTCTTGATTGCTAATCAGTGATTCCTGCTGGGAAGAGACACATACACAGAGTAAAGGCAGGATCATGTCCGTCTTTAATGTCACAATCCCTTGTGCTCAAAGAGCATACCGACTATCTAGATTCACACAGCAAGAGTGACCATTTAAGTGAGGAGTGGAGGGAGCTTTAAGGCCCTGAAATTGTACTGCAGCAGGAGTCAGTAACTTTCATTTTGTCACATTAGAGAATATAACATGAACTGTCCGGAATCTCTTATTAGTTATGAATTCAATACAACAAAAACTGGCCACAACTTTTAAAAATGATTAAACAAGTACAGTGCTGAAAGAGTTTGTGTTTTTCTTAAGTTTCAGCTAATATAGTATAGAATTCTGCATGGAAAACCATTAAATGTGTTATTATTTTAGTATTAAAAATGAATGAAGATTCTGTTTGAAACAGGATATGCACTAAATAGGTACTTTCTTTATTGAATGTACACATTAAACATAAAAACTAAATCAATTTTAAGCTTGAATGACACTTAGAAAAATTCACATTATCTTTATCCTGTAAAACAAAAAAATACACTCTTTTTTAACAAAAACTTATTTTGCAGATGATAGCTTGCCTGATTAAGGAAATATTTTCCCCCAATTTTGCTTCTGTAATGAAATGCTGGTAAAAGCAGGTTATGATCACCTTCACATTTCTTTCCATCCCCTTTATATCCCGGTTTGCATGTGCATTTGTACGACATATATGTATTCTGACAGATTGCATCGATGTGACAGTCATCAGTTCCTTCTGTACACTCATCGATTTCTGTAAAACAAACAGGGAGGTACAGAATAACAAAGCAGAAGCT
Organism: Mustelus asterias; assembly: GCF_964213995.1. Lineage (NCBI taxonomy): Eukaryota > Metazoa > Chordata > Chondrichthyes > Carcharhiniformes > Triakidae > Mustelus > Mustelus asterias. The sequence goes on along the minus strand of NC_135809.1, from coordinate 102,616,702 downwards.
GAGACAAGCTCCAGGGAAAAGAGTAATTACATGTCAGTTCCACATTTTGGTTCAATTTTTGGTTTGTACTCTACTGTGAAAAAACATACTTGTGAGCTGTTTATGATTAACCTCGAAAGTATAAAACAAGGTTCGCAGAGCTGGCAATCCATTAATAAAGACAATCTTAATGAGGCAACAAAATGGCCTGAAGTAATTGTGTCTGAACACACTCTGTCATTCCACAAAAAAGTAATGCTTTTGGAAATGCTAGACATTAAAAAACAATTAATTAAGGACGTGTTTTTCAATCAGGTTAACAAATTCACTAAAAGACCTAGCAATTCCACAATAAAATGCAAAACCAAAATTAAGAGCCACCGACAATACCAAGTGAGAGACTGAATAGAAAAGACTGTCCCTGTCGAAGCACTGGAGAAGTACATTAATCTCAGGAGCTCACAACACTTTGCAAAATTTGCAGTTAAAATGTCAAGACACAAAAAAGAAACAACACAAACCAAGTTAATGGGTATTATTGGACCTACAATGTGTTTTAATGTATCCATTATAATTTACCAAATGACCATCCACTCCCACATAAATCTAACTAAAATGCTGACTTACAGATGTAACTTCTTTAAGAACATCATTAACTCCTTTATATATCACATCAAGGTAAAACTCCACATATAGCGCAATAGGCCTCAGTAGTCTCTCAAATTCCACATTATTCAATACAACACACCAATGTACTCTGATCATTTCAAATATTGTACTTGTTTTAATAGCACAAACAAGTGAGAAAATATGATGGCATTTTGTAAACAGCAATATTGCGATACTTCCATTCATTTTATACAATAAAGAGACACAATGTTTACCTTGCAGGATATTATTCCAGCAAACCTTTAATACAGCAATGTCTTGGTCAACTTTAATCTGCTCAAGACGACTGCAGAAGTATTTTTAAACAAACACACAACCTGACAAAAATATCTCAACAGTTAGATTCTTAAAGTTACCATGTCTTCTAAAGCAGGAATGTAGTTACATCTCGAAATAAAGCTTGTAAACAAAATGAGACACAGAAATAGTGAAACAACATTTTAACTCTGATATTGGAGCAAGAATTGTCTTCATCCACAGAAAAGACTAAACCAAATGCAGCTCTTTCCCTGTTAAGGAGGAGTGAAGTGAAGCAGGAATTTCACACTAGTGACTGCAAACCTACCTAGAATTCCAGCACTTGTGGAGCTTTCACGAGTGTTTAACAAGAGGAAAAACAAACAAAAGTGCCATGCAAAACAAACAGCCCCCATGATGATATGATCCGAGCCTTAGTGTCTCTTTGCAAAGACACGTTTGAACTGAGAAATAGGGTTGTCCTGACTGGCTGATGGATTCAGCAGGATTGTTTGTTATGCCTGCCCTTTAGCCTGTGACGTCATTAGGGTAACAGATTGATCCATGGAACTAGCCTGACTAACTTCACCACTCATTAGAATACCTAATTTAATTATCTGCCAGCAGACTAGTCAACAGTGTACTGATATATATAGTCCACAGATCTAATTTCCGTGTTTGTTGCAGTTCATCTGCAATATGTTTTACGAGTGAGCAAGTCTGACTTTGTGTTTTCTTGTTTCTCCAGTCTCTTTATGGAATAATCCTTATAGCATTATTTGCGCTTTCTATTTTAGCCTTTTTGCCTTCGTTCTGGTCTCTCATACCAGTAGCCATAACTCTTTGTCCTTATTATTTCCATTCACTCCAATCAGGCTAATTTCTGTCAGGTCTTTCAATCTTGTGTCACACCAGCGGGAATTTATGTCAGCGTCAAATCCAATTGCTAAAGAGTGGTGTGCACAAGACCGTCCTCAGTTCACCAGAGACTTCAAGGTGAGTGCAACAACTTTCTGTCATAGTGCTGCACTGTTCACCACTCTGCCAGGGCAGACCAGTTCCTGTCTCCAACTCCAAGTTGGTCTTCATGAACAGCACCATTCAGCTGGTCCCGTGGACACTTGTGTGTCGCCGAATGGGATCAGTACAGTGCCTAGGGTTGTGGAATACAGGTACCACACACCCAGCTGTATCTGGACAGCAGTGTGCTGTAGGACCCATGCAGCCATAACAAAGGTCCAAAGTTTGACCATGTGAGGTGTGCGGAGAGACCAGGGGTTGGGAGATGTAGCCTAATGAAGACAAGGGGGGTAATGTGGGAGGAGGGATTTGCAAGAAGGGGGCAGTGTATGGTGAGGGCTCATGACAGCAGGTTGAGGGGCAAGGAGGTGGATGAAGAGCATGAACAATGGAAGGCAGACACAAGAATGAGGGGAAGGAAGCTGGACCCTGACGAGGCTGCATGAAAAGCTCACAAAGGGGTGAAAAGGATATCACATCGTTTACTGCACAAGGACTCCAAATTTGGTGGGTAGAGGTCCAAGTGGGGCATGGGCGCCACACAGCTGATGGGTTTGGGTGGGGGAGGGTGGTTGAATCAAGGAACAGACTTTTTCTTGAGGCTGCTGGCCTTTTCCCTCTGGGTTGTTGATACCTTGCATGGTCCGGTGAAGACAGGTGGGTTGGAGAGGGTGATATGAGTGTGGTGAACCATTGTTGGTTACCACCAGGAGTGCTGAGCCATGGTTTGGCCAGCACTATGAGTCTGTAGATATGTTACTGTTGGGGTTAGGGTTGGGCTGTTCTACCTGTTAATATAGTCCTATGGTACACCCCAGTTGGCTCCGCCTTCCGGGAGAGGTATAAAGGTCACTGCTCTGCCTGGTGACCCTTTAGTCTGGGATTGTATATTGTATATAGCAGCTCCGTTATTGTTGGCAATAAAAGCCTTTATTTCCCGGGTACATCCAGCCTCCCGTGTGATTTATCGCGCATCAATGAGTGTACAGGACTGGTATTTAAATATGGCGCCAGGACCTTTGAACCAGCCAGCTGAGGGTGGGCGGACGAATCAGCTGCCAGTCCGCCAGTGACTCAGGGGGAAACGCATTTGTGCGTAATTAATTACTTTGCAAGCGCTGAATCTAGCCTGGGACCTCACCATTCTGCTCAGCGGGGCAGGTGCCAGGAGAGGTTCTCACCATGTCACTCAGGGGGCGATTCTCCCAAAAAAGATACTCAGTGCTGAAGTGGGAAAACTGGTGTGAATCACGATTGTTTTTTCAATGGGAGTTCAGACTCGAATCTCTCACACTCTGTGCAATGCAGAGGTCACAATCATGAATATCATTAAAAGCTCGGGGGGGGGAGGGCCTATTCACGCCACAGTCTGACAGTTCTGGGTCTCTGTGCATGCACAGCGGCTCCAAACTGTCAGCCTCCCGTTTGCTGGCCAGCCCGGGACTCCCGCAATGCTGCCCCTCCAGACCTCCCACAGCCCAATCGCGGACCCCACAAGCATTTCCAGACCAGCCCCAACCGTACCGGAGTGCCCCAATCTCCAGCACCGCCCCCCCCCAGCAGTGATGAACCCCCCACCCCCTCCACCCCGGCAGATCCCCCCTCCCAGCCTGTTGCGATCGCTGGCCTCCCTCCAGCCCTGACCGGTTCCAATGGCAGAGTGGCAGCGGGACTCCCCCCACCCCCACCAATCGCCCCTAAGCCCCACCCCTCTAGGCCCTGCCGCCTTGGCACTGCTCCATGCCTGGTGGGCAGTGCCAAGTTGCCCCCTGGGCATTGGCACTTTGCCCCTTGGGATCTGCCAGGAGGCACAGGTTGGAACTGCCAGGGTGCCCATGCCCAGGGGGCACCAGCCCCCACCGCCCGACCCTCCCAGGGCTCCAATTGCCCCCCCCCTTCACTCCAGTGGGGTCTCCCACTAGTTCCCCAAAAGTGGGGAGCTACTCTAAACCCCACAGGAGTGAAATTGTACTGGTGGGGTGGGAGATGCTATCGGGCCCGGAGAATTCAGTCCCGATAATCACATTTAAATGACATTAAAATAAGATTAAAATTACTTACCTGCTGGTGCCACCGGTTACCAGTGTGGTCCCGATCGCGCCGGATATCGAGCACTGGGAGGTGCGCGCACGTCAGGAACACATGTGCAAATCTCATGAATCGGCGCACACGCGATTCTCCCGGCCCAACACGCTAATTCTTTATGGGAGAATCATCCGCCTTAGTCTCACAATGAGAGAATTCCCCCATTTCAAATTACTTTCCTTCTCAGCCTGCCCTCTGTTTATTTCAACTTTAAAATCTCATTGGTTAAGGAGATAGACTGTTTGTCCTGATATTCACCATGGTCCTGGGTGCCATGTTGCCCTCGCTGCACTGTCATCAACTCCAGCAAAATATTTGGGAACAAAAACACGCACAAATATGTTTAAATGTTGGGCATGCCACAAAATGCCCTGTTCCCATAAATTCTAGTCCACTCACTGTGGAATACAACACCTACTGATTACAAATGATTTTTCTCACCATAAACACTTATGCACTTATTATGAAATGCCTGATGCTAAATATAATTAACAGACACAAAATTAAGGATATTCTATGCATTGTACATTTTATTAGATCATAATACTTCACATTTAGAAGTTATTTGAAGGATATGTTTCTTAAATCTCCTGTGCAAATCATTGTCTCATATTAAAATATTAACTCATTTCACCTCACTATCCTTGACCACCAAATTCAGGTTAAAATTATGGCTCAGTTCAGAGAAGTTAATGAATATTCACATCCCATACATATGTCAGACAAATCTACAGAGGAAAGAAAATCGTAAGGAGACTGCTCCCTTTAAAGAGATTTATTCTTTCTGCCTTACTATAATGGCTGTCTTCAATTTATTCATTCCCTGTGGAAATTTAGTATCATTTTCGTGGGAATTCAAAATTGTTTCTAATCCTCTCTTTAGGTCACAAACAATAGTTTTACTCGGCATCTGGTCTACAGGTGAAAAAAAGAAATGCATCCTGCCAGTGCTAGATACTTGGAACAGTTTGAGATGTCATGCCAGCTATCCTGCTGAGAAAGAGTTGATGAAATTGAAGATGAAACAGCATCTGTTTTACGCCGTACCTAACCAGGGAAGTTTACACTTTGAATGGAGAATAGAAGACACTTGGCACCAATTTCACGCCACTGATGAGAACAAAACTTTACTGGAAGTCGACGATAGGATCAGGGGTTGGTTGAATCTGAATTCTAAGTGACAAATAAATCTTTCAGTTTTCAACATACACACATCTATTCTTCCACAATGTAGATGGTCCTCTTGTAAAATTTCTGAAGACAGATATTATACAGCAGAACCCAAGTTCAAACATATGCATGGCAGATGCAGTATAATGTGGATCAATGTGAGGTTATCCACTTTGGTTACAAAAATAGGAAGGCAGCTTATTATCTGAATGGGTGCAAATTGAAAGAGGTGGATACTCAGACACAGGAGGCAGTAAAGAAGGCAAATGGAATGTTGGCCTTCATAGTGAGAGGATTTGAGTATAGGAATAGGGATGTTTTACTACAATTGTATAGGGCATTGGTGAGGCCACACTTGGACTACAGTGTGCAGTTTTGGTTTCCTTATCTGAGGAAGGATGTTCTTGCTATAGAAAGAGTGCCGCAAAGGTTTACCAGGCTGATTCCTGGGATAGCAGGATTGTTATATGAGGAGAGATTAAGTCGGTTAGAATTATATTCATTGAAGTTTAGAAGAGTGAGAGGGAATCTCATAGAAATTTATAAAATTCTAACAGGATTAGACAGGGTAGATTCAGAAAGAATGTTCCCAATGGTGGAGGAGTCCAGAAGTAGGGGTCATAGTTTGAGGATAAGGAGTAAATCTTTCAGGACTGAGGTGAGGAGAAACTTCTTCACCCAGAGAGTGGTGAATATGTGGTGTTCACTACCACAGAAAGTAGTTGAGGCCAAAACATTGTGTGATTCAATAAGAAATTAGATATAGCTCTTGGGGCTAAAGGGATCAAGGGATATGGGGGGAAGACAGGATCAGGGTATTGAATTCGATGATCAGCCACGATCGTAATGAATGTCACAGCAGACTCGAAGGGCCGAATGCTTCTATTTTCTATGTATGTTTCTATGTAAACTAACAAAAAAGTGAAATGACTTCAAATGGATTATTCAACAAAGTGAGACAGAAGGAGATTAAGGCATGAAAATTTTATTTTCCAAGAAATTTCACATCATTACAAGGTATCTGAAAGAGATATAAAACAGTGTTCTTGCCAAGATGTTCAGAGCAGAGTCCAACTGTGAGAACAAACTGCCTTGTTCCATAGAAAAGTAGGATTTTCTAAGAATGACAGCTGTACAGTACCCCAAATATTAATAATAATGACAGGCCTGCATCCAATTCATTTACAAATAAAAAGTTCCAACTAAAAGCATTTTGCTCTCGGGGATGGGGGAGGGAGGGGGTGGTGAAGTAGTGGTAAGTCAGGAGCCACTTTGAATCAGCTGCAGGGTGTGACCCTGACTCAGGGAATGGACACTGGGGGTTCGGGCTGTGACAGCACAAGGGACTGGAGGGTGAGACCTTTACTGGGGGAGGGGGGGTCACACATGACTGGGGTGCGTTGTGGGGGGATATGGGGGGTGGTTCTACATCACACTGCCAGAGGCCTCAAGGTGGGGAGGGTCAAGGCGCACCTGGGTCAAGGCACATTTGTGCTCACAATGGAGTCAAGGTTTTGAGTGCAAGGATTGAGAAAACGTGGAGTGAGGGAAACCTCAACATTCTGCTCCAGCAGGGCGGACTGTGGGAAGGATTTGTACATCACGGCAGGTTGGCACTGAAACCTCAACACCACCATCTTATGAAGTGATTGAACAGCAAACAATGTGGACGAGGATGAAAACAGCTGGTGAGTTCTCGTAGCGCCGCATGGATGGTTGGTGCATTTTACTGAGGGGGGGGGGGGTGGCGGCGAGTAAAGGGCCACCCATCAATACGAGCATTCTCAGAGGTGGAGAGATACACGGCTGAGACAGGTTATGAGCTCTTTATTCAAAATGCAGGAATTCAGGAAAGGTACCAATGAAGTGCACTCAAAAATATCACTAATCGATCATCTTGTGTTAACCCCTTGGTCACAGCCTCAAAATTCCCCGGAACAAGAAGGAACTCAGGAGGAACTGAGTGACCTGACCTGCCGCACACGCTGGTTATAATCGATCTGCTCACAGGTTCACACACAAGCAGCCTCAGCCCCTGACTCCCTCTCCCAAATAATCTTAAATCTTGACAAAACATCTAATGGCAAAGAACGTACTGTCCTCACCTAAAGGGTAGGGGGAAGGTAATGTTGAAACGCGTCCTGTGCTGCGCAGGATTTCAGGGGTGAATATTTTCTTACACTATTACCAGGCCCTTTAACCCACAATGACTCGCTAGTTGTCATGGGAATAAACAGGAGCTTTAGAGGTTCATGCTGACTTGTGCACGCAGCAGAGAGAAGGCCATTGGGAAGGTGACCTGCATTGATTCCTACTGCCATTATTGCATGCAGTCAGGACAGAGGAGGAGATGATGACAGCAGTGCCAGGCTCACCAATGGGAGGAGATTTACCCTCAGGAGCATAGGGGGCAGCAAGTCCTGCTCCATAAGCCAAAGATGAGGCTCCCAGAAAAGTCATGAGTAGGCGTCTTGCAAGACCCAGGGTGTACAGGATACACGTGTCTTTCCTGCAGATAAGTGAGGGGCAATGTCTCTGATGCCTCTGTATGACCAGGGAGCTACTGGCACATTCTCCAGGACTTGGCACCACGAGAACTGGGAGGATGTTCACTGCCAGTGGCTCTGAAAGAACTGTTGCCCTGAACTTCTATGCTAGTGGCTCTTTCCAAGGCTCAACTGGGGACCTCAAATGTGGATCCTGAAGCTTTAACACATTAGTGTATCCAGGGGGTTAGAGACATTCTTTATGTCCAGGCTCACAATTATGTGCATTTTGCGAGAGATCAAGCAAGCCAAAGCACTGGGCAACACAGTGATTTCCAGGTTCCGCAGGTGCAAGGTGCCATCAACTGCACACATGTGGCTATGAGATCTCCCCAGCAGCAGGCATTGCAATACATCAATAGGAAGGGCTTCCACTCGCTGAATGTACAGCTGGTCTGCAACCACAACAAGCAAATCCCATAGGTTTGCGCAAAGAATCCTGGAAGCATCCACAACTCCTATATCTTAAGCAAATCACAGATCCCGGATATCACTGAGGGACAACATAATATCCAGGGTTGGTGCCTTGGCCATGGGTTATCCACAAAGGGCGTGGATCATGACGCCCCATCCAGAGGCCACAAACCATGTCAGAGAGAAGATACAATGATTCTCATGCCACTCCCCGAATATTGGTGGAACACACCACAGACATTTTAAAAATACAACTCCGATGTCTGGACTAATTTGGCGGATCACTGCAGTACACTCTCCAGAGGGCTTGCTGTGCATTTCACAACCTGGCACTGCAAAGGGGGGGGAAGAGCTGCCAGGTGCCCAGAGAGCTGCAGACCTCCTCCAATGAAGAGGACATTGCAGGGAATGAGGGTGGTAAGGTTGAGGATGCAGAGGCAGCAGGGGAAGGGGCCGTAGCACAGGCCAGACTGGGCACACCAGCACATGTAACTACTAGATTCGAGGAGGAGGGTGATAAGCTAGAATAATTATCCTCTTGGACTAATGCTCTCCATTATGGGCCCACGTGAACACCAGTGTGGCTATCCGCTCATTTCAATCATCCACTTCAATCTGATTGTGTGTACTGGAAAAGACATGAGGCTGATTTAAATCCTAATTTTAATATTAGTGAGCCCGGGGCACAATTGTCTGGGCTCACGTAACTTAATGGCCTCGCTAGTGAAGGTCCTCACCAGCGAGGATCACGTCTGGTCCCCACCAATGGGGACCAGACATGATGATCTCGCCAGTTGGACCAGAGGCCATTGAAGCCCTCCTAGTAGTCGGGGGCAGGGGGCATTGCCCCTTGGGCAATGCAAGTCTGGTACTGCCAGCCTGGCACCCTGACACTGCCCACTAGGCACACTGGCACTGCCCACCGGGCATTAGACAGTGCCAAGGGGTGGGGCCTAAGGGGGTGGGGTCTAAAGGGAGAGGCAGGGCCTGAAGGGGAGGCAGTGCGTGGGGGCTGCACACTCTGCAATCGGGGTGGTGATTGACTGGGGAGGTGAACGGGGGCGCTGATCTGGGGATGTGGGAGGAAGCAAGGATGGCGATTGGCCAGGGTGGAAAATTGGGGCAGCCGCAATCGGGGGGGACATGATCAGGGGGGCACGTTTGGCAGGGACAATCTCCCAATGTACTATTGTACATTGTGTATTGGGAGATCAGGCGCATGTGCAATAGTGCCCTCTAGCAGTCATCAGCTAGCTTCCCAGCGTGAATAGACTCCATCCACTCCCTTTACTGGCGAGAATCAAATTTTGCCTCGCATTCTCCTCTAAGTGTGATAAGGTTTGAATTTTTCTCTCGCTGAGAAAATAGGGCATGATTCTCCCACTTTCACGCTCGTTCAGCACTCAGAATTGATTTTGTAAAATCGCCCCATTATCTCGGCATCTCAACCTGCCATCGCAAAATTAACATTTTGTGTCCCATCTAATGAATTCACCCCACACATCACCTGCTCTTGTGGCCTCCGTACAATCCCTCCACTGTGGGGGATGCAGATGAGATAAGAAATGTGGGATCTGCTGGGTTTCATCATTGATGCTGCAAAATTCCAAACATGAAGATGGCTACGTGGGTGCCTTCCCCCAATGTACACAGCCAGCTATCCTGTACTACAGCCATGTCCTGCACTACCCTGGGATTTCTGCTCAGCATGCACTCTTTAGGCAGTGGAGAAGACTTTAAGAGCAGCATGGTGGCACAGTGGTTAGCACTGCTGCTTCACAGCTCCAAGGCCTCAGGGGACTGTCAGTGTGGAGTTTGCACATTCTCCCTGTGTCTGCATGGGTTTCCACCGGGTGCTCCGATTTCCTCCCACAGTCCTAAGGTGTGCAGTTCAGGTTGATCAGTAATAATAAATTGCCCCTTAGTGGCAATGGGATTAGCATGGTAAATACGAGGGGTAAATACAGGGATAGGGCCTGGGTGGGACTGTTGTCAGTGCAGGCTCGATGGGCCGAATAGCTTCCTTCTGCACTGTGGGGATTCTATTACTACTTCGTTTGTTTGCAGGATTACTAAAGATGCAAGATATATTAAGGTGATAATAGAAAAATAGAAAGTCTTGAAAAGAATCAGCAGGTCTGGCAGCATCTGTGGAGGGAGAATCAGAGTTAATGTTGTGTCCAATATCATATGACCCTTTCAGAACTGAAGAGAGGTATTGTGATGGGGTTAATGCTGTTGAAAAAGAGGAAAGGGTCAGGTGGATCAAAAGGGAAGGTCAGAGATAGGTTAGAGGGCAGAGGACGATTAAATTATAAAGATGTCATGGAACAAAAGACAAAGGGAGTGGTAATGGTTTTAGTAAAGGAACAAAGCTTTGATCCATAGTTGGTGTTAATAATGCAATAAAGGTCAGTGCGATCTGAAAGCAAGGCATGAGAACAATGAACAGTGAACACTGTATTCACAGCTCACTATGTCTCCTCTACAGAGACCAAACAAAGGCTTGGTAACTGTCTTCTGGAACACCTTCAGTCCACAAGCATGAACCCTTACCTTCTGGTCACTTGTTATTTCAATCCACCACCTTGTTTCCATGCTCACATTTCTGTTCTCATCTTGCCACAATGTTCCAGTGAAGCCCAGTGCAAACTGGAGGAACAACACCTCATCTTCCATCAGGCACGTTACAGCCTTCTGGGCTCAACATCGAGTTCAACAACTTCAATCCTTCACTCTATCCTCCATTTTATATTTTTCCCCCTAGTGACAGTCTGTATCTTCTTCTTGTGTTCTGCTTTTAAACAGCAGTGACCTTTATTCTGCGATTAACATAATCTGCCAATTTGCTTTCAGACAGTACTGACCTTTATACTGCTATTGACACCTACTCCAGATCAATGCTTTGTTCCTTTGATACTAACTTTCCCACTCTCTTTGCTTTTGTTGCATGACATAATTTTAATTTAATCTCCCCCATCCTCTAGTCTAACCTATCCGTGACCTATCCTTTCATTTCACCCAGACCCTTCCTTCTTTTTCAAGGGCATAAAACCCATCACATCCCAACCTCTCTTCAGTTCTGACGAAGTCATATTGGACTTTCTCTCTACAGACGCTGCCAAGTCTGCTGAATTTTTCCAGTACATTGTTTTTATTTCAGATCTCTAGCATCCCGCAGTATTTTGCTTTTATTAAGGATGATGATATATTTTGTACACACCCACTTTCAATTCGCTGTTGAAGGATAACATTTGTCATAGTTTTAATCATAGCCATGATGGGTTTGCAAAGTGCTGTCAAAGGAGGTTTGGCAAATTGATGCAATGCTATTTGTATATGTTACTCACTGCTGCCACTGTGCATTAGTGATGGAGGGAGTGAATGTTTAAGATGGTGCCTAGGGTGTCAATAAAGCGAGCTTCTTTGTCCTGGATGGTGTCAAACTTCTTGAGTCTTGTTGGAACTCAGAATCCCTACAGTACAGAAGGAGGCTACTCGGCCATCAAGTCTGCACCGAAAACAATCCCATCCAGGCCCTATCCTCATAATCCCACAAATTTACCCTGCTAATCTCTCTGACACAAATCAATTCCAGCCTCCCGGACTACCTGGATCCACGACGGTTTGCCTACCGCCGCAACAGGTCCAATGTCATTTCCCTGGCCCTGCACTCAACCCTGGAACACCTAGATAACAAGGACATCTATGTCAGACTCCTATTTATTGACTACAGCTCAGCCTTCAACACTATTATTCCCATGAAACTCATCTCCAAACTCCGTGGCCTGGGCCTCGGCACCTCCCTCTGCGACTGGATCCTGAACTTCCTAACTCACAGACCATAATCAGTAAGGATAGGCAACAACACTTCCTCCACGATCAATCCTCAACACTGGTGCCCCACAAGGCTGCGTTCTCAGCCCCCTACTATACTCCTTATGCACCTATGACTGTGCGGCCAAATTCCCCTTCAATTCGATTTTCAAGTTTCTTGACGACACCATCGTAGTGGGTCGGATCTCAAACAATGACGAGACAGAGTACAGGAATGAGATTGAGAATCTGGTGAACTGGTGCGGCAACAATAATCTCTCCCTCAATGTCAACAAAACGAAGAAGATTCTCATCGACTTCAGGAAGCGTAAAGGAGAACATGTCCCTGTCTACATCAACAAGGATAAAGTAGAAAGGGTCAAGAGCTTCAAGTTTTTAGGTGTCCAGATCACCAACAACCTGTCCTGGTCCCCCCATGCCGACACTATAGTTAAGAAAGCCCACCAACGCCTCTACTTTCTCAGAAGACTAAGGAAATTTGGCATGTCAGCTACGACTCTCACCAACTTTTACAGATGCACCATAGAAAGCATTCTTTCTGGTTGTATCACAGCTTGGTATGACTCCTGCTCTGCCCAAGACCGCAAGGAACTACAAAAGGTCGTGAATGTAGCCCAATCCATCACGCAAACCAGTCTCTCATCCATTGACTCTGTCATCAACTTCCCGTTGCCTCGGCAAAGCAGCCAGCATAATTAAGGACCCCACGCACCCCGGACATTATCTCTTCCACCTTCTTTCTTCGGGAAAAAGATACAAAAGTCTGAGGTCACACATCAATCAACTCAAGAACAGCTTCTTCCCTGCTGCTGTCAGACTTTTGAATGGACTTACCTTGCATTAAGTTGATCTTTCTCTATACCCTAGCTATGACTGTAACACTACATTCTGCACTCTCTCATTTCTTTCTCTATGAACGATATGTTTTGTCTGTGTAGCACGCAAGAAACAATACTTTTCACTGTATGTTAATACGTGACAATAATAAATCAAATCAAATCAAATCAAAAAGGGGCAATTTGTCATGGCCAATCAACCTAACCTTCATATCTTTGGAGTGTGTGAGGAAACCAGAGCACCCAGAGGAAATCCACGCAGACACGGGGAGAATGTGTAAACTCCACACAGACAGTCACCCAAGACTGGCATTGAGCCTGGGTCCCTGGCATTGTGAGGCAATTGTGCTAACCACTTTGCCACCATGCCACCCATCCAAACAAGTGGAGAGTATCCTGTCACATTCCTGATTTGTAGATAGAGGACAGGCTTTGGGAGTCAGGTGGTGAGTTACTCAGCACAGAATTCCCAGCCTTTGACCTGACCTTGTAGCTAAATAGTTGCATGGCTGGTCCAGTGACATTTCTGGTTAATAGTAACTCCCAGGATGTTGAAATTGGAGGATTCAGTGAAGGTAATGCCATTGAATGTCATGGGGAGATGGTTAGATTCTTTTTGGTTGGAGATGGTCTTTGTCTGGTATTTGTGTGACACGAATGATACTTGTCACTTATCAGCTCAAGTCTGGGTGTTGTCCCTGTCTTACTGCATAGGGACATGGACTACTTCAGTATCTGAGGAATTATGAATGGTACTGAACACTGTGCAGTCATCAGTGAACACAGAAACATAGAAAACAAGAGCAGGAGTCAGACCTTTAAGCCTGCTCCGCCATTCAATATGATCATGGCTGAACCTCTATCTCAACACTTCTCACTTCTGACGGAAGAAAGATTATCGCTGAAGCGGTTGGAGATGGTTGGACCGAGGAGGCTACCCTGAGGAACCCCTGCAGTGATTTGAGATGATTGACCCCCAACACCACAATCATGTCCCTTTGTGCCAGGCATCTCGGATCCTACACTCTACTGCTCTCCAAGCCTGGACACAAATCAAATCGGCTTTCCCACTTGCTGCTATTTTCTCAACATTACCCATGGACATGAGGGTCAGTTACATGATTGAGGCTTTACTCATCAGGCTGCAATGTTGTGCCTTGGCACCAGCTTAATCCCTGCTGCTGAATTAATCCCTGCTGCTGAATTATTTTAACAACACCAGGTTAAAGTCCAACAGGTTTATTTGGTAGCAAATGCCAAGTGGAGAGGATCTCCAAGAAGATCGTGCACATCGACACAGAAAGCTAGTGGCATTTGCTACCAAATAAACCTGTTGGACTTTAACCTGGTGTTGTTAAACTTCTTACTGTGTTTACTCCAGTCCAACGCCGGCATCTCCACATGCTGAATTATTTCACATGGGACCACATCTCCAGGGGTCTGAACCAACACAGTGAAATCTATGAAGGTCAAGAAACAACACAATGAAGTAAGCAAAGAGGTACCAGCACAGATCAAGTTAGAGCGGAGTGGGGCCAGAGAATCACGGCTGAGGAGTTTAGCAACAAACTCCATTGCAATCTTCCCAGCCACCGTTCCCAGGCGTAATCTGGTTCCCGCCCTTACAGGACAGGATCCAGATTAGCATATTTAAATATGTTTAAACATGCAGAGTGTGTCTGAGGCCAGATTCTTCCTACTCCCGGTTTTCCAACCCTCTGGTGCAGCTAGAACACGGTAAGGATCACTACTGTGATCTCCACAAACGGAGAGCAGGCATGATGGCCACACTGAGGGAGTTCGGAGGCCATTGAAGCTCCTGGATGGTCGGGGTCATGGCGGGGTGGTGTCCATCTGTCAGTGCCATCCTGGCAGTCTGTCAGTGCCAACTGACACCCTGGAGTGGGGCCTGTGGGGGATGGGCATGAAGGGAGAGTCATGAAGAGGGAAGCATAAAGGGTCAAAATCCTGGAACTACCTCCCTAACAGCACTGTGGGTGTATCTACACCTCAGGAACTGCAGCAGTTCAAGAAGGCAGCTCACTACCACATTCTCAAGGGCAATAAATGCTGGTCTAGCCAGTGACACCCACATTTCTTGAAAGACCACAAGAAACTACAAAGGATCATAAATGAAGCCCAGTCCATCACGCAAACCAGCCTCCCATCCATTGACTCTGTCTACGCTTCCCGCTGCCTCGGAAAAGCAGCCAGCATATTAAGGACTCCACGCACCCCGGACATTCTCTCTTCCAACTTATTCTGTCGGGGAAAAGATACAAAAGTCTGAGGTCACATACCAACCGACTCAAGAACAGCTTCTTCCCTGCTGCCATCAGACTTTTGAATGGATCTACCTCGCATTAAGTTGATCTTTCCCTACACCCTAGCTATGACTGTAATACTACATTCTGCATTCTCTCCTTTCCTTTTCTATGAACAGTATGCTTTGTCTGTCTTGCATGCAAGAAACAATACTTTTCACTATATACTAATACATGTGACAGTAATAAATCAAACCAAAATCAAATCAAATCAAAATCAAAGAACAAAGAAAATTAGATTACAGAATTTATCATGGAATAAATTGCACACCAATAAATCCATGTGTAAACAAGCAACATCATTAGAGGCATCAACTTTGTACTTAGAATTATAAGTAAATTAGTTTTAACTCAATAGGTTATTTTAAAAGTAGCATCCTTGAGAGAAATATAGCTGAAATATTCAAACCTGTTAATTCTCCCTCATTTAGGTTTAACATTTCACTTATCTTAATGTACAAATTCTAAAAAAACCACACATCTAACTATCTAAATTGATTTCCAACCTGTAACGCTTTTTGATTAATAACTCCTCATATTCCTTTGTTATTGGTAATTTTAAGGTGATATACTTTCTTTGCACTTATGTTTAATCCTGTTATCACACAGAGGCTGGAGGCTAATTGTTTACAATGGTTTCAGTTTCTGTCTCTCCCATACCATCTTCTTCAAAGGGAATTCACTCACCATTCCCTGAACAGGGATGCCCTCAGCAGACAAGTGAGGGGCTCAATTCTTCTGTAGCTGCTGCTGCCTACACCCCATTCAGGAGCCTGTACACTGGAGTGGCGCACTTCCCACTCAGTGCCAGAATGGTAGGGATATTGCACTGCACCCGTTTCAATTACACTCTTCCCAATTTGTGCAGGATAAGTTCATGCTGATTTCCAGAGGCCAACTAAGAGCTCCTTTTGAAAGAGGATTGAATTGTATTACAATATTGAAATGCTTGTTCATCTTTTATGTTTAAAATAACCTCCCCCATTGTAGGTTTACTGGGGCTTGATTCCCCGGGCATCGTCAACCTCTTTTGTCAGCCGATTGGCTGCTATTTCATGTTGTGTCCTTGACAGGAAGAATTTGCAGCTATTCAACAGCATGAGGCATCACAGTGGGGCTGGCTCCTGTTCCTACCTGACACCCACACTGCACTTAGAAGCAATCTCTGGGAGGAGGGCAGAGAGCAATGAAACTGCCCCAATCTACCTGGGTAGGATAGAGCCAGTGGTTCCACCCCCTACCTCCCCACTCCACTGACATTGATTTACACAGCAAAGATTGGGAATGGAAACTGGCACTTTCCTAGAGTGTATACTTTAGCTATTTGCCGGGTAATTCACTGAGTCATCATTGGGTGGGTGGGGAGAATGATCCTCTTTTTGAGATGCAAAAAAACAACAAAATACCTTTAGCTTAGAAAATATGACTAGTTTTAAATGGCAATGGTGTTCAATGTCATCTTGACTTTCTGAATTGCTGCTCATTTAAAAGAACATTATCTTAATTGAATTATTTCAAAATAAACCCTTTAAAATTACACACTTGAAAACCAATTTACTGATATGAAATAAAAGTAAATCACCGTATCTGCGTTGTGCATTACTTTAATTAGTAAATTAGATTGCACTCGAATAATTCTTATCTAAGCCTGCTAGAGCAGGAATATCTGTTTGTGAATTCCATTTGGTATGTCCTGTTATTCCAAGCTGACATCGCAATTCTATATATAAACAGTAAATTGATTAACTGCACCAGCCTCTTATGAACTGTCCAAGAAAACACAAGAAACACATATGCCATCTCATGCAGTATAAGCCATACACAGAATTGTGCGCTGGGGACTAGGAGAGCTACATACTGAACAGTAAAACACACCGACACACAAGGCTACATCTAAGGATCACTTGTGGTGAAAATGTACTAGTACTTGGAAAGACAACTCAAAGATCTGTAGCGAGAAGGGTATCCGTAAAGACACCAGCAAAGCCTTATGGTTAAAAGAGCTAACTCTGTATCAGACTAAAGTCTATGGGAGCAGCAAGTTGTGGAGGATGCACAGTAAAGAACAGGCACAGGAGCCGACTGGACTGTGGCTGTTGTTATGCCTTGAACAGAGCATTTATGACCAAAAAGATAGTGAGTGATTGATTAGTGCCTGTCCTGTGAGTATGTGACTGGAAGTATGATCGATGCCTGCAAGATCTCTATAAGAAGGAGATACAAAGAGACATTGGGAGTGATAACCTGTAGGACCTACTACCACAGAAAAAGCAGCAAGACCCTGAGTCCGGGATTTGGAGACATCAGAACAAAACCTATCGGAAGTCTGATCACCTCACCTCATCTCAGTAGCGTCTATTCCAAGTCATGAGTTTGGATATTTTTGTGAACCTTTGGATACTTTTTAAATATGTCGTGTATAACAAAGCAGATCAGAGGTTAGATACTTTGTGTAGAAAGAAGACAGAGGTTGAATACTTTTTGTGTAACAAAGTTTTGATAGTGAAGTTTTGATACTTTTGTGGTAACTTGGTAAGGTGCAATAAAGCAGATTGTTGAGTAATAATTTGAGTTTGAGTGTCTTTGCCCATAAAATCAGTTGAATCCTGTATCCAAGGGGCAACAGGCCCTTTATCCAAAAGAAATAGACCGCAATCAAGTGCTCACCATCTATTAAATTCAGAAAAGCAGAGCCACCTTCCTATTCTTAAACTTTATATTTATTCCATCATTCAGAGCTTTAAGCTGAATTTCATCAGGGACTTGTTTCCCCCTTTGGTTTGTACATTTATTTTTTAGTGTCACAAGTAGGCTTACATTAACACTGCAATGAAGTTACTGTGAAAATTCCCTGGTCGCCACACTCCGATGCCTGTCCGGATACACGGAGAGAGAATTTAGCAGGGCCAGTGCACCTTACCAGCACGTCTTCAGACTCTGGGAGGAAACCGGAGCACCCGGAGGAAACCCACGCAGACACGGGGAGAACGTGCAGACTCCGCACAGACAGTGACCCAAGCTGGGAATCGAACCCGGGTTCCTGGTGCTGTGGGGCAGCAGTGCTAAGCACTAATCTGTTCCATTTTTATAATCCAACTTATTGTCTTATTCAGACTCAAGAGATGTGTAAATGATTAAATCCCCGTAAATGGAATTCAACTCACCCCGGAATGAAAATGAAGCAAACTCCGGAATTAATTCTGGAATATAGCTGGACAGAAAGATTGACGAATGGTGTTGTTTCTTTGCAGCAAGAAAGGCCACATCAGAATCTGCTCACGTCGAGACACCCAGTTCTAGTAAATTTTCAAATGACACATTCTTTGTGCTGATTTGTAATTTTTAATGGCAATTTCTAAAAAGGTGGCCAGCACAAGAACTCTTTTATGAGGTAGGAAGCTAGAGAGTGGGGTCAGCTCACACCAGTGACCCGTTCTGCCATTGAAAACAACAAGAGCGTGAACAAATCTGTAAATACCATCTAGCCTCAGGGCAAGCTCTACAGTTCCTCCTCAAACACAGAAACATGTTATACATGCTGTTGATACGTTAATATACATCTGTTGCAAACCAGAAGGTTCTGCTTTATGCAATAATGTTACTTAATATCGTAAATACTTCCAGGAACAGCTAATCTAGATTCAAAGTCACTTAATCCGTTTCATTGCCTGGTCGCAATGCCACGCTATTAGGCTGTATTAGCATATGAACAGCCCCTAACCACTGAGCTAATCCTCTAATCCCTTCACATCTGTTTGGCAACATTTTTTAAAACTTTTGGTCATTATTTCATCCCCTTGCTTTTCTTATTTCTTCCTGTTTCATTTATTTTCTGTTTCAAGTTATCTTTGTATCTGTCAAATTCAATCAATAAATCACAAGGATGATAATAAGCCCTTCTGATAATTCTACACTCTTCCAAAGCTAACTTGGAAGGTTGATATTCAATATATTTTTGTAACATTGAACTGGATTAAATTGGTGAAAGTGGCTTCTATTTTGCACTATAAAAGTGCTTATTTACAGAATCGAGATCAATGATCCTGGTATGTTCAGTGCCATTCCATCCAAATATTAACCTTTCCCCAAAAAATATCAATAATTATTTTTTGTAGATTTGAGTAACTCCAGTTGAAGCGGGGTCAGCATGCTGTAAGACTCATTGAAAAGGGTTTATTGGATGACCAAATAACGCTCAGCCACAATTAAAGTACAATAATTCTTGCTTAACAAATACAATGATGTGGAGATGCCGGCGTTGGACTGGGGTAAACACAGTAAGAAGTTTAACAACACCAGGTTAAAGTCCAACAGGTTTATTTGGTAGCAAAAGCCACACAAGCTTTCGAGGCTCTGAGCCCCTTCTTCAGGTGAGTGGGAATTCTGTTCACAAACAGAACTTATAAGACACAGACTCAATTTACATGAATAATGGTTGGAATGCGAATACTTACAACTAATCCAGTCTTTAAGAAACAAAACAATGGGAGTGGAGAGAGCATCAAGACAGGCTAAAAAGATGTGTATTGTCTCCAGACAAGACAGCCAGTGAAACTCTGCAGGTCCACGCAACTGTGGGAGTTACAAATAGTGTGACATAAATTCTGATTCTAGGATCGCATGATAAAGACTCAGGAGGAAAAAAGCAGAAATATTTATGTGAAATAGTGTGACATAAACCCAATATCCCGGTTGAGGCCGTCCTTGTGTGTGCGGAACCTGGCTATCAGTTTCTGCTCCGCGACTCTGCGCTGTCGTGTGTCGCGAAGGCCGCCTTGGAGAACGCTTACCCGAATATCAGAGGCCGAATGCCCGTGACCGCTGAAGTGCTCCCCAACAGGAAGAGAACAGTCTTGCCTGGTGATTGTCGAGCTCGACAATCACCAGGCAAGACTGTTCTCTTCCTGTTGGGGAGCACTTCAGCGGTCACGGGCATTCGGCCTCTGATATTCGGGTAAGCGTTCTCCAAGGCGGCCTTCGCGACACACGACAGCGCAGAGTCGCGGAGCAGAAACTGATAGCCAGGTTCCGCACACACAAGGACGGCCTCAACCGGGATATTGGGTTTATGTCACACTATTTCACATAAATATTTCTGCTTTTTTCCTCCTGAGTCTTTATCATGCGATCCTAGAATCAGAATTTATGTCACACTATTTGTAACTCCCACAGTTGCGTGGACCTGCAGAGTTTCACTGGCTGTCTTGTCTGGAGACAATACACATCTTTTTAGCCTGTCTTGATGCTCTCTCCACTCCCATTGTTTTGTTTCTTAAAGACTGGATTAGTTGTAAGTATTCGCATTCCAACCATTATTCATGTAAATTGAGTCTGTGTCTTATAAGTTCTGTTTGTGAACAGAATTCCCACTCACCTGAAGAAGGGGCTCAGAGCCTCGAAAGATTGTGTGGCTTTTGCTACCAAATAAACCTGTTGGACTTTAACCTGGTGTTGTTAAACTTCTTACTGTGTTAACAAATACAAAGCAGCTCAATTAGTATCGAATTAATATAAATGATGAAAAGTTGTTTAATGCAGTCTTGGATTATGTGATCCTTGTCCATTATTGGTTCAATCAAAATTGAGAAAAGTCTCCACTGACAATGTTTAACAAATAGGATACTTCACTTCCATAAGATCCTTCCGCTCTGCCACATCCTCAAGCCATCTCTGCTGAAATCCTTATCCACATCTTTGTCACTTCCAAACTCAACTACTCCAGTGCTCTCCTGGGAAGCCAGTCACTTTCTGTAAATTTCCACTCCTCCAAAGCTCTGTTCTCTCTATCCCATCCACAGCAAGTCCTGTTCCCCAATCACGCCTACCTCGGGTTAACCTATAAAGGTTCCTGGGCTCCCACCACCTTAAATCGAAAGTTCTCATCTTTGTGTTTAAATTCCTTCAAGGCCTTGAATTTCCCTATCTCCACATCCTCTTCCTGCCCTCTAATTCCTTCCTGAAATCCTCCTCCTCTCGCTTCCTGCGCACTCCCACCACTTCACCTTCACCCCAAAACTGCCCTCTGACCATTTGTAATCCACACTCTGAAATTTCCTCCCTAAACCCCTCAACTTCTCTGCCCTCTTTTAAAATGTTTGTTTAAACTGACTTCATTGACCAAGATTTTTGCTTACCCCAATGTCATATTCTTTGGCTCACTGTCTGTTTCCATTCCAATTTTGCAGCCAAAGCAATAAGAATTGCATTTGCAGAACAAACTAGGTGAACAGATATGAAATTATAGGTTACTTTAAAGGTGAATCAGCATATTTACATCTTTAATTTTTTTTTACAGATTCACACAAATACATCAGGGTGGCCTTTTCCGATTTTTTTACCTCTTTCAGGGAATAAAATCATGGAAGTTGAATCAACAAGGTTTACAGAGTAACGAGTGTACAAAGATTGACATTTCAGCCTAAATTTGGGGAGGCTGCCACTGCTACAGGTTTGGGAAAGGTATCTCTTGGTGAAACCAATATTTTAAATCAGTGGGATTAGGTGCTTGCTTTTGGGAACAATGGAGGTTTACAATTCAAAAACTCATGATGGGTGGGATTTTCCAGCCACGCTCGCCCCAAAACCGGAAAATCCCACCCGAGGTCAACGGACCTTTACATGGTCCATTCCCTGCCTGCTACGATTTCCATGGCGGGCAGGATGGGAAAATTCCTCTCGTTAGTGGGTTGACTTTTTGCTAGGTCAATCCAAAATTAATCCCATTGCTCTGCTGTCTTCCAATAGTCTTGCATCTTTCTGTGCATCGAATATTTATCCAAGCTTTCCTGAAATTATTTATCCAGGCTTTCCTGAAATTATAAAGTTCTCAGTTTCAAACACTCCACGTGGTAAAGCATTATATGCTTCAATATCTCTCTGTGGAAAGACATTTCTTCTGACCACTTTCCTCATCCTTGTAGTAATAATTTTAAATTTATGTGACCTGTTAACATTGACTCACCAATCAGAGGGAATAATCTTTCTTTATGAGCAACTCATAGGCTTTACGCTATCCAAACATATCACAATTTTCAAATCCTCTAGTAAATCTCCTCTTAACATTCTCTGCTTCAATAGAAACAATACCACAATCTCAAATCGCCCCACATAACTATGGATTCCCGTCCCTGGCAATTAAAATGTCTGTGTACCTTATAAACCATAAGATTTTGTAAATGAAGATAATTTAGTCATCTAAATTCATCCACCCAGAATGACACGACGTCCCCTGTGACTGCATTTCCCTTCCATCATTCTGTGCAAAAGTACTGATCACTTTCTAAATGGAAAAATTTATCGATTTCAATCCTACAGTTTAATTTTACTAGTCTAATCTTGTGGCCCCTTGTCTATTCCTAGTTTAATATGAAGCAGTATTCCATAAAAACTGTTTTCCCAAACCAGAAAACTCTCAAGGTGCCACTGCTCCACATTTCTCCAGTTTTTCTGTATCATTATACCTGATGTGGAGATGCCGGCGTTGGACTGGGGTAAACACAGTAAGAAGTTTAACAACACCAGGTTAAAGTCCAACAGGTATCAATAACAATTCCAACAATAACAATAACAAGTCCAACAGATAACAATGAACCTGTTGGACTTTAACCTGGTGTTGTTAAACTTCTTACTGTCATTATACCTGAGCAGGAGGTAAGCCTTGTGGCTGTTCTTTGCACTTCCCTCCACTGCTTGAATGTCTCCTTTGCTTTTTAGCAACTAAGGCTGGATACAATATGCAAAATATTGAAAGCACTGTACAGTTTGATCATAACTTGTCTTCTACTGTTTTAGCAATGGGGTTCAACACTATGTTAGCTTGCTCATCAGCATTGCTTGGACATCTTTATTTCAACACCAATCATTTTGAGTGTAACACCTATTTTTCCTTCTGAGATGCAATACATCTGCCTGCTTTAAATTTCATCTGCCAAAGTTCATCCACTTCAAACGTTTTATGTAAATCATTCTATAATTCCTGAACTAACTCCATCAATTTCCCTTCCTCTCCTCTTTGGTAATGTCTGTAATTTTGACCGTAATGCCAGTTGACGTTTTAAATAAAATAATGTCAAGAAACTCAACTGAGGGTGTGTAAATACAATGGAAACATGAAATTTTCCATTTTGGCAAGATGACTGTAAAGAAGCATATTATCGAAATGGTGAGAGATTGCTCTGAGGTGCAGAGGGATCTAGGTATCCCAGAGTATGAGTCACAAAAGGGTGGTATGCAGGTACAGCAAGTAATTAGCAAAGCTAATAGAATGTTATTTATTGTGAAGGGAATTGAATACAGAGATGGGCAGGTTTATGCTTCAGTTGTACAGGGAATTAGTGAGACCACATTTGGAGCATTGTGTACAGTTCTGGTCACCCTATTTAAGGAAGGATGTAAATGTATTGGAAGAAGCTCAGAAACTGCATTTAGTAATTGGCAACTCAAAGTGATGGGGAAGTTATTCCTGTGCCCCGTGTATCACTCATCATTGGCCACCTTCTCATTCTGAATAAATACAGCTTGATGTGTCCTACTAGCGCCCTCTAGCTGCGGCACTTGTAAGGAATAATCATTAAGACAACATATATTGGAAGGAATAATTATTAGGACAAGTAGGAGATAATAATTAACATAGAAGAGATAATCACTACTTAAGAAGTTCTCATATATATCACATATCTTATTAAGCATACACATGGATACTCGCATAAATGAACATAGAAGCTGAAAGTAATTTCTTAAATAAACGTGAGAAAGTCAGACAACGGGAAAAAAGACTTGGCATAGCAGGATGCCCTACAATGGTTGAACAAGCAACAACCTTGGCTGATTAGACAATAAACTTCAGATAAGAAGGCAGGATGTAACCACAGTGATATCATAGCACATTCATTAGTGAAAAAACAGAAAGAAGGCAGATAACGTAGGTCTAGTAAATCATGGTGGCTAACGAAAAGTGGCCTTGGGGTCTGCAACAAAAAAAACCTTGACTGTAAGATAAGAATGATGAAATATGAAGCTAAATGTGGATAAAAAGGACTGTGAGAGCACTGGTTTTTTGGATTCATCTGGGAATCCCGGCTTTATTGAAATGTATTAGCTAATAAAGCCTTGCTGCCTGGAAGATCAAGACTCAGACTCTCTATTCTGATTGATGAATTCTTCTTGCCGTCCACGGGGAACCACGGCAAATTTGGCGCTTGCGAGCAGGGCAGAGTTGAGGTCGTCCGGTGACTCAACCCCGGAGGGATCGAGGGAGACGGTGGTCCGACCGGAACCGAGAAGTCCCCTGCCGGCCTTCTGTCAACAAGGTAAGCAGACTTGCATGCATGTAAATCCTTGTTGTCAGAAAGGGGTTTTCGAGGCCTGGCGCACCCGGTTCTCCACTGGTCCTGGATCTCACCTGCCCAAAAGATAACCTGCATTGGTAAAGTTAAAATTGTGTAAAATATTGAGAGACTGAGTCTGATCGGAAGGGCAAATTTTGCATGTAAAAAGCACGCTTTAGTTTTATGTACTGTATTGTCCACGAATGGGTAAAAAGTGAGACGCTACAAAAACCGAACGCTAATTGATGCAATTAGGTTAGTCGAGCGGTTTGGAGCGGGCTTCCAGGTTACGACTTGCCCAAGGAGAGTAAGTGTAGGCAAGCCTGCCAGTCCAAACCTACCCAGGACCTCGGAGAGAGTGACGTCAGCCGAGAGGAAGGAGAGATCTAGGAGAGATTGGTCTCCTACCTGATATAGTAATTAAGGACCTACGTTGATCGCCGGAAGAAGTGAGGGGATAGGTAGTGAAATAAAGTAAAGGGGCTACAAGGAGAAGCCTGAAAAGGTTGATCTGGAATAGCGGTGTAAGCAGCTGTTGGTAAATGTGGAGTGTAAAGCAGGATCACGACAGTGATGAATCACGTAGGAATATTGCAGTAATAGATTTCTTAAGTAGTGGTGTTAACACACATTTTTTTAGAGAAGATCTAGTAAAAATAGCTGGAGGAGGTTTTAGGGAGTGGTATGAGGGTGAGAGAAATGCCCTGCTAAGAAGAATAACTGTAGTAGTTAATTTGGAGGAAGTGAATAAGGAGTGGCCATACGTAAATTGGGACGAAATAATATACAAAAATTGGACGAGTGAAGCAGTAGAAAAAACATTGACAGAATTAATAGAAGAAATCAGACCAAGTAAGGCTCTGTTAGAAATCAGTGAGCAAGTGGAGGCATATTATCCACTAGCAGAAGAAAAAGGATTATCACCAGGAGAGGGAAGAACAGGGAAGCAAATACTGAGACCTCGGTTGGAAATACAGGTGTCAGTCAGGGAAGTGCAGTGGGAAGATAGTCCAAGGACAGAAAAAGGGAAAATAGTATATCGCATAAAAATAACAATCGTGCCAAATACCAACATATCAGAAAATATTAAGCCGCAAGGCAGTGCAAAGAAACAGAACATGCCATATCAAATTAAGACACCGGTGGAAATTCTGGGAGAAAAGTACCCAGCCCTGAAAGGAGACATAGCCCATATCTCCCAAAAATGGACCAAAAGAACAAGTAAATTAAACACACAGTGGCCAGAGGGAGGCACCTGGTGTACAGAAAGATGTGAGGATCAGAAAGGACTGGTAAAGAACTATAAATTAAGGGATAAATCACAAAAGAGAAATCAGAAAAGAAAAAAAGAATTGGAGATACTAACATTATTTGAAAAGGAAGGAAAAGAGAAAAAGCGCATATGGAAAATGCAAATGCCAGTTCAGATTCAGGAAAAGGAAAAATTGAAAGACCCAAATATAGCCCCGCCCCCTTATAAGGAAAACCAAGATTTTGCTGGGCTGTATCCAGTAATAAAGGGGACAGTGAATTTTGAGGGGGAATATGAAGAAAGGGACATGACCCGCGAACAATGGGCAAAGCAGGAGGTGGAAAGAAAGGTAAAAAGGGAAGAAGAAGGTGCTAAAGTGGAAGGAGAACTGGATAACATACGCCGTATGAGGCAAGAGTTAGAGGAAGAGTTGGTTCGGGTAAGGGTGTTAAAATGGGCAAATAGAAAAATGGAGGAAGAACAGAGTAAAAAAGGTGAGGAGGCAGTGGACAGTGAGGCAAGGTGTGAAGAGGAGGAGGGTAAGGAAGAATGGGATGAAAAATGTAAATATAGCAAGGGAAGTGCAGGAGGAAAAGGACAGGGACAGGGAAAAGCACCCTATCAGAACCAGAGGGGACAAAACCAAGGATATAATCAAGGCCCCAGGCAGGGAGGACCACCTGGCCCTCCAGGGGTATGCTGGGGATGTGGGGAAACAGGACACATAAAAAGGAATTGTCCCCAAAACAGCTATAGACAAGGAGGTCAACAACAAATGAGTCAGCAAATGATGCAAGTGCCAACCAGTGACTGCCCAATGAGTCAGGGGCCAGTAAATCACCAGAGTTTCCTATAGGGAGGCCCAGAGAACCCCGAAATGGTAGGCCAGTATGTACAAATAACGGACACAGCAAATCAAGAACCTGTAATCAATGTTAGAATAGGGGGGGTTGAGATCCCCATGATGATAGATACAGGAGCTACTTGTACGTGCATACAAGAAAAATATGCAGGACACCTACCATTGTCAGGTCAGTTTGTAAAAACTATGGGGTTCTCGGGGAAAGCAGTATTGACTCAAATGACGATGCCGGTGCCTATCACCGTTGGAAACAAAACCACTCATGTGCCTGTGTTAGTATGCAATAAAACACCACTGAATTTGTTAGGCCGGGATGCAATCTTAGGGTTAGGGTTAAAATTAGAGTGTACAACTCAAGGAATTAATCTGACGGGCATGTACGTAATTAGGGTAAGGGGAGAAGAGTGGGCCAATGTATATTGGCTAGGGGACATAGAAGAACAAATTAAAAAGCAGGTATGGGAAATTTGGGGGACATTTGTAGAGGCACAGATTCCAGACGCCGAATGGCCAAAAACTGAACTACATAGCACAATGATTTTTGATAAAATACAACAGTCAGAGATACAGGAGAAGTGGAACAAAGAGGCAGGACAAGAACAGGAAATAAATTCAGACAGCATTTTAATCGGACCAGAGGGAGCAGCCCTCACAATTAGAAAGAATGAATGGGTCAGAAAATGGTTCTCAGTGCCTGAGACAGAACCACATGTTACGCTAAAGGTGAATCCTGATTACAGACCAAAGGATTTGGGACTTATGACGTTTAGGGCACAGGAACTGGAATTTATTAAAGCAAACAATGAGAATATTTGGATGTCGACTGACGGACAAATGATGAAAATATCTGTTAATGCAAGGATGACTGGAAGACCAAAAGAGGTAAAAATAGAGTTAAAAGATAAAGAAGTAGAGCAAGAATGGAGAGCAAAGTTAGAAAAAGATTTAGATTCTCTCCCTGAGGAATTGTGGTCAAAGAACGACACAGATGTAGGCAAAGTTAAAACAGCTACCCCAGTCGAAGTAAAATTGAAGCCAGGATGTCAAGGACCTTATAAACCACAATATCCAATCAAGGCAGAAGCAGTAAAAGGCATAAGAGAAACAATCAAAGGATTAGTAGACGCAGAAATATTAAAAGAAACCCGAAGTAAATGTAACACACCCTTATTACCAGTTAAAAAGGCAGATGGGGAAAAGTGGAGGTTAGTACACGACCTGAGAGCAGTTAATGAAGTAGT
This sequence comes from Mustelus asterias, assembly GCF_964213995.1. Lineage (NCBI taxonomy): Eukaryota > Metazoa > Chordata > Chondrichthyes > Carcharhiniformes > Triakidae > Mustelus > Mustelus asterias. The sequence goes on along the minus strand of NC_135809.1, from coordinate 102,588,904 downwards.
TGAAAATATGCCAGTAGAAGTCCCTAACCCCTACACCTTATTGACTAACATACCGTCTGAAAGCAGATGGTTTACAGTAATAGACTTATGCTCAGCGTTTTTCAGTGTGCCCTTGGCACAAGCGAGTCAGTACTTATTTGCTTTCAAGTACGAGGGAAAGTACAATAGAATGCCACAAGGATTCAAACACTCCCCACATGTATTCAACCAAGTGTTGAGAGCAGATTTGGCAGGGATACAACTAGAAGGAACACTGATACAATATGTGGATGACTTGTTGTTGTGTACAGAAACAAAGGAACAGTGTAGGGAAGAAAGTTTAAAACTGCTGGGAAAGCTGGCGAAAGGAGGACATAAAGTGTCAAGAAAGAAATTACAGTTCTGTCAAAGAAAAGTAGAATACCTTGGAAGGGAAATAAATGTTGGACAAAAAAGAATAGCTCACCAGCAGATAGAAGCAGTATTGAAAATCCCAAAACCACAGACAGTGAGACAGATGATGACATTCTTAGGAATGACAGGATTTAGTTCAGAATGGATAGAAAACTATGCAGAAAAAACACAAGCGTTAAGGAAAATAATGAAAGAGGCTGGATGTGAGGAGTTAAAAGCGATCTTGATATGGGACAGGGAGGCCTCAGAAGCATTTGATAACGTGAAACAAGAGATGGTGCAAGCACCAGCACTGATGCTGCCTTCGTATGATAAACCCTTTGACCTTTTTGTTAGCAACAGGGAAACAGGATTCGCAACTGCTGTGTTAATGCAGGACAGCTGTAAAGGAAGAAAGAAACAAGCAATAGCTTATTATAGCACCAAGTTAGATGATGTGGCCCTGGGGTACCCTCCATGTTATCAGGGTTTGGCAGCTGCTTGGTGGGCTTACGAAAAAGCAGCTACCATCACAATGGGATATTTAATAAACATACATGTACACCACAAAGTAGCTGAATTGATTGAGCGAGGAAAATTTGTGCTGACACCTGCTAGGATCCATCATTATCGAATGCTAACCACATTCCCAGATATCACGATAATAAAGTGCAACAGAGTAAATCCAGCTGATTACATGCCATTACCTCATGAAGGAGAAGAACATGAATGCTTAAGAGAAGCAAAAACATTTATGAAACTGAGAGAAGACTTAAGAGCAGAGGGACTAGTGACAGAAGAGAAGAGGACACTGTATGTAGATGGCTCATGTTACAGGGATCACTTGGGAAACCACGCAGGCTATGCCATAGTTGAACAAAGACCAGGAGGACTTGAAGTTATAGAAGCAGAAAAATGTGAACAGCCCTGTTCGGCCCAACTAGCAGAACTTAAGGCACTAACCAGAGCATGTGAATTAGCAAAAGGGGAGGCAGTAGAAGTGTATACAGATTCGGCTTATGCACATGGAGTGTGTCATCTGTTTGGATCAATCTGGAAACAGAGAGGCTTTATGAAAAGTAGTGGGGGACCAATACAGCATGAAAGTCAAATAAAAGCCTTAATACAAGCTATGATGGGCCCAAAAGAATTGGCCATAATATTTGGAATTGGCTTGATAATGTATTCGGACAATGGTTTGCAAAGGCAGGGGTTATAATGGTAGTAGTAATAATCATAATTGGACTAATCTTTTGTTGTTTACTGCCTGCTTTGAGATCTTTTATTACCAGACTAATGATGCGACAAATGGTAGTGCGAATGGAGAATGAACAAATCCCCGAACAAGAAGTCCAGGAATGGGGTCAAGTTGAATTACCCCCACCGAATAGACTCATGATAACTTTGATTGAGACTGACGCTCCTTGTTTTGCGATGTAGCACTAAAGACTGCAAAAGAGGGGAAGATCTGTTTCAATGCGTTAAAAGAAGATGGAAATTTGATTTGTATACCAGTGATCAGTATTTTCCTTCCTCAGGAACAAGGACTGTTGACACAAACTCTACCGCTCAAGTTCATGGTTCACCGAATTCGACCCAGGAAACTGAGCTATCAACTGAACTGACAGAACAAGAGAAATCACTGAAATTGAAGCTGAAAGACTGTATAAACTAAATAGTAGTAGCGGCGACTAAGCGCGGGAAAAGAATTGTGTAAACTGTGATAAATTGTACTCTCCCTCCTTGTGATAGCATGGGAAAAGTAGGGGTAGGATGGATGGGGATAATACTAGTACTTAGTATGGGGGGTGGCAAGAGTAAAAATTAACAGGAAGAAGACAGATCGCATATAAATACTTACCGATATATGTCATATATGTATGCAGAAAGATTGAATATAAGCAAATGTTGGGTCTGCACTCATGTCCCAAGCCATTCCCAAGAAGGCCTACCACTCCAGTCTCTCCCCTTTCAGATTTCAGAAACTATAGAATGGATATTAAGACAAAATAAGACAGGGGAAGGAGGAAACATGACAATGTGGGAGTCAGCTGGGTATAGAATGACCAGGTTTGCTACATGGTACCAACCAACCTACGACCATTCCCAGTTCCCACCTGTACCGACGGTCCTAAAATCAAATGGACCAGGATCCTTCTGTTTAAAGAAAAATGTGGATGGAGCAAGAGTTGGAGAAAGTAAATGTCAGCAAACTGTAGAATGGCAACCACCTGTGAAAGATTTAAGTACAGCTGGTATGTTCAAAATAGACTGGACTGAAATATGCAACATCACATCAAGCAACGTGTGGGAAGGAAAAGCTGTACAACCTTGGATGACGCTGGCTGAGAACTTTACGGCCTACAATGGAACTTACTTTATATGCGGTACAAAGACATATCCCTGGCTTCCTGCGAACTGGACAGGCTCCTGTTATCTGGGATATGTAGTGCCCTATATGCACCACATGCCTTCCCTACGAAGCTACCCTTCGCGAGCAAAACGAACAATCAGTAAGACTGACTGGTTCTTTATGATGGCCTTTCCATTACATGGGACAGGAAGAACGGCAAACGAGTTAATTCTGATGGCCACAGCCCTGGAACAACTGGCTAATATCACTGCAGCTGAAGCTCGATAAACAGGGCAAGCCTTGACAGAAGTATCAGCAGAACTGATGGCAGTCCGCACAGTAGCCCTGCAAAATAGACTGGCTTTGGACTATCTATTGGCCTCGCAGGGAGGAACATGTGCCATAATTTAACAAGAATGCTGTACTTACATACCAGATAAATCTGAGAATATAACTAACCTTGCAAAGCATATCAAGGCACAAGCAGACCAACTCCAAAAGATAGGTCACGAATTCCATGATTATAACCCACCTGGATGGTTAGGATGGGTAGGAAATGGGATGTTTGATTGGATTTTTAAATCATTTATGTTACTGCTGCTTATAATAGTAGGGATAGCGTTAGCAAGATGCTTATGTCGATGTGTAATTAACAGGGCAATGGACAGCATGTACCATTATCAATAGTTTGAAAATAAGAGGAGATAATATGACCCTAGATACCATACGCATAGAGGGAAATACTTAAATGATCAAGCAAAATCAAGGAGGGAGAGATGTGTTAGTACAAAGTGTATGAAATGTATTAATGCAAAAATGTATTTTAATGAACTATCAGGTAAAGGAAATCTGGAGGAGCAGTTCGCAATTAGGCTATTAACAAAAAGGGATATTGATCCTACACTTAAGCTCCTCCACATTTCGTGAAACCAAACATAACTAAGACATATATTGCGAAAATATATCAAGAAATAGTTTAGTGAGACAATGATGTCTCAAAGAGGGGATATGTAAGGAATAATCATTAAGACAACATATATTGGAAGGAATAATTATTAGGACAAGTAGGAGATAATAATTAACATAGAAGAGATAATCACTACTTAAGAAGTTCTCATATATATCACATATCTTATTAAGCATACACATGGATACTCGCATAAATGAACATAGAAGCTGAAAGTAATTTCTTAAATAAACGTGAGAAAGTCAGACAACGGGAAAAAAGACTTGGCATAGCAGGATGCCCTACAATGGTTGAACAAGCAACAACCTTGGCTGATTAGACAATAAACTTCAGATAAGAAGGCAGGATGTAACCACAGTGATATCATAGCACATTCATTAGTGAAAAAACAGAAAGAAGGCAGATAACGTAGGTCTAGTAAATCATGGTGGCTAACGAAAAGTGGCCTTGGGGTCTGCAACAAAAAAAACCTTGACTGTAAGATAAGAATGATGAAATATGAAGCTAAATGTGGATAAAAAGGACTGTGAGAGCACTGGTTTTTTGGATTCATCTGGGAATCCCGGCTTTATTGAAATGTATTAGCTAATAAAGCCTTGCTGCCTGGAAGATCAAGACTCAGACTCTCTATTCTGATTGATGAATTCTTCTTGCCGTCCACGGGGAACCACGGCACACTCCTCAGTGATAAAGGAATCACACAGCACTTCCAAGCAGTTTAATGCAGCTACCACTGCGGGCAGGATATTACCACCTCACCGCGGCTGGCAGAAATGACGGCGAGCTGGGAAAAGTAGCGCGCAAAGCTAAAGGTCCGATTCATACCCAGCGCCAAACGGTTTGCAGTCTTCCCTTTCCGAGTGGCGCAAACCACATTGTGCCCAAAAATAAGCACAAAGTTCATGAGGTTGGCTGGATTTCAATATCATGAGGGAGCTCAGCACACAATTGTCCCCACTCCCGGATGCTTCCCACCTCTCTGACGGGAGGTCACACCTGCGCGAATCATTACTGCTCTTTAAAAGTGTGGCTCAGGCGCAGGAGAGCGAGGAGATAAGTACTGCTGAGCACCAACCCCTGGGCCCTGGGACGCAGGGGTGGGGGTGGGAGGGTTGTCAGCCGTTGCCATGGTGCGGGATGGGGTGGGAGGCTTGCATGAGTGTTGGGGTTTGGGGGTCTCGGATGTGTTCAGGGGTCCGCAGGTTGGAGGACGCCGCTGGCTTGGGGCTCGTGTTGCGCGCATTCCCCCTGATCAGTGAACGACCCCCGAGGGGTTGCATCTGAGGTCGAGTCCCAAGCCCACTAATGTTGAACTGGTTACCCTGCCATCGTCTGCTGGACAGGCTCTGTGGTTTATCGTGGACTGTCCATCCCAGATACTAACAGTAACAAGCACCAGGCCTGGCAGTTGTTGCCCCAATCAAGGGAGGTCTGCAGGTGTTAACATGGCTCCTCACACTGCATGGACTCTGCAGTGCTCCCTACACTGGCCACCTATTGCATGAAAGTCACGAGGGTGCTCCTCCACCATCGGTCTGAACTGCACGCCATTCCCGGAAGCCAGTGCACCAGATGCCCTGGTGGGTGCACGCAGGTCCATGCTTCAAGGATTCTTAATGGGAACCTCCTTACAGCCACCCTTATGCTCTACATGAGTGCCAGAACATGGAGCCCAGTCTGCCACATGCTGCCACCAATGGCCTGTGGTATTGGGGGTCCATACCTGGGGGACTGGCCATCCGGAGGGGCAGCCTCACGCCATATACCAGCGACCACACAACTGCACTGGGGGTGCAGAATGCATCATGCTGCACCATGCAAAGGGAGGGTACAGCCATTTGGGAGGCCATTGGCGACTATAAGGGGGCACCCCCTCCCAGAGCAAATATGGAAATCGGATGTGAGCCAGCAGAGCTGGCAGTAATACGTGTTGCTGCTGTGGAGACTGACAGATAAGGCCAACCCAGAAACAAGGTTGGGGCAGGAGGCTGCTGGTAGGGGCCAGGACCCGGCCCCCTATCAGCCAGAGGTGGGATATCAACTTTTATACATCCGGGTCCTGCTGGGCCTCGAGCAGTGACTTCTGCCGCATCTCCTAATCATTGGCCCACGAGTGCACCTGTGAGGTCACAGACACCCTGTACGCTTGGGCAGGCCACTACTTCAACTTTGACCTGGGCCAGGTCCAACAGCATGCCTGGGTTGCAGGCTTCACTGCCATCACTGGGGTGCCCACCTGCGGGGCTATACAGGGCATGCACATCACCCTGCAGGCTGTGGGGAATCAGGGAGTGCACTTTACAAATTGCAAGGGGTTCCACTGCCTGAATGTCCAGTGTGACCACCGGATGAATATCCTGCAGGTGTGTGCACAGTACCTGGGGAGCATGCACGATAGCTACATCCTGCGCAGCTCGGACGTCCCCGGAGTCTTTGAGGACCACCCCAGGCTGCTGGGATGGCTTGTGGGGGACAAGAACTACCCGCTGAGGTCATGGCTGATGATAACAGTGTGGAGGCCTGAGACCGAGACAGAGACCCGCTACAACGAGGCCCGTGCTGCCACCCATTTCTTCGTCGAGCGGGTGCATTGGGTTGCTGAAGATGCAGTTCCGCTGCCTGGACCGCTCTAGTGGGGCCCCTCCAGTACAGCCCCCTGAGGGTCTCCCGCATCATTGTGGTCTGCTGTGCACAACCTGGCGCAGCAGTGAGGAGACATCCTGGAGGAGGGGGTCCAGGCGGATTCCCCTGAGGAGGAAGTGAGCCAGGAGGATGTGGAGGACAAAGCCGAGGAGGAGCCAGAGGATGGAGGATAGGCAGCAGCGGCGGTAAGTGTCCGGCAGGGCAGGACAATGAGGGAGGTCCTCATTATTGCTAGGTTCACCCACTGGGAGGAGTGGTCTCCCACAGCTCCAACTGTCGCTGCCACATCCTGCGGCCACTTGAGGCGAGTCAGGCGCCTGGGGCCTCTATGATGAGGTGTTCCACATGATGGGCTCTTTCAGTGCACTAAAGTGTCGAAAGATCGCGATGCTGATCGTGCCTGAGAGACTGGAGTGGATCGCTCCGGTTTTCTCACAGTTATGACACATAAATTTTCTTGGAAAATTCTGCCCGTGGGTGGAATATTCCTCTCCCGCCAGTGTGGCAGGCATCGTGGCCGGTGGGACTGGGAAATTCAGAGTACGGCCAAGAGTCAGTTTCCTGCCGGCTTGAAAATGGATTGTAATTTTCCGCTCCCAAGTTTCATGGTGGGACAAGCTGTCAGCTCACTACGTCGAGAACCGCATTTGCAGGTCTTTGCAGCTCAAGAATGCTGATTAAAAACCCAGCTCACTGGAATCTTAGCACCACTCCCCCCACTCCAGATCAAGTGGCCAGACTGGCTGCTGATCAGGCTGTCTTGAATTATGGCCGGCTGTAACTGATGAACTGCACTCAGTTGCTACTTTGAGATTTGTGTGCAGCAGTCACCAACCAATCAGTGCACTGTGCTCACGGCCCCTGTAGCTTCGTGCCAAGGCTGCTCAGGCTGGGCCGGCAGGAAGGGAAGGGGTTGGAGGGTGCATGCTTGACTGGGGTTGTGGGAGGTAGACTTGCTGGGCTCACAGGCAGAGGGGACTTGGAGTGGCTGAACAGCCTAGGAGAGTCCTGGGTGGGTTGTTCCGGGATATCCAGCTGACCCTCCTCCTTTCTCTGGGTTCCTGAGGGTCCTTCCCTGACACCTTGAGAATCATAGAATCCCTACAGTGCAGAAATAGGCCATTCGGCCCATCGAGTCTGCACTGACCACAATCCCACCCAGGCCCTAACCTCATAACCCCATGCATTTACCTTAGCTAGTCCCCCTGACACTATGGGGCAATTTAGCATGGCCAATCCACCTAACCCGCACATCTTTGGACTGTGGGAGGAAACCGGAGCACCCGGAGGAAACCCATGCAGACACAGGGAGAATGTGCAAACTCCACACATGCACCCAAGCCAGGAATCGAACCCGGACCCTGGCGCTGTGGAGCAGCAGTGATAACCACTGAAGGGGTTTCTGAAGGAAGATCTCACATGGTCACTGGTGCATCCCATTCACAGCTATGGCTGTAGTGTGCAGGTCCGCATTCATATCCAGCACAAACTACTGAACCAAAATCTGCTTAGCAGTTGCCAGTCTTCCAATGGTGATCTCAATGTGTTGGTCTGTCGCTGCTACAACAGAAGGTGAAAGGATTCCTCCATTCTAATCTGCTGATGGTATCTGACAAACCTGCCTCTGTGCCACTGCCACTCTCTCCACAGCTCCAACATCTTTCTGAGGGCCGATTACAGAGTCTCTTCATCAGACTCAGAGCCAGCAGGAGCCTGGCCTCCTGCAGTTCTTTGAGTGTCTGTGACCTTGGCTATCACTACCTCCACCTGCTGTGGACCCAAATCTATGCTGTGCTCACTAGAGGTGACCCCAGATGCTGAGCTCTGCAGTCCTGCCACATCCAGCCATGAATGGTGGTGGACAATTAAAATAACTCACTGGAGGAGGAGGCTCCACAGATAGCTCCAAACTCAAAGATGGAGGGGCCCAGCTCATCAGTGCAAAAGATAAGGCTGAAGCATCCGCAACAATCTCCAGCCAGAAGTGCTGAGTGGATGATCCGTCTTAGCCTCCTCTGGAGGCCCCCAGCATCACAGATGCTAGTCTTCAGCCAATTTGATTCACCCCATGTGATATCAAGAAATGGCTGAAGGCAAAGGCTGTGACAATATTCCAGCAATAGTACTGAAGACTTGTGCTGCAAAACTTGCTACACCCCTAGCCAAGCTGTTCCAGTACAGCCACAACACTGGCACCTACCCGACAATGTGGAAAATTGCCCAGGTATGTCCTGTACACAAAATGAAGGACAAATCCAACCGAGCAAATTACCGCCTCAGCTGCCTACTCTTGATCATCAGTAAAGTGTTGGAAGGGGTCATCAACAGTGCTATCAAGCAGCACCTGCTCAGCAATAAGCTGCTCAGTGACGCCCAGTTTGGATTCCACTCGGGTCATTCCACTCTTGACCTCATTACAGCCATGGCTCAAGCATAGACAAAAGAGCTGAATTCCAGAAGTGAGGGGAGAGTGACTGCTCTTGATATCAAGGCAGCATTTGGCTCTGTGGCATCAAGGAGCCCTAGCAAAACTGGAGTTAATGGCAATCAGGGGGAAAACTCTCCACAAACCTAACACAATTGAAGATGGTTGTGATGTATGGAGGCTAATCATCTCAGTTCCAGGACATCACTGCAGTTCCTCAGGATAGTAGCCTAGGCCCAACCATCTTCAGTTGCTTCATCAGTGACCTTCTTTCCATCGCAAGGTCAGAAGTGGGAATGTTTACTGATAATTGAACAATGTTCAGCATCATTTGAACTCCTCAGATACTGAAGCAGTCCATGCCCAAATGCCGCAAAACCTGGACAATATCCAGGCTTGGCTGATAAGTGGCAAATAACATTCACGCCAAACAAGTGCCAGACAATGACCATCACCAACAAGAGGGGATCTAATCATCACCCCTTGACATTCAATAGCATTGCCATCACTGAATCCCCCACTATCCTGGAGGTTACCATTGACCAGAAACTGAACTGGACTAGCCATATAAATATTGTAGTTACACAAGCAGGTCAGAGACTCAGAATCTTGCAGCGAGTAACTTACCTTCTGACTTCCCAAAACAAAGCATAAGTCAGGAGTGTGATGGAATATTCTCCACTTGCCTGGATGGGTGCAGCTCCAACAACACTCAAGGAGCTTGGCACCATCCAGGACAAAGCAGCCTGCTTGATTGGCATCACATCCACAAATATTCACTCCCTCCACCACCGACAAGCAGTGTGCACCATCTACAAGATGCATTGCAGGAACTCACGAAGGCTCCTTAGACAGCACCTTCCAAACCCACAACGGTTACCATCTACAACGACAAGGGCAGCAGATACATGGAAAAACCATCACCTGCAAGTTCCCCTCCAAGACACTCACCATCCTGACTTGGAAATATATCGCCATTCCTTCACTGTCACTGGGTCAAACTCCTGGAGCTCCCTCCCTAACAGCATTGTGGGAGTACCTACACCTCAAGGCCCACAGTGTTTCAGGAAGGTAGCTCACCATCATCTTCTAAAGGGCAATTAGGAATGAATAATAAATGCTGGCTTAGCCAGCAATGCCCACATCAAGTACATGAATTTAGAAAGAAGAAAAGTGGAGACCTGCCACCACCCTCCCCTACAACACAAATTGACCCAACACTGAGATTTGAACTGGGCACAGCATATGTATGCGGGTAGCTAAAAATCCAGTCACATTTCCAATAGAACAAAGAAAATTACAGCACAGGAACAGGCTCTTCGGCCCTCCAAGCCTGCACCGACCATGCTGCCCGACTTAATTAAAACCCCCTACCCTTCCAGGGACCATATCCCTCCATTCCATCCTATTCATGTATTTGTTAAGACGCCCCTTAAAAGTCACTATCGTATCTGCTTCCACTACCTCCCCCGGCAGCAAGTTCCAGGCACCCACCACGGTCTGTATAAAATACTTGCCTCGTACATCTCCTTTAAACCTTGCCCCTCGCACCTTAAACCTATGCCCCCTAGTAATTGACTTCCACCCTGGGAAAAAGCTTCTGACTATCCACTCTGTCCATGCCCCTCATAATCTTGTAAACTTCTATCAGGTCACCCCTCAACTTCCGTCTTTTCCAGTGAGAACAAACCAAGTTTCTCTAATCTCTTTTCATAGCTAATGCCCTCCATACCAGGCAACATCCTGGTAAATCTTTTTTGTACCCTCTCCATAGCCTCCACATTCTTCTGGTAGCGTGCCGACCAGAATTGAACACTGTATTCCAAGTGCAGCCTAACTGAAGGTTCTATAAAGCTGCAACATGACTTGCCTATTTTTAAACTCAATGCCCCAGCCGATGAAGGCAAGCATGCCGTATACCTTCTTGACTACCTTCTCCACCTGCATTGCCACTTTGTGACCGGTGTACCTGTATGCCCAGATCCCTCTGCCTATCAATACTCTTGAGGGTTCTGCCATTTACTGTATACTTCCTATCTGTATTAGATCTTCCAAAATGCATTATTTCACATTTGTCTGGATTAAACTCCATCTGCCATCTCTCCGCTCAAGTCTCCAACTATATCCTGCTGTATCCTCTGATGGTCCTCATCGCTATCCGCAAATCCACCAACCTTTGTGTCGTCCGCAAATTTACTAATCAAACCAGTTACATTTCCTCCAAATCATTTATATATATTACAAACAGCAAAGGTCCCAGCACTGATCCCTGAGGATCACCACTTCTCACAGCCCTCCATTCAGAAATGCACCCTTCCACTGCTACCCTCTGTCTTCTATGACCGAGCCAGTTCTGTATCTACCTTGTCAGCTCACCTCTGACCCATGCGACTTCACCTTCTGCACCAGTCTGCCATGATGGACCTTGTCAAAGGCCTTACTGAAGTCCATGCAGACAACATCCACTGCCCTCCCTCATCAATCATCTTTGTCACTTCCTCGAAAAACTCAATCAGGTTAGTGAGGCACGCCCTCCCCTTCACAAAAGCATGTTGCCTCTTGCTAATACATCCACTTATTTCGAAGTGGGAGTAAATCCTGTCTCAAAGAACAAACAAACAAAGAACAAAGAACAATACAGCACAGGAACAGGCCCTTCGGCCCTCCAAGCCCGCGCCGCTCCCCGGTCCAGGATTGAATCCTGAATCCAGGATCCCCACCCAATTTTCCAGCCTATCTACATACTAATATCCTATCCACCGAGCTGTCCCTCACAGCTATGATGCTTTGTTCATCACAACCTATTAACTCACCCCTACCCCCCCATTCCAGACCATGTGATCTCCAGGGAGAGGCGAAAACCCAGAGTGAAAACCCCAGGGCCAATATGGGGAAAAAAAAAATCTGGGAAATTCCTCTCCGACCCCCTGAGGCGATCGAAACGAGTCCAGGAGATCACAATGGCCCTGATCGGAAAATGATTCCCAACCCTATTCATTTCCACTTCCACGAACACCATATGAATTCCCTGCCCCCGAGACAGGTTCCCAACTATCCGCAGTCTCGCTCTGTACTGGCACCAGCAAGATGATCATAGAATGAAGCCTTGAAACGAGAAACAAAGAACAATTAGCCCGCGCCGCTCCCTGGTCCAAACTAGACCACTCTTTTGTATCCCTCCATTCCCACTCCGTTCATATAGCTGTCTAGATAAGTCTTAAACGTTCCCAGTGTGTCCGCCTCCACCACCTTGCCCGGCAACACATTCCAGGCCCCCACGACCCTCTGTGTAAAATATGTCCTTCTGATATCTGTGTTAAACCTCCCCCGCTTCACCTTGAACCTATGACCCCTCGTGAACGTCACCACCGACCCGGGGAAAAGCTTCCCATCGTTCACCCTATCTACGCCTTTCATAATTTTATACACCTCTATTAAGTCTCCCCTCATCCTCCGTCTTTCCAAGGAGAACAACCCCAGTTTCCCCAATCTCTCCTCATAACCAAGCCCCTCCATACCACGCAACATCCTGGTAAACCTCCTCTGTACTCTCTCCAAAGCCTCCACGTCCTTCTGGTAGTGTGGCGACCAGAACTGGACGCAGTATTCCAAATGCGGCCGAACCAACGTTCTATACATCTGCAACATCAGACCCCAACTTTTATACTCTATGCCCCGTCCTATAAAGGCAAGCATGCCATATGCCTTCTTCACCACCTTCTCCACCTGTGACGTCACCTTCAAAGATCTGTGGACTTGCACACCCAGGTCCCTCTGCGTCTCTACACCCTTTATGGTTCTTCCATTTTTCGTGTAGCTCCTCCCTACATTATTCCCACCAAAATGCATCACTTCGCATTTATCAGGATTGAACTCCATCTGCCATTTCTTTGCCCAACTTTCCAGCCTATCTATATCCTTCTGTAGCCTCTGACAATGTTCCTCACTATCTGCAAGTCTCGAAGAATCCTCTCCAATAATTTCTCTACCACTGATGTAAGGCTCACCGGCCTATAATTACCTGGATTATTCTTGCTACCCTTCTTAAACAAAAGAACAACATTGGCTATTCTCCAATCCTCTGGGGCCTCCCCTGTAAGCCAGTGAGGATGCAAAGATTTCTCTCAAGGCCCTAGCAATTTCCTCTCTTGCCTCTCTCAGTATTCTGGGGTATATCCATCAGGCTCTGGTGACTTGTCTACCTTAATGTTTCTCAAGAACCCCAATACCTCCTCCTTTTTGATCTCAACATGACACAAACTATCTATGCACCCTTTCCCAGACTCACCATCCACCAAGTCCTTCTCTTTGGTGAATACTGACGCAAAGTACTCATTTAATACTTCGCCCATTTCCTCTGGCTCCACGCATAGATTCCCTCCCCTGTCCTTGAGTGAGCCAACCCTTTCCCTGGCTACCCTCTTGCTCTTTATATATGTATAAAAAGCCTTGGGATTTTCCTTAATCCTGCTGGCCAATGGCTTTTCATGACTCCTTTTAGCCTTCCTTACTCCTTGCTTAAGTTTCTTTCTACTTTCCTTGTATTCCACACTTGTTTTGTGTGTTCCCAGTGTCCTCGCTTTGACAAATGCTTCCTTTTTTTCTTTGACTAGGCTCACAATATCTCTCGTTATCCAAGGTTCCCAAAACTTGCCATACTTATCTTCATCCTTACAGGAATGTGCCAGTCCTGAATCGCTATCAACTTGCCAGATGTTGATTTACCTTCAAACATCTGCCCCCAATCTACATTCTTCAGTTCCTGCCTAATATTGTTGTAATTAGCCTTCCTCCAATTTAGCACCTTAACTTGAGGACTACACTTTTCTTTATCCATCAGTAGCTTAAAGCTTACTGAATTGTGGTCACTGTTCCCAAACTGCTCCCCTACTGAAACATCAACCATCTGGCCGGGCTCATTCCCCAATACCAGGTCCAGTATGGCCCCTTCCCCAGTTGGACAATCTACATGCTGTTTCAAGAAGCCTTCCTGGATGCTCCTTACAAACTCTGCCCCATCCACGCCCCTAGCACTAAATGAGTCCCAGTCAATATAGGGGAAGCTAAAATCTCCCACCATAACAATCCTGTTACTTTTACACCTTGCCAAAATCTGCCAACATATCTGTTCCTCTATCTCCTGCTGGCTGTTGGACGGCCTACAGTAAACCCCCAACATTGTGACTACACCCTTCCTATTCCTGAGCTCTACCCATATTGCCTCGTTGTATGAGCACTCCGAGGTGTCCTCCCGGAATACAGCTGTGATATTCTCCTTAACCAGTAGTGGTTACATCCCCTTCTATCCCGCCTGAAATATCTGTATCCTGGAATGTTAAGCTGCCACCCTGTCCTTCCCTTAATCAAGTCTCTGTAATAGTAACAAGCTCTAAGTTCATCTGCCTTACCTGTTACACTTCTCGCATTGAAACAAATGCACTTCAGTCCACCAGAACCTCTTTGATTAGCAACCATATCCTGTCTGCTCTTTCTCTGAACATTAAGTATTACTATATTCAATTAATTACTATATTTAAATATTATTATATTTAATGTGGAGTGAGACACCAGGAATTTTAGGCCCAGTTTTTTTGCCATTCAAAAAATTCCATGTTGTGCTCTTGCAGCAATGTCAGTTTATAGAAAAACCATGAGAAATACATGTCTTATCACAAAGGTACACTGAGCACCTGTTTTCCTCACTCAGTATATTACATTCTGGTGTGAGGAAAAGACAATTTTATTCTATCCTTAGATAACAACCAAAGGTCATGAATATTGCATTTATTTAACGCAAGCAGGAACACTCCAGTGTTCACTTACAGAAACACCTTCTGAAAATCGCTTTTCACCCTCAAATCTACTGTAGATAAAGACCACCATCTACTGGAAAAGTGGATGTACAACAGAGCAGATCTGGAAACCAAGTGAATCACCATAGAACCCACTTAGTATATTTAATGTAGAAACGATACCGAATTTGTCATCTTCTTAAAGGAATTAATTTTCAAAAACATTATACTTTGCACTGAAGACCATCCTCGTGTATCGTAATATTACGCTGCTTACTTAAAAGAATGTCTGAAAGGTCAAGTGAAAACAAGAAACTATGACAACAGGATGGCTTGTGATGCTGTCCCAGTCAAATGGTCTGTCAACACTCACTACCAAGGCTTTATGTGAAGAGCATTAACATGAGGAACTCGACCAAAACATGGAAAAAAACAGAAAATTAGAAGGAAGCAAGATGATTGACAACAAGAGGTTTGTGAAAACAGTTTAAATCTGCACTGTAATTCCTCATCAATATTAAACTTTTAAACCCAGTAATTGCTCAATGAAAAGTGTCCACAATCTAAATAGTTTGCTTTCTACCATCCTGGTCGCAGCCCAATATCATGTATCAAATTCAGCATACTATATTGCCAAAAATGATTGAACCAATTGTTTTCTCTTTCATGTAAAGTAAGATTAGTCTAGCCTACAATTTAATCTACTGCCATTACTGCATATTCACATTCATTGTCAGTGTAGTTTTGGCTGGATACACGTATGATCGGGACAACCAATCTCCTTTAGCTTTGTATTTCATAGATGTGCGGCAGAATTTTCTCAAAAGAGTTCTAAGTGTAGAACAATGTTTCCTTGGCCATTCTTTTCAGCGACATAAGTAATGGTAATTTACGGCACTCTGTGTGATACAGAAGCCATAATGTGAATCTTGTCAGTGGGAGGGCGGTGGAGTCTCAGCTCGCTTGTGAGGCTGGCTGCTGGGCTCTAGGGGCGCTATTTCGCAGATGCCCTGATCTCCCAGTGAACTGTGTACACAATATACAGGGAGGTCTTTCACCCTCCCCCACCCACCCAATGGACATCGCCCCACCCAATTGCCCCCCAATTCAAATCAAATTCAATATCCTGATCCCCCCTTCCCCTCTATCCCTTTAGCCCCAAGAGCTATATCTAATTTCTTCTTGAAATCAGACGTTTTGGCCTTATCTACTTTCTGTAGATAAGGGTGAAAATATTTCTCCTCACCTCAGTTCTAAAAGGTTTACCTCTTATATGACAGGATATCGACAGCAGAGGTCCTGACGTTTGGGGTTTATGGAGGGGGAGCTGAAGAGGCTGGGAAAGAGGACACTGGAAAAGTCTGGAATTGGTGAAGGAGTGGGTCAGGAGTTCAGTGACAAGATAAGAAAATCTCTTTCAGAAACTAGTAAACTGGTTAATTTCTTAGCTGCCAGTGGCCTCTTTCTGTATACAGACTGGCAGAGATGATTTGCTACATTGTGTTACAAAGCAATTGATTGAAAGGTGACATCTTTTTAAGAAAGCCTTCTAGATAATTTAGGCATCACACTTAAAACCAGAACTTAGAAGAATTCTTCTGGACTGCTAACTCCTCAGATAAAAAAAGGCTTGAAAAATGCCAAGCTGTTTTTAATTCCCTTTACAAAGAAGGGGATCGAGTGTGAAGGCTTTTAAGGATACTCGCCTAAGGAGCAGGGAAAAATAGAGGTTGATATTCTTGGCCTAGAAAAATAATGGATCAGTCTTGGACAATCAGGAAGATATCCATGAATAGTGTAAAATGTTTACAACCTTTTTAAGTGAAACCTCAGAGGAATGGAATTATTTTTAAACTATAACTGTGATTATGATTACTAAATTAAGATGGACAGATTGTAGTTTAACACAGGTAGAAAGAAACTTCCAGATACCCAACCGTATCTCAAACAGAATCAATAGGAAGTTGTTTGCCGCTGTCTTCACCTCTCCATCTGATGCAATCAAAAAAAAAACTCTCCTAAATTCTGCTAACAGTCAAAGATTCCGTTGCAAATAATATTACTTCCCTACAAAATAACTTTAAAATGGACACATGGGCCAGATTTTCCAGCTCCATTTTGGGATCATATGAAGTCGGGAAATAGAAACAAATGTCTGAGCAGCAAAGGCAGAAATCCCACCCGCATTTCTGTCCGATAATTTTCACAGAGCAGGAAAAGGGCCGCTGGTTAGAAGTTGCCAACACTATTCTAGAAGTGAGCATTTCAGAACTTGGTACAATTTTCAGCGAGGTGACTTGAATTTTGGAATCCTTCCTAAATTACACCTTCAGAGTGAAGAATTGGAACATTGATTGGGGGCCAGAAAAATGTTAAAGGTAAACAAAAATTATAAAAAACAAAAAAATGTGTCCTTTGCTTTGTTCATCATGAAATACTGCGTCCCAAGTTATATCAGCATATACGAAAGTGAGTGATGACAGTGCTATGATTGGAAAATTGCCCAGTAAATAATCTCATCACCGGGACTGTTTCTTCAAATAACTGGCAAACTGTTAAGTGAAAGATCAGCATTTTACAAGCGGAAAAATGTCTTAAGATGCATTAGAACAATCATCCATTGGATGAAGTGCTGATATTTTGCATTGTACAATAATGAAAGGCTAGTCAAGTATGAGATTCAGAATTAATTTAATCTCGCCACCCCAGCCTCTGTCTCCTGCTCAGGCTGTGGTTGTTCCCACTCCAGATGAAAATCGTGGCAGCACCACCGGAATGGAGGTGGGATCAAAATGCAGGAAAATCCTCCACCCCAATGATGAAAATCTGGTCCAAGGTATTTAACATTAAGTTCTCAAAAATTGTACTAATAAATCTCCCACTTTAAAAAAAACTGTCCTTTTCCTTGATTATATATTTGGTCCTGGCCTCCAACAATAAATATGATGTTGATCAGTATGCAACAGATTCCTCATAGCAACAAGAGTTGAGATCAAGATGTCTATTACACAGAGAGAGCCCATGACTCCACTGAAAGGACATAAATCATATTAACGGAATTAGGTTATAATCATACACTGCACTGCTTGTTTCAAATGGAGGCAACGATTCAAAAGACACAAGCATCAATAAAGTTGAAGAACGATGCCAAGAATAGCAGGCCCAAGGGGTCAAATGGCCTCCTTCTCTCCTAGTTCATATGTTTGTAATCACCAGCAGAAGTTGAAACTGGAGGCCATGGATGAGTGTTTTTTCTTCTCTGAGACAAATCAGCAATCTGCTACTGACGGGGATCTGCTTCAATAATATGCAGTAGGGATGCAACATTAGATTATAAACAACTCATTAGACTTATATTGCAAGTTTGGGCTTTGTGATGCTGCTGGTTCCGGTGCTTCAGAAGCCTGAAATTGGAAAAACATTTCTGGCTACTTCCCACACGATTCGCCTTGTCAGGGCAATACAACATCATGGATATTCGGGAAGCAAGCCGAGTTGGTCGATGGTAATTCAAACAGCCTCCAACATAGACTTGGTGCTCAATCTGCCATTTTGGACCATGCAGATTCTGTTAATGACCTGTCTTAAAACACTCCCAGCTGAACATGTACTTACTTATCTGCTGGACGAATAGGGTTAAAAGGTGAACCATCCAATCTTTAGATGAAGTGCTTTTGCTAGTGTAGAGTTACTGAAAGTGCCATGTTCTATGTTGTTGGAGGAGTTTGCAAACTTTTTGGATTTACAAGCAACATTACAAGCATGTGATGTTGTCTCATGATAATGAAGTCAGACGAGTTGGGAGACCCATCAGGAGAAAGCCTGCTTCAGTAATAGGAACTGAAGTGGTAGCACCTTGTGAGTAACAGCGTGACTGAAAAATTGAGCACAGGTGGCGAAGAGGTAATCTGTGCGCAGAGGGAGGAGAGCTCACAATAGAGGACCCTGTCCATTGTGGGTTTTTAGGGAACACTTCTCCTCCCTCTACATTAGATAGGAGCAACATCTGCACTTCACCATAGAGGTGCTCACTGAACTGTGCCATCTCCTACATCCAAACCTACAGCTGCACAGCAAGGTGAGAAAGGTGCTGACAGTAACTGTCAAGACCACCATAGCTTCCAGACAGGAGTAGGTGATATTAGTAACATCTCAATCACTGTATCACAAAGTGACAGGGCCCTGTATAGGATTGGGGACAGCATTATGTTCTCACTGACCAGAGAAAAGCGAGAGCATGTGGCATTGCCAACCTAGTGGGATTCCCAATGGTATGGGATTCATGAACATGGCTCCGAGGACTCCACATCTTCAGATGTACAGGAATTGTCTCTGTGAATGCACACTATAGTGGCAGCAGCCACAACACATTCATTCTGCACCAGTCAGCTATATCAGCCACTACAGAGAACCAGATGCTGGGTAGTAAGAGATAGCTACTCTACTCTTGGCTTGTGAATTGCTTATGCCATCTGACCACGTATCTACAATGAGAATCGCAGTTTTGCTGCCTGGACCACTCAGGGAGAGCGCTCCAGTAACCGCTGGAGCATGCTCAAGTTTGTGGTCATCTGTTGGATCCTCCACAACTTGGCTATCACAAGTGCACAGTCCTTGCCCCCAGCCCTTTGAAAGGATGGTCCCATCAGCTGGATATGAGTCAATCTAAAAGGTATAGACAGAGGATAAATAGATGAGAAAGAATATTTGTGAATGAAGCGAGAGAATGGTATGATATTTAACAGTCGTCAGCTTTTACACAGCGGGACACAGTCCATTAAACATCCCAAACTGAAGAGGTGATTTAACCATCCCAAGACAGAAGCAAACACAATTACGTTATTTTTCCTTTTGCATTGCATCTTTATTTAAATACAAAAAGTATCACAAGTGACTATAAAAAACTGCAGTCATATGAAAGCTGTTGGTCACACAAAAAGTCTCATTTGGTAAAAGTGCACAAGCTTGAAGACTTTGGAACAAGAATTGGACTCTGATTAGCAAGTTTATTCATGGAATGTTCAAATAAATAAATAAATAACAATGGACAAAACAGCTTCTGCCAAACATCTGCAAGGAAATAAAACCTAAAAAAAATCCTACAAGCTTCTTCATTGGTTTTTATTAAGGCACAGCTACAAAAATTTCCATTTGGCAAAGTTTTACCAGAAAGCCAGATAAAGGCCGATATGACAGAACCATTAAAATATTTATATTTTGTCCAAAGTATAACTGAACTTGAAAAATTATTTTCTTGCAGGATTTGCAGCATCAGGGACAAAGGCATCACAATGTGAAAAGTTGGGCCTATAGCTGCAAAAGCAGAATGAAAAAACCTAGACCAGAACTACAGTTCTTTGTAATGCAGGGATTATGTAACCCATGACCCTGGGAGTTTTCATAGCACTTTTAGAATTACCTCCATACTATCTAGAACCATTGTGCAGGAAGTCTTTGTAAACCTGCAAATCTGAAGCTGAAAGAAATGAAGACTGCATCAATTGTATTCTGTATTTCTATAAAGTTTTCTATTTAAAGTATACAGATCACCAAAATGAATCTGTTCTTCTAAATAAGGTTTTTCAGTATCATTAAGTAAGTTTAAAAGGGCACTGATCCAACATCTAAATCTATATTGTAACAGTGATACCTCAGATTGGAATGCAATCCACTTCAATGTTCCAGCAAATGCCATTTCAATTAGTACTGGTACTTTAGACTTTGAAGCATGCAAAGTACAACCATGCACCCAATTTATTAAAATGATGTTCTACAGTAAGTTCATGTCAAGAATGCCAAAGGTATCATTGTGCTCAACTGATGCACTCAGTACATCCCACTAGATATGTACATCTACAATTGAATGTGGCTGCCCCATTAGTCTGTTTAGAGAATGGTGCAGAATGTTTAATGTTTTAAATTTCACATAGAAGTTATCCTCACTGATTTCTCCCTTGAAATCCCAGCTCTCAATATTCCCTTTTGACCAATTTTCTCCCTTCTTCTCCAAAAGGCACAAACCGATATGGAGGTACAATTCCACAGGTGCCACCAGAAACCCAGTATTTTACCCAATTGTTTTCTTTTGATATCTGGCCAATGAGTATTGGCAAACGATTAGACTGGTGAGTGCATCAGAGTTGAATTCAATCCTATTTTCTATTATGCACAAAAGTGTGCTTTCTATCAGCCATCAATAATTGATAAATAAGGGCGGCACGGTAGCACAGTGGTTAGCACTGCTGCTTCACAGCTCCAGGGACCTGGGTTCGATTCCCGGCTTGGGTCACTGTCTGTGTGGAGTTTGCACATTCTCCTCGTGTCTGCGTGGGTTTCCTCCGGGTGCTCCGGTTGCCTCCCACAGTCCAAAGATGTGCGGGTTAGGTTGATTGGCCGTGCTAAAAAAAAAATTGCCCTTAGTGTCCTGAGATGTGTAGATTAGAGGGATTAGTGGGTAAATATGTAGGGATATAGGGGTAGGGCCTGGTTGGGATTGTGGTCGGTGCAGACTCGATGGGCCGAATGGCCTCTTTCTGTACTGTAGGGTTTCTATGATTTCTATGAAGATCAGAAACCCAACTCATTTCTCCCTCCACCTTAGCTGAAGAGGTACCAAGCTCAAAGTAGCACCCCAACATGTTGCCCTTGAAGTAAATCCACTCAGCACTGACTGAGGACCAAACTGGGGACATTCCTGGCTTGTGCAGCTCCACATTTTATAACTAGGTGCTTTTATCCATGAAGGAATCAGAAATGCTCCTTTCTTTATAGCTTCATTTGGAGGTTACAAAGATATTCCTCACAGGTTCAGCCTGTTTTAGAAAGAAAAAAAAACAAGACACCCACTTTGTTGTTCAATTTATGGTTCTCATAATTCTCTCTGGGTTTCATGCTAAGATGCTGGCAAGGACTACTGTGTAAAATAATCAAAAATGATATTTGGTAGATTTTCAGAACTAGATTTACTATATTCCAAATACAATACTGGGACACTATTGTCCAGTCTACAGACCAATTAAAGTTATTTACGATAATTAATGTCAAAGAGTTATTATTTATTTTTTTTAAAAAGGTGACTTGATTTAGTAGACAGTTATCTCAAATAGGAGTAAAAATTTGATCAATTCATTCTCCTGCAAAGGGTTGTTCCTTTAAAATGTGAAAACATATGTAACCACTTTATATTTTTAAAAATCCTATTTACAGTTTAAATGCTTAAAATACACAAGGATCCATTAAAACCAATATTTTCCATTTAACAAGTATATGAAAAAATATGGTACATCAATAAACATATTTTTCAAATAATACATTTAAGATAATTTTCTGCATCCATACATACATTTCATTGACAATTTCACTAAGAATTCAAACATTTCAACAGGTCTTCAAATGGATTAGACAAAAAAAAAATGCAGCCAAACATACGCAGGAAGTTATTGAGCTGCAATAGTTGGCATTCACTTCGCCAATCCAGTCTTGTGCTACATGCTGAAAGATTTACACACAAGCACCACTTAAGGGGTAGAGTACAGGCATTATCCTTCACTTCAACCAATGAAGTGATCTGAGCTGTGTTGATGGGGGCACGAGAGGAAGAAAGAAAGAAAAAAGAAACAATTTAGTTAGCTCTTGTTGGATAACGAGAGACACAAGAAGTGGTTTGGTCACCACCTCCAAGTATCAGTCTGACAGTGGCAGCACTCTCAGTCGAGTCAAGTTATTGGTTCTAAGATTTGAGCACATAATTTAAGTGGGCAGTTTCAGAACTGAGTGAATGCTGCTCGAGGAACTGGAGATGATGTCTTCCTGATGAGATGTTAAACTGAGGGATCCTCTGTTCCCTCAGATGGGTCTAAAAGATGCATGGCACTACCTGCAAAGCAGCCAGGGAGTTCTCCTGGTATCCTGGCCAAACTGCAAATCTCAATTGACACATCAAAATTAGATTAACTTGTCATTATCTCTGTTTGCAAGATCTTGTCAGAAATTCCTTGTGTATGCTTATTAAGCAGTGACCACAATTTAATTGGCTATACAGTGACAGAAGATGTGAAAGGCACTGGATCAGATGTTGTCTGAGCATCTCCAGCATTTACTGTTTCTATATAAATCTATTGTAAGTTTTGCTTGCAAAAGAGGCGCTCAGAAAGGACTTGGAGAGGGAAATGAGAAACCCTCATCCAAAAGCATTGTGTCCAGCATTAGTTAACTTTGTTGTCCCACTTGAGTAATAGGTGAGGGGAGGATAAAAGGGAAGTAGCTGCAATCAGAAAATACATTGAAATGCATTTCCCTTAGATTAAGTTTTTCCACCAACGGCCCTTGCTTAAATCAGTTAATAATTCTAGATCTGGGGATCTCTGAGATCCGGCCAACAAATCCTACAACCTGAATTTGTCCAAATTAGAGAAACACACAGCAGCAGAATGTTTCAGTACATGGCAGTATGGAAAGCAGGAGCTCCCTGCTTCATCCATTTCAGAAGTCCTTTTGAGGTGATGAAGGAGGGGAATAAGAAGAGGAAATGTTAACCCGACCATTGCAACCTATGGTCTAGAGGCCGGATGATAAACAACACCAAAGGCCTGAGAATAGACTTACCATCCCACCTGAGCAAGTCCATTCCTGTCTTCAAACCCGCCTTTACAAAAAAGGAAGCAATAAACATCCTAAAAGGATCAACTTTACGCTGAGGTCAAATTCACAATGATTTACTGACTAAACAATTGAATTGATGCACTGAAGACATCTTCCTGACAATTTAGTGTCCTGTGATTGCTCTTATAGCTTTCTATCAACCGTGAAAGAAAAGAATGCTCTACGTCAAAATACACCAATTACTTAGTCAATGAGTAGCAGGCCAATGAAATCACTTAATAGAAATGCATTCACCAAATTAGGACAGGAGGAGGAAAATATCACTTATCTTAAATGGAGGCAAATATGGCTGAATTCTCCGGTTTCGCACGCCCCTCTACCGTTGCCAGTGAGAATGGAGAATTTGGCGCTAAGCCAAATCTCTATCCACAGCAGGACTGGAGAATTCCAGCCATTACATTTTCCATCTTCAAATAGAAGATTAGAATTTTAATGCTGCCCCTTTAGCTATTTGGCCATATTTCTTTTGAGAGAGGTAATCTAATTAAGAAAAATGAATTTAAAAGGTCATAAATGCTGGTTATTTGAGCAACTAAAATGGTCAAATTATTTTAGGTGCTTCACACCGGCATTGCCAAAAAGAGTTCAGTCAGAAAATAATCAATTATATTTAACTGATAAATAAAACGTCTGATTAAACCTGAGTAAGTTACATTCAAAAGATTAATTGCAAGAAATCATGCAAGACAAAAGAAGTTGAAGTTTGAGTTGCTTACACAATAACAAGCATTTACAGAACAATGTTGTTTTGTTTGGAATATTTGTTTAGATTCATCAGAAATTTGCTGCATCTCCAATAAGTTACATGGGTTTCAAGAACACTATTACCCAGAGGCTACAGGCTCTAGTATCTCAATTTTACTTTACATAACTATGTTCTTACATGGGTTTACTGAATATGTAAACAAATTGAAAATCTTCTCAATAAACATGTTGCATTGAATCAGATCAGTAGACTACACCGTGTTCTACACTGTGCACAACAGGTTTCAATTTAGCAAAACCTAAGATAGGTATGTAGACTTTGGCGTCCAACTGTTAAAGGCTCTCACTAACATTTGCAGCCTTTAGTGTAATAAATATGGAGGAGGCACTTCAAACAGGTCAATGACTGCACCTTTTTAGAAGTTAAACCCACAAAGTATTCATACATGCAGTTAATCACTGTCTGATCACAATTAAGGCCAAAACAATTTTTAATTGGGTTGTGGGCATGTCTGATTTTATGTATTTTAATGTTTTGGACAATTATATTTGATCAGAGAGAGCCAACATGGATTTGTAAAGATCAAGTCGTACCCAATAAACTCACGTTGGACCTAAAAAGGCTAGAATAATATTTTCCATTTGGTGAAAAGCTAGAAACAGTGACGATCCAAAGTGACTTGGTGGTCCAAATACATAGATTATTAACATTTACTGGGTAGGTACTGAAAATGATAATTGAACAGGCAAACTGAATGCTGGTCTTTGCATTGTGAAGATGAGAGTACAAGCAGGTAGCAATGATACCACAGCTACACAAAGCCCGGTTACTACAGCACCTGCAGTGATGTGAGTATTTCTGATCACTAGACCACAAGAAGATAATACTGGCTTTGGAGTGAGTACAGTGTAGATTTACCAGAATGATAACTGGATTTCAAGGGTTAAACTACGAGAACAGATTATGCCAAGTAGGGTTACATTTCGGAATTTAAAGGGTTGAAGGCTGATTCGATTGAGGCATTTAAGGGGAACAGATAGGGGAGAGAGAAGGATGAAACAGAAAACGAGAACATTATTTCCACTGCTTGGGGAGTATCGCACGGTGGTGGTGGTTGGGGGGGGGGGGATGTCTTTTCACGGAAAATATCGTGGATTTTCTGAACTCTCTTTTTCAAACAGAGATTGATACGTTAATTTTTAATTTAAAATCTGAGACTGATAAATTAACTAATGATATTAAGAAATATGGGACTAAGGAGGGCATAAGGAATTAAGTCATAGATTAGCCATGTCATTGAATGGCAGAACAGGCTCAAGTAGCTGATCCAATTCCCACTACCAGAGTCTTGAAACCCACTTGGTGCCACCTTTTACTGATGCCAACCTTGTTCGGCAAAGGCTTGAAGACTTACAACTTACAAACATGGGACTAAGAGACAGACACAGCTACACAATACAGCAATACAACCCTATAGTTAAAACAACAACCAAGGACAGAGGGTAGTCAAGGAAAACAAGGCAGAGTCCTCAACATTAGTTCAAAATTTGGCTTCCCACATATCTAACTGGTGAACATGATGCAAGTTCACAGTTGAAAGTAACCTAAAATTCGCAATATTCAAACTGAGAAGCACAAGATAAAATTTCAAAGCAGAAGAATACTGTGTTAATGGACAGAGGGAGCAATACATTGAAGGAATGCAAAATTATTCAGTCAAGGCAGAATAAAGTTAAGCCAAGAAACGAAACAATATTTCCATTAACTGATACAAATTCCTTTTTGCGAAACAAATTCAGTGTGAAGTTGGCCGGTAACAAAAAGAACTATGTCCACATGAAAATTTACTCCAGTACATCCCTTACTCCAAGAAAAAACAATTATGTATATTGAAATTCTTTTACAACTCCACTCAAGACAGAAAATGGCCCTATAGCATGTGACTTCATATTATTAAAGTCTTCCTCCTCCCGAGTTGTGACAAATACAATTTAATTGTTCAAGCAAATGGTAATATGACAGCATGAGAGTACAAAAGTCACTTATTTTACAATGACTTCACTCCAAAAAGTAAGTTAATTTGATTATGGAATCAAAAATGCATTGGGTAAATATATCTAATAATTTCCAATTCACCAGTGAATTAACAGACAATGAAGAAATCTCCATTGCATGACAGATGCTGCTTATATTGAATGAAACAAAAATAGTTGCTATTGCACATCCCAGAACAATTCTGCAACCCTGGTTATGAGAACTCGGGACATTATGTAGATTTGGCCAAAGTCGCAGGGGAGGTTGGAAAAATGAATAGTAGAAACTAATAAAGAATTACAGTATATTCCATTTGATAATATGACATCTAATTACAAGATATTCTGTCTTGAAAGGTATATCTACATTTTTTTTAAAAAACCTTAAACATTAAACTCATCCATTATATAAAAAAGGCATTACAATAGAATTCATTCCATCAAAGTATTCAATGCCTGGAGGTCTCAAATGAATAAATGAATCATCAGCCTACATTTTTTTAAAATGCAAAAACAGTGAAAATGTATAAAATTGAGATCACTGTTTCAAGTAGATGTAGACCAAGAAATATTTATCCCTTCAGTGATTTGGCTTTTTGACAAAATTATATCAAATACGTGTTTAAAAATAGATGTCTGCCACTGGAGACAAAAGGATGTAAATACAGGCAAAATGACCTGAGACAAACTTTAACTTCCAGCTGTTGGAGTGCACATTACCAATCTCTTTTAATAGCCTGAAGTGGTGTTTCTGACCGGGTCACAGATTCAGAATCCTTTTTTGGGTTACAACAAGGCTTAAAGAGACGCGGATCAATCAGCACTTCACCAAAACGACCCTTGTAGATAATGCCACAGCAAACCTTTTGCCTGTATTATGGAAGAACATAAAAATGAAACACTTACAGTTTGAACAATATAGACTTTTATGTTTGAACACCAACTGACTAACCAACCACAAATTTACACTAATATCCTGTTCAACTGTTATTAATCCCAAGTGACTGCTTGTTGAAGTAAATCCATTTTTATCTCTGAGATTGATACTGGGTTTAAAGTAACATGCCACTTAGCTTACATGCATTTTTGTCAAGCTACCGAGTTTAAGTAAGCCTGACTTAAAAGTAATGGGCTTTTATGTTTCTATGCTGCAACAGTTTCATTTAGAAACTCAGTTAGAGCATCACAGCATCACCCTCTATTGTCTTAATATTCTTGGAATTACATACTTGACAGTTTGCTGACCAGACCATAGCACATTGTGTCTTACTGATATCCATTGCAATTTTGAACAATATGCTCACATGTAATATTCCTGGCTCACTATTAAGGTTTTCCAAAGGTGCATTTACAATGTAGCTACCAGTTTCAGAGCACTTGTGCACGTTGCTTGATTCACTTTAAATATAAATGTATATTTGCGTATGCATGGTAGCTGGAAAAGAAAACTACAAAATAAACGCTAGTGCGTTTATACACAGACACACATGCCTCGGCTAGTGAGAAGATGGGTTTTGCTTTTCATGGCTTGAAACTACTGCAGTGCTGCAAGCTTATTTCAACTACCCGAAGCATTTTGTGTGGGGTCTCTTAAATAAAACACAATTATAAATACTGAATCCGGACAATGTACCACTTATGCACTCAAAAGAGATCAACCCAAACCATGCAACATTTGTTTGAGTTCCAAAACTAGTTTCTAACCCATATTCTTTTTAACTCAAAGTATTTTTTTGATCGGTTGAATGCATCAAGGGATCTGTGTCTGAGGCACAGATTAACCAAGATCCAACAGAATGGCATTACAGGATCGAGGGCTTGAATGACCAATTTCTGGTCCTACACATCACTCAGAAAATCCTGGGGTAGTCTGTAAGTTGTAAGTCTGTAAGTCTGGACCTGTAAATTCTACTGGAGGCCAATCCTCTTGGGATCACAGGAACTCCAAATATTGATTAGTATGGTACTACAATCAGTTACTGACCATGAGTATATAATTTCAATTTTTTTTTCTGAAGCCTGAAGGGCTAAATAAGATGTTGGCATGAACAACATTGCAAGGGAAAGGGCTATATTTTGATTTGGCATTTTCCCTTTGTTGCTTCCCCCACACTACCTAGCAGACAGCTCCCTTTAAAAGCTGGGTGCAGAAAGAGACTTGAAGCACAAGTTATTATTGTGGCTGTAGATGTGTAACAGATTAAAACATTTAATTAAACAAAGAGGTTTCTCCGAAAACAAATTTGTCATCATTGCTGGCAAGGTATGACAAATTGCACACCAAGGTGACCAAATCAAAAAGCTCACCTCTTCCAATAAGTCAGATCCAGGAATGAGAAGACTGGTTGCAATGAAAGACTTTTCCGGGTTTCTGTATCTGAACCTTCATCAGATTGGTTGCTATGGCTGGGTGACTGGGAAGGAGAAATGCTGGATGTTGTGCTATGTGCATCCGAATCTGTGCAACAAAGGACAAAGAAATAATTTCATGCTACCAGAGTTCACACCAAGAACCAGCAAAAACAAACAAAAAGAAATTAAATATCGCAAGATAGCCAGAATGACTGAAGTGAAAACTATGCAGTTGAAGATATGCATTTCAATCACCGTTTACTTTGCCACCATATAGAAGCATTGAATCTCTACAGTGCAGAAGGAGGCCATTCGGCCCATCGAGTCTGCACCAACCACAATCCCATCCAGGCCCAATCACCATAACCCCATGCATTTACCCCAGCTCGTCCCCCCGACACTAGGGCAATTTAGCATGGCCAATCCACCTAACCCGCACATCTTTGGACTGTGGGAGGAAACCGGAGCACCCAGAGGAAACCCACGCAGATACAGGGAGAATGTGCAAACTCCACACAGTGGCCCAAGCCAGGAATTGAACTCGGGTCCCCGGCACTGTGAGGCAGCAGTGCTAACTACTGTGCCACCGTGCCACCCCACTCCATAGTGTCACCAACTAACTCAAAAACAGCTTCTTCCCTGCTGCCATCTGACATTTGAATGGACCTACCTTATATAATCTTTCTCCACACCCTATCTGTAACTCAACACTACATTCTGCACCCTCTCCTTTCCTTCTTCATTATGTACTCTATGAACAGTTTGTTTTGTCTGTATAGCGCACAAGAAACAATACTTGTCACTGTATCCCAATACATGTGACAATAATAAATCAAATGTCTGGGTGGGAGCATATTCTGTGCATTATTGTGATCTACATTTGGAAACAAATTTTCCTTGAAGAAGGAAGATAAATAAAGAAATAAAATCCCGATGTTCATATAAAGTTGGTTAAGGGATGGAAAGGAAAGAGAGACTATTTCCCAAGTCTCTCCATGTCTGGGTTACAGAAATAGCAACAGATCAAAATGGACATAATTTCCGCAGGGGATCTCAGACAATCTGAGTGCCACATCCCATCAAATTTTAAACCATAACTAGCACCGCAAAAATTATTTTTTAAACATGGTGCCAATTATAAAGCAGATGCAAGAGGAGGTTTACAATTAACTGAACATTATGCTGTTAGACTGTTCTAACACAGAAGAACTGCAGGAGAAAGGAGGACCTGGAGACAGCAGCCACCTCAGGTGTATTTGCACCATACCACTTGTCCCTCATGGAAAAATATATGGAGAGAAACACCTTTGACCGCAAGTCTATCAAGCAGTGGTCTGCACAGAATGTCCTAGAGGCCCTACAGGAAAAGGAGACGGTGGATCCTGTTGGATGGTTCCCTGAGCAGACTGCCAAAGTAATTTGGCAGAATGCCTCATCACCAGAACTTTCAAATAAGCACCAAGACATAGCTTAGCTGGTGGTGAGAAAGGCCCTCCCCATCAGATCCTTCCTACACACGTGGAGTCTCACCCTAACTGCATGTTGCCTTTGAGGAGACCCTGGTGAGGAAGAGACTGTTGTCCACCTTCTTTTGGAATGTAACTCTGCAAAGAAGGTCTGGAGAGAATTGAGGTGGTTTTTGTCAAGGTTCATCCCAAGCAGATTCTGTGCTCTACGGGCTGGTCCCAGGGACGCAGTCCGAGACAACATCAGCTGGTGCTGGAGGATCATCAACACGGTGAAAGACGCTCTTTGGTCTGTCTGAAACATGTTGGTCTTCCAGTACAAGGAGTTGTTCCCGACTGAGTGCTGAAGACTGGCACACTCCAAAGCCCATGTGCTGAGGGATGCACTAAAGCTTAGGGTAGCCGCTGCGCTCTCTAAGACCTTTCAATCACAGTGAACTGAGGGGAGCAGAATCCCCCTGGGCCAAATGACTCACTGAACATATACAAATGAATATTTCATGTATCTTAAATGTATTAAAGCACCTCGGAGTGCAACTTGTTCTATGCAGCCTACTTTTAAATACCTTTGTACCATTTATAAGGGCCATTCTGGAATGTCGGCAACGTTTCTTTGACTGTATTGAAGCACCTCATAGTGCAACAGGACGCATGTAGGGACCTGAATATTATTGCACTTGGCGTGATGGCCATTTTGGAATGGTTGTAATGTTGTTTCAGATATTTTATGAAAATATATTTTTTGCAAAAGAGCAACACTTTAGGTGCGAGGCAGTCTTGGTGTTGCAGTATGTGGCACAGATCTGGCTCGCTGCTCACTCCTGTGCTGTGGCAATCACTTCATCTGGGGGTTAAAAGTGGACTGCATTCTAAGGGACATGATGTACAAACCTCTACAAAAAGGGAGAAAATATACCCAAGATCATCCTAATCCTGAGGGCCACCTTTGTGCGTGGCTGCATCAAGCTGTGTCTAGATCCTCAGTACTCAAAACACTAAGGGTGGAATTTTACCGGCTCACCCCGCCTATCAATGGGCGGAGCAAGTCGGTAAAATCGCGCGGGAGCCGAGAAATCAGTAAAATGCCCGATTTCTCGTCTCTCACAATGAACAGAGAACTATAAACCAGTCAGTCTGATGCAAGTAGTAGGGAAAATGCTGGAATCAATTATAAAGGGCATGATAACTGAACATTTAGAAAATAATGGTAGAATATTCAAGGAAAAAAAACAATGGATTTCTAGATATTAAAGACATCCAGGGATAAGGGGAAATTGCAGGAAAATGGCATGGAGGTAGAAGATCAACCATATCTAGTTGAATGCAAGAACAGGCTCCAGACAGGAATGGCCTACTCCTGCTCCTATTTCCTAAGTATCATAGTTTTTTTAAACACAAGATTTACCCAAGAAGAACTTTTGCATATGAATAATTCTTTAAGAGACAGAGGTATGGACATACAAACATTCTTATTTCAAATAGAGCATAGTTAACTGGTAACTCAAAGTCACAAAAGGCCTTACTCTGCCGTTTTAGTTTTCGCTGGAGTCTTCTCAATTTGTTTTTATTTTTGCCATAAGTGCCAGATTTCATTTTCTTAGGCTTCACAAATGTTTTAAGACCTGGACCAGCTCGTGCGTCAACCACCTGAGATGGGAACAAAAAAAAATCTTTGTTTTCTTCTCAAATGTCTCAATTGCAGGTATTAAATAAATTGATTAGGTGCTGTTTCAAATAGGTTAAATAAAAATAAGTAAATCTTTCCAATTAAATGCCAGTGTTAACCACAGAAATATTTAGATTACACTTTACTAATGACCTGCAGATATAGAAACATAGAAAAACTACAGCACAAAACAGGCCCTTCGGCCCCACAAGTTGTGCCGAACATATCCCTCCCTTTTAGGCCTACCTATAACCCTCCATCCTATTAAGTCCCATGTACTCATCCAGGAGTCTCTTAAAAGACCCCATTGAGTTTGCCTCCACCACCACTGACGCCAGCCAATTCCACTCGCCCACCACCCTCTGTGTGAAAAACTTCCCCCTAACATTTCCCCTGTACCTACCCGCAGCACCTTAAACCTGTGTCCTCTCGTAGCAGCCATTTCCACCCTGGGAAAAAGCCTCTGAGAGTCCACCCGATCTATGCCTCTCAACGTCTTATATACCTCTATTAGGTCTCCTCTCATCCTCCATCTCTCCAAGGAGAAAAGACCGAGCTCTCTCAGCCTATCCTCATAAGGCATGCCACTCAATCCAGGCAACATCCTTGTAAATCTCCTCTGCACCCTTTCAATCTTTTCCACATCCTTCCTGTAATGAGGCGAGCAGAACTGAGCACAGTACTCCAAGTGGGGTCTGACGAGGGTCTTATATAGCTGCATCATTATCCCCGGACTCCTAAACTCAATCCCTTGATTGATAAAGGCCAGGTATACTAAGCTGTCTTGCTATTTGCTTTTGTATTGCAATCCGTATGACAACACACCCAAATCACTGGGTCACAGGACACAAACACCAACATCAATGTGCACACACAGCATCACGGTATTATTGAATGATTGCTCTCCTGTAATTTATAGTCGCATGATTTTTTTTGGTCCAGTCAGTTCTCTTCAACCAAATGAAATAGGAAAGCTATTTCATTGAAGTCATCCAGTTCCTGGTGGGTCTTCGAGCACAAAGCAGAATGAATTCCGCTATAAATAAGGGGCTGTCTCAAAGCCAAATGCTCTGACCAGGATATTTACCATGAAGACCACTAACATACAAATGCAGGGTCAAACACATGGCAGTTTATTGCATGAAATTTTCTCCACAATTAAATTTCTACCATTGAACTAAATTTGATTTAAAAATTCAGGTAACCAAAAAGAAAATCGACTGTTTGGCCTAAAGGCATTTTACAAGTCACAATGATGACTTCATGTCAAGTACACGGGCACTTGTTAATACAGGGGTTCTTATAGCTGTTTGATAGGAGCAGTCCCATTGTTGTGTCCAATTGGCTCACACTTACATGACTCCAGTTCTTTTTCGATCCTGCAGGAAGTTTCTTCCATCTCTTCACCAGCAGAACACATGCATTACAGATATCACCTGCACGTGACTCTATCAAGCTGTATAAAGGCAAAGAAACAAACTTCGACTTGCACACTTGCTGGCAACTTTTAAAAACCACATTATATTTTAAATAAGGGGATCACCTTAATTTGGTGCAGTTGTTTTTTTTTAAATTAAGAATTATTAGTTGAATAAAGTAAATGAGAATTAGAGCAAATGCATCTTTAAAAAATAATGGACTTCAACACCTGTTCCATCTACAATGATCAATCTCTCCTGCAGCATCCTCAACACACATTCTAAAATGTTACTGTTGAAATGTCCCCAAATTGATCAGTTATTCTAACTCTTCAACAGCTCCTTGAAATTTCACATCAAAATGTATTTTTTAACACATCTGAACCCACATAGAAAACTTTCCCCAGTTAAATGTTATCTAACAGTATAGCCTCCTGCAATGAGGAAACAATCAAATCCCAAGCATAGTTGACAGTCAAGAGTGGTGAGCTGAAATAAAAACCCTGATTGAGGTTCCAATTTCATCATCATATCTGAAAGTTGCTGAATTCTGAGTCTCCCTACCCCGAGCCCCATCAATGCCCACTCGGAGTGGATTTCTGTTGCCAGCGAGCCCTTGATTTAGCTGTCAGCAGTAGCATTTACAATGGCCCCAGGTCAAAATAGATTTTCGCTCAATTCCTCTGACAAATCCACTAGTTTGAGAATGGTCAGGTATCATTTCTGGTTTCACATTGTTCAAGAGATTAATTTAAATCAGTTCTCAAACACGTTACAACCCTCTACTTCTTCATTGAATTTGTATTGGCGACTATTCATGTCTATTTGAAGTGTCTTGATTACCAGAGCGGATTCGGCGATTTGTGTTCTGCATGAGCTGTTTGTTGGCTTTGGTCAGATTTCAGTATTTAATCTGAATAATAACTGTTAATAGCCTGATTAACACGTTTTCGATTATGAACGGCTCACTCATTGGAACCCTGACACCATAAATGTGAAGAAACTAGACAGGAGAATGTGTTGACCTTCACGAACAAAACCCACGTCGTCTTATTTGTACAACGACAATAAGGAAGTGGGACTCGCTCACTAAAGCGCTTCCGCATCTGGCAACTAAATGAATGTGGGTGATCGAGAGGGAGAGCAAAAAGAAACATCGATCATCTCTTACCTAAAACAAAGTTTAAAGCATTCCTCATATCGCCTGCTGTCAGTGAAGCGAGAGCTGGAAGATTTGGTCTTGCAAATACAACAGCCTTCCAAACTCCGGTAGATTTTAGATTTGTGGAAACCGAACATCGTCTTTCGCTGTCTGTCAAAATCTCCGCTCTATTTAAATAAAACAAAGTCAACCCATTGATTCGGCTTTTCATAAAACCCCAGCTGCAATCATGGACAGTTCCCCCACTATCTGTATAGACATTTAGTGGTCCCAAGTTTTACTATAGTGTTAGATTTTTAGACAATACGTTTGGCATAATTGTTCGTGTACAGCCCTGGTTTCAGGGCAGGTTCACGACATGACTTAGCAGCAGTCAGAGACAGGAGGCTTTAGCCAATGGCCCCCACTCCAGCTGCTGAGCAACCAGAGGATTTCTCGACACTTATATTTTGTAAAAAAAAATCACCGCAATTAGAAAGGATGCAGCTCAGTTCTTCCCAACACACCAACCCAGAGGCATCACATGCACCGGGAAATCTGACCTATTTTTTTAAAAGCACGTGTCCTGATAGCAACAGCCAGACACAACAAAACAGCCGACAACTCGACCACAAAGACATTTTATTTAATCCCAGCTGAAACGTGCGAGACCGGAACTAAAATTACCTTTCATTCCGAGCGACTTTTACCGACAGTAACAATCACCGTTATCCAACAATAATGATAGTGAGCAGAGTGGCTGGGATCAGAGCTGATCCTGTGCCATCGTGTTACTCGCCTCAATGCAGTCAGAACAAGGGCCACACACACGTTAGCGCTGCTCACTCTCCATTAAGCGTGGCGTGCTCTTCCCTCCCTGAAAAATCACCCAGAAACGATATTTCTTGAAAGCCAGTTTGCACAATCCGATTATATTAATATCCAGGAGGAGGGGGGGGAAAGGATATGCATAGAATCATTTGTTTTTTATACCTGTTGTCTCGGATCATTAAACAGCACCAACACGTTGCGGTGAACGGATTCTAAACAATAAACTTCAGAGTGGAGCCAGCACACAGCGACTTGACTTGGCACAGAGCGGACAGAAGCCGCTGGAGCTGAACTTTAGTTGTGCCGTTGGATGGTGTGTCCGCCACAATGTAACGCGTGCGGATATCCGAGAGTCTGCAACGCAACAGACTACAAACTGAAAGTTGTGGCGTTCACTGCAGACACATTGTAGACTTGCTGTGAAATAGCAGCGTTTCCCGTGGCCCGGCTCCCCTCCCCCTCATAGTCAGCGGGTCAACGCCATCACTGCGGAGACCACTCGGCACTCCTGAATCTTTTTGTTTTAAAAAAACTAATGCACCGCCCGCGACAACTCTGTAAACCCACTTTCTCACATTCACTCCCCCCCCCCCCCAAATACTTCAGTTGAAAAAGAAACATACATGCAATTTCTGATTTACCCTCTCGCTGTCACTGCTTTGTATCCAAGACGCTGCAGTGCAGTGACCCACAAAAATGGGAGGTGCTCCCTGAGACAGTATCACAGCAGAATTAGAGAGGAATGCAGTGAGAAAGAGAACTCAGACCATGATATGACATTCCTGGACAATATGTTTGAGCTTCCGAGGTGGACGTGGCTCCAGAAGAAAGATAAAAAAGCAAGCCAACCACACGCGACGCTATTGTGTCTCAATGTAAACACCTCCCCCCCGCCACAGCCTGAGACACACACTTACCTGTATTTGAAATTGACACAAATGCAGAGGTAGCATTGCACAACTCCAGAACACTCCGGCGCAGTTTCTAATTTTAACTGCAGCATTACCTTTCCCAAAAGGCAAACTTTTGAAGATTTGAAAACAAAGCAGCGAGTGTACTCACCAAACAAACAGAACTTCAGCCTGGCTGTTATCTCTGTGCTGGGATGAACATGCTTACTACTCATCCAGCATAGAACTGGAATTTATCATAATATTTACATATCAAAGTGCTGATTATCATAAGGCGCCTAACACCAAATAAGGACATGGTCTCCTCCTCCCCCCCCGGGGGGCCCTGGGCTCCGCAATGTAGCATGTTGGGATTTGCAGTCTGTTTTAGGTGAGATTCCTGTGATGAAAATACAAAGCGCGCCAAATGTGCAAACTCCAAATCCCAGCCCTGCCAGGGAGGAAAAAAAAATCACCCAGAAAAATGTTATTGCCTGAATTGGCGGGAATGGTGATAATCTCTTTATTCGGCGGTTGATAAAACTGATTATTATTCCCATGTGGCCAGAGCAAGATGTTGATGTTGCGGCACAGCTTGTATATAATGTGAATGTCTCCCCACCATCTACTTGTTCACGATTTGCTTTCCATGCCCGTGACCCCGACGTAAATGCACGCAAGCTACGTGCACGTTTAGAGGTAGACTTGTGGAAAAGATCAGATCCCTGTAAATCTGGGAGCAAACACGAGGCAGAGCGGACAGTATTTTTGTTGGAGTGGAATCATTTGCAAACGTTGATCTTGTGTATCTGCACAGCACTGTGGGTGCGCTGTGATATGGCAGTGATTTATTATCCATGGGGAGGTTTCTCTCTGCTCTATCCTGCAGGCATTGCAAAACAAAAGGAAATAGTTGCTGGTTGAAAATGCACCACCGAAACCTCCCGTGTAAACAGTTTTTTAAAAACTGCTTTTTAAAAGTTAACAGTCCGAACGATTGCGAAGTTTTGTTTCGTGGACACATTTTTAATTTAAAAATAAACACCAACACAGCCATACATTTTCCTTTAGCAGACGTGCAGAAGGATTGAATGCAGATTCAACTCAGGATAAATTACGATGTTTTTGCAAGACTTTCTGCACAAAACGGCAATCTAATAGCCGATAGACCACCAATGAGGAAATACATTATTACTTCCGTTTTTCCACTAAAACTATAGTAAGAGCGAATAAATATTGCCTACCTCTGTAAACATTTTGTGTTTCCTCTATGGAGCCTGCACACCACTGGGGTGTTTCAGGCACTCTGCGGAAGATTCGTGAAGAACAATACACTTAAAGGCTTTCAGTGACATGAGATCACTAAATCTGAGTAATCTTCCACCCTACCCTAGTGACCCTGTCTGCTCGGTGACTGAAGAAAAGTAAGCGTTGATTAGCTCACCATTCAAGGCACATTAAGGCATAGACAACATTCTGATCGGGATGATGCCAGACATGGAAAACTATTTATGAGTTGAGGTCACTGGACACCTTCTG
Source organism: Mustelus asterias (assembly GCF_964213995.1). Taxonomy (NCBI): domain Eukaryota; kingdom Metazoa; phylum Chordata; class Chondrichthyes; order Carcharhiniformes; family Triakidae; genus Mustelus; species Mustelus asterias. Next base: position 102,551,649 of record NC_135809.1, on the reverse strand, counting down.
CCAGAGCAAATTCTGAAGAATTTTGATAAGAATGAACGTGGCAAGACAATTTCCGCCCATTGGGAATTTTATGATAAGGAGTGATGAATTAACATTGTCGTAGGGAGAGAAGTTAGGAGAAATTTAAAGGTTGTCGAAATCTGAAATGTTTTGCCACAGAGACTGATGGAAGATCATTGAATCTTTTAAGAAAAAGATGGATTAATACTTGAAGCAAATGATGGCCCATCGAGCTTCAGCGAAAGAGTGGAGCATAAAAACATAAGCAAGAATCAAAGCATGCTATGCAGCCCCTCAAGCCTGCCCCACCATACACTAGATCATGGCTGATCCTCTAACTCAACGGTATATTCTTGCACTCTCCCCATGCCCCTTGATGCCTACAGAGCAAGGTGGCACAGTGGTTAACACTGTATCAGGCCTCACAGTATCAGATACCCGGGTTCTATTCCAGCCTTGGGTCACTGTCGGTGTGGAGTTTGCACGTTCTCCCTGTGTCTGTGCGAGTTTCCTCAAGCTGCTCTGGTTTCCTCCCACAGTCCAAAGATGTGCCGGTTAGGTGGATTGGCCATGCTAAACTGCCCCTCAGTGTCCTAAGGTGTGTAGGTTAGGGGGATTAGCAGGATAGGTGTGTGAGGTTACAAGGATAGGGTATGGGGGTAGTAAGATGTTCTGTCAGAGACTCAATGGGCCAAATGGCCTCATTCTGCACTGTAGGGATTCTATGATTCTTCTTAAAGTGACTTGGCCTCCACAGCCTTCTGCAGTTGAGAATTCCACAGCTTCACCACTCCCTGAGTGAAGAAGTTTCTCCTCATCTCAGTGCTAAATGGCCTACCCCATATCCTGAAACTATGACCCGTTGTTCTAGACCCCCCATCAGAGAAAACAACATCCCTGCATCCAGCCTGTCCAGCCCTGTTAGAATTTTATATGTTACAATTAGATGCCCTCTCATCCTTGTAAATTCCCATGAATACAGGCCCATTTAACCTAAAATCCTCATATGACAATCCTGGCATCCCAGGAATCAGTTTGGTGAACATTCACAACACTTCCTCTATGACCAGTATATCCTTCCTTAGTACAGAGACCAAAACTGCTCACAATACTCCAGGTGTGGTCTCACCAACGCCCTGTACAGATGCAGTGAAACATCCTTGTTCCTGTACTCTAGTCCTCTTGCAATGAAGGCAGTGCCGGATTTAGACTTGGTGAGGCCCTAAGCTATATAAAGCTTGGAGGCCCCTTGTTAAAACGTTACACCAAAAGGTCTCACAAAGGTGCGTACCAAAACAGGACCTTGGGTCGCAACAAAAAAATTGAAAACATAATTATACCTTTTAATTATTTAATAGCAAGGTATTTAAAGTGAAAAATACAAATTATTTTCAAATGAGTGCATTTACTGATTACATATTTATCATTTGGCTGGCTTGATCTCATAGATTTTGGTAATTTTTTGAGTTGCTCTTCAAGCTGCTGCTTTCTTTTTCTTTTCTGGTATCCGCTCTTAAATGTTCTCTTCATTGTAAACTTTCTGAAATTTTGTGAGGCCCCTGCGGATTGTGAGGCCCTAAGCTGTAGCGTGTTTAGCTTAGGCACTGAATGAAGGCCAACATATCATTTACTTTCGTAACTGCTCGCTGTACCTGCGAGTTTGTTTTCAGGGGCTGGTATACAAGGACATCCAGGTCCCTTTGTATGTCAACATTTGCCAATCTATCACCATTTAACATAATACTCTGCCATTCTGTTTCTCCGTCAAAAGTGGATAACTTCACATTTATTCACATTATACTATATCTGCCATGTATTTGCCCACTCACTAACTTGTTTAAATCACCTTGAAGCCTCTTAACATCCTCATCACTCATATTCCCACCAAGTTTTGCGTTGTCAGCAAACTTAGAAATATTACTTTTTGTTCCATCATCCAAATCATTGGTGCATACTGTGAATAGTCTACATGGTTTAGTGACCTGTGCTGTAAACTGCAATGGTTAAAGCACCTTGGAACATGCTGCATGGAAATTGTTATTGTTAGTTCTATAGTTAATTTCTATCCCTTGAAGTAAAATATCTTTATAATCTTCTGAAAATTTATCAAAATGTTGATTTTTGAATTGATTCAGGGAGATGTACACATATCAGTAAAATCATGATACTATTATTTATATTAAAGTTCTTGCAGAAATGAAAAGCAACATTTCAGAGAAAGTATGATATAGGGTTAAATACCAATGCCCAGAAGTGTGTGATTTGTGCCAATGTGTTTGAAGCTCTGCTCAGTGGCACAATAAAGAGCCGAACACAAAGAGTTTCCTGGGCCTATCTATTTGCATATTTATTGCAGGATTTCCAGCACAAATCCCATGTAAAACAGGAGTAATGTATTGAGGGTGCTTGTACATTCAAATGCAGTCTTTAGAAGGCCCAGTCTGGCAGAAGAATGCAGAAACTTGTATCTTCAGATGTGAAAGTAGGAGATATGATCAGTAAGTTTTCAGATCATAGAATTCCTACAGTGCAGAAGGAGGTCATTTGGCCCATTGACACTGCACTGACTCTCCAACAGAGCATCATATCCAGGCCCTATTGCTGTAACCCCAAGTATTTACCCCACTAATCCCCCGGGACACTAAGGGGCAATTTAGCACAGCCAATCAACCTAGCCTGCACATCTTTGGACTCAGGAAACTGGAGCACCTGGAGGAAACCCATACAGACACGGGGAGAACATGCAAACTCCACACAAACAGTCATCCAGGGCCGGAATTAAACCTGGGTCCCTAGTGCTGTGAGGCAGCAGTGCTAACTACTGTGCCAACGTTCTGCCCTCATCACACAATGACATGAAAATTGGTGGTGTGGCAAATAGCAAGGAAGAAATCCTTAGATTACTGGACAATATAGATGGGCAGAGCAGTGGCAAATGGAATTTACAATCTGACAAGTGTCAGGTGATGCATTTTGGAAGGACAAAGAAGACAAGGGAGTACACAATGAATGGTAGGATGCTCGGAAGTAGAGAGGACCAGAGGGACTCTGCAGGCAGAATGACGGGTAGACATGGGATACTTGCCTTTTTTAGCCGAGAATACAAGAACAGGGAGGTTACGATGGAGCTGTATAAAATGCTCATTAGCCCACAGCTATTGTACTGTGTGCAGTTCTGGTCGCCACATTATAGGAAGGATGTGATTGCACAAGAAAGCATGCAAAGGAGATTCACCAGGATATTGCTTGGGCTGGAGCATTTCAGCTATGAGGAGAGGCTGATTAGACTGGGGTTGTTTTCCTGAGAGCAGAGAAAGCTGAGGGGGGACCTAATTGAGGTGTACAAAATTATGAGGGACATAGTTAGAGTTCAGGTTCAGGTCAGAAACTCCAAAGTGTGTTACGAAGCCCGCCTGGATTATAAGTTTTGCATCTTGAATTTGGCTAGGATAAGCATGATATATTTCACTTCAGGCATGATTCAAATGTCCCACTGGGGAGCTTTTATCAAACAAAGCTTATTTAAGAATATAGTTAACATGTATGGAAAGAAAATTAACAATTATTTTTATCAATTACAAACAAAAACAAAACAACCATGATAATGTGCAACCCTTAATATATCTAAGATGTTCCAATCAAACCAAAACCTTCCATAGACAAAACCCTTTAAACAAGTGGTGAATCTCTGGAATTCTCTGCCCACTGAGGTGGTGGAGGCTACCTCGCTGAATATGTTTAAAGCGCGGATGGATGGATTCCTGATCGGTAAGGGAATTAAGGGTTATGGGGATCAGGCGGGTAAGTGGTACTGATCCACGTCAGATCAGCCATGATCTTATTGAATGGCGGGGCAGGCTCGAGGGGCTCGATGGCCTACTCCTGCTCCTATTTCTTATGTTCTTAAGTTCAACACAGCAATATCTAATGCTCACGTGACACTGGAATTGCGTCCTTTGGTTGGAGAATTGAAAACTCTCAGTCTTGTAAGTTCTAGTAGTCCTTTTGATACACCCAGAACAATTTGAAGTCAGAATAGCATCCCAGGACCCCAGATAGACTCTGGTCAAGCCACCAACAGCAGATGTTTCTACTCCAGGAAGGCTTTCAGCTAACCTGCAGAATTTCCAAAACCAGGGAGAGAAAAATACTTCTTTTCAGCTTGCTGTCCCTTCTAAAACTCAACTCTAACTACAGCCAAACAGAGAAACGAAACCTTAAACTCACTGGAAAAAAAACTGTCCAAAAACACATGACCATCCTCCTAACAATTGAGGATCATAACATCCCAATAAAAATAAACAAATCGCCCCCCCACCCCCCCTTAAGCAGCAATAAAAAGATGCTTCCAGACAAGCCAGCAATAAATTACATCAGCTAAGGCTGTGATCTAAGAAAACACTGAAGCTGTGAGAGCTTCAGAAATCATGATTAAAATAAACTTTCTTAAAGGTACATTAACATCACAATAGGGTAGATAGAAAGGAACATTTTCCCTTAGTAGAGGGGTCAATAACCAGGGAGCATAGATTTAAGGCAAGAGGCAGGAGATTTCGAGGGGATTGGAGGAAAACCCTTTTCACCCAGAGGGTGGCGGGAATCTGCAAGTCACTACCTGAAAGGGTGGCAGAGGCAGGAACCCTCACACATTAAAGAAGCATTTGGATGAGCACTTGAAATGCCATTGCATACAAGGCAAGGCCACGGACCAAGTGCTGGAAAATGGAATTAGAATAGTAAGATGCTTGATGGCCGGCACAGACACAATGGGCTGAAGGGTGTCTTTTTGTGCTGTAGATCAGTTTCCAATCACATATCTGCACCATTACCAAGAGAGTCTATTGCAACCTCATAAACATCGCCTGATTTCACCCCTGCCTCAGCTCATCAACTGCTGTTGGGCCTAGTTGCTCAGGCTGTTGGCCTCTTGGCTACAGTCATCTGGGAATAGCAAAATATAATGCGAGAGCGCAACAATCAGTCTGGTAGCCAGGCATAACTCGCTTTATGGAAGAAATGATTTCTAACTGCCTGACGTGTGCCATAAACAGCCAAGAAAAAAAAGAACCACTATTACCTTCTACTTTTCCATCAAAGCCCTGGGAGTACCTGGGAATGGACTTACTTGAATTAAGGGGGAAAACCTTCCTGATTGTCATTGATTACTACTCACGGTGGATTGAAATAAATAGTTGCATAGTTGGACAGCAGAAGCAATAATCCCTCAAGAGAATTTATGCAAAACATGCCATGCCAGACATCGTAGTGCCCGATAATGGGCTGCGATTTGTTAATGAGGTATTCCAAAATTTCACAAACGAATATGACTTTGTTCAAGCAATCAGTTCACCTTGTTATCCATAAGTGAATGGAAAAGCTGAGAGAGGGGTACAAACCGTCAAGGATTTATTAAAGAAATACAAAGGCCTTAATCTAACTTTTCTAAGCTATTGAACCTCACCACTTCAACATGGGTTCTCACCAAAGTTAGTAATTGATAGGGGATTGGGAACACAGCTTTGATCTCTAGCACAAAAACTCAAACCCAATATCAGCATGAACAACCACAAGAGGGTGAAATAGTACAAGGAACAACAGAGAAGCAACAAGGCTCAAGACTTTAATCACAGGCATAGAGCACAGAGGTTACCACTGTTGAAGCTCCAGGAGACAGTATGGGTTTGAGAGCAACAGAAGAAAAGCACAAGCACTAAAAAAAAACTTGACAGACCAGGATATAATAATAGGAAACAACAGCACCTTAATATCGGAGAGAAAGTCAATGGAAACTCAGATCCTGAAGGAGATCAACTTACTACAAGCTCTACAGCCATCCAGGAGAAGATCACTCACACCGACAGAAGGGAAAGTATGGAATATCCTTCACCTCAAAAGAAGATCAGGGAGATTAGTTAAGGTACTTGAGGCTAACCCTGTGAGGTCTGAGGTTCTGGGTGGGGGATATCGGAGGATGTAAATATGATGGGGATAAAGACTTGTGGGAAGATTTGAATAAAGGTCTAACATCGGAAGCATACATGATGCGGATGTAATAACGATGTCAGATCACATGACTGAGAAGTAAGAAAGATCTGGAAGGAGGAGTAGAGGTCCAAATGTGTAAATGTTTGTAAATAAAGACTAATGGGTTTGAGAAACTATAGACTCAAGCCGCATACTCTGGGAGAATAGATAATCCCCAAAACCCCCATCTAGCCCCAAGCCACCCACCAAAACATTAAGATACTCCTTCATCCTATGTTTTTGTTACATGTTCTAATATGTCCTTTATTGTGTGATGAAAGTGTGGAAATGATATGTATATATATATTGTGGCTGGAATTTTCTGACCGTGCACGTCAGCAGGATTTTCCCACCCTGCTGCAGTGAACAGGGGTTTGGCTTATCACCAAATTCTCTGACCTTGCTGCAGTGGGAGTGTGGGGTGAATGGGCAGTAAGATCGCACCCTGTGTGTTTTTGTCATGTTTCAGGAGAATGTTTTAAAGTTCAGCTTTTTTTCTACAGGTAGTCAGTATGTCTGGCAGGAATACAGCTCAGATGCTGGGGAAGCAGGATGATTACTCATTTCAACCTTGCAAGTGGTTATGTTAAATAGAGTTAATGGACTTTTGTTTACTTAAGTTCCCCTGGGATTTCAGAGTAGAGTATCGATAGGGTCATGTGATGTTGTGGTTTATGTGCAGTCCTGGATCTATAGCAGAAAAAGAAACAGCTTTTGCAGAAAGGAGTTGGAATTTGGCTGTTCTGGTTAAATTTAGGAGAAATTTGCAGGCTTCTTATCTTCTTTATCAGGCTTCTGTCTCTCTATGAAAACTCTAAGGCTGTCTTCACTCATTACAGCAAGTATATTCGCGATTGTTAACTGCGTTTAAAGTGGGGATTAGGTCTGTAGGAGGGATGTTGCTTATATGGAACTGAAATAGTGATAAGTTAGAAATTAGAGTTGTTTGTTTTCATGTTTAAAGATTGCATAACTGTTGAGAGTTAAGCTGCTTCAGTTATACTTAAACTGTGTTATGAATAATGCTTGTTTTGATATAAGATCCCTAATTTGTCAGCGGAATTACTCCTGGAGTGAAGCATCCTTTCCCACATTTATGCCAAAATAGAAAAATTGTTGATGTCTAGTCTGGTTTCATACTATACCATTGGATTCTGGTCCAGGATCCTAACAAATGGCTCAATATCAAATATTGTTTGTTATCATTCCTGTGAAGCACCTTGGAATATTTTACAATAAAAGAATTAGCTAGAGAACAGGTAGAAGAGCACTTAAAACAAGAACCACAGGCTTGCAGTCGGGTGAACAGTGATTAATGGCAAGTGTAAAGATCACTGAAAATTATGGGCAGGATTCTCTGCACAATTGCCAAGTGTTTCATGGCAGCAAGGGCAGTCCTTCATTAACTAGCAGCGGACTCTACTGTTCTTGCCATTGATAATGGGGTTTCCTGTTGAATGCACCTCTTGCCGCTGAGAAACCTGCAGCGGGGGTGCACTGACGGCAGGACCAGAAGATCCTGCCATCGTGAATGGACAGAAAATTCTGGCCTATTTTTTTTCAAAATCCTTTTGTACCACATTTGGAGCGTATTTTGATGACCAGCCAATATGTTTTGGCTGAAAACCCTATGCTTGTGTTTTGGTTCAGTATAGTGCGGAAGTTGTGGAAGGATTGGGACTGGTGTTGGGAAGTACTGTTAGTGCAGGGCAATTGTAATTTTACAGCTGAAGTCCTCCTCAATGAGCTGCTGTCGAAGAATTCATTCAGCAGGCAGCATAGGTGGGCCTTGTTGATTCTCAATGTCATTCTCTTGTGACTACTCCTCCACTGCAATGTCTTTCTGCAAGGCTTGATGGATTCAACCATCTGCACAGTTGTCAGCAGGCAGCAGACACTAATGATCCTTGAGTCAGGGTACAAAACTGCAGATCACTTTAAGATACTTTAAGGGAAGTACTGCATCTGTGCCCAGGTTTCTGAAAGGTGGCATTAGCCAGGTTTGGAGAGGATTACCTTTGTCCCTAAGCATGCAGCCTCTGACCCAATGATCAGGGTGAAAGGAAGTGGCCTTTTGTGGATGGGCACAGGATGAAGATATCATAGCAGCTATCAGGAAATCTGGCACAAACTTGCATGATGCTCTGCATATTTTTGCACAAAAATTGATCCTAGCATTAGAATGTAAGCCTTAATTGTCTTCTGTATCACCAACTTTATGCTCAATGTACATCTTTAAGTTATCAATGATTACTGGCAGATCTGTTCCCTGACTTGTTAGATTTAATAGGTAATATTACATATTTAAATATACCTGGAGTTTCCACATTGAAGAATATCAACCTGCAGTCTATTGATTTAGCCTGACTTTCAATCCTCTGTGTATAATTGCATGTCATCTGTGAATTTACAAATTGGATAAATTCCCATCCAAATCACTAATGAGGTTGATGTACAACAATGCACAACAGAGCCTTGTCGATTGTCATATGTGACCAAGCTCCATTCAGATGTATTCTCATTAATGACAACATTCTTGTCTATAAGATTTAAACTAATTACCTATTCTGCATTCTTTTTACAAATTATTTTCATAATGTTGTAAGATTTCATTTCCACATAGCATTTAATCAAAGGCCTTTTGGAATCAAGGTATATAATATAAACAGGACAATCATTATCCACTATTCTGGTCACATTCTCAAAGAACTTGAATAGTTTAATGAAGCAGCAATGTTTCCTGAAACCATGAAGAGAATCCTAAAAAAAAAACATCAAATTCTCTAAATGATTATAAATCACACATCGTATAATGTGTTCTAGCAGCTTTGCTATAAGTAATGTTATTGTAATAGGGCTATAATTCCTAGCCTTTGATTGTATTTCTCCCTTTAAGTAATGAGACCATATTTACCGCCATGGAAACCAGCCTAGACCTTCCAGAGTTGGGGGTAGGGTGTTAGCGTGGATTGGGGATTGGCTATCCAACAGGAAGCAGAGAGTCAGAATAAATGGGTGCTTTTCTGGTTGGCGGATGGTAACTAGTGACGTGCCGCAGGGATCGGTACTGGGGCCTCAACTATTTACCATTTATATAGACGATCTGGAGGAGGGGACTGAGTGTAGGGTAACAAAGTTTGCAGACGACACAAAGATAAGTGGAAAAGTGAATCATGTGGAGGGCGTAGAAGGTCTGCAGAGAGATTTGGACAGGCTGAGTGAGTGGGCGAGGATCTGGCAGATGGAGTATAACGTTGACAAATGTGAGGTTATTCACTTTGGAAGAAATAATAGCAAATTGGATTATCTAAATTGAAAGAAATTACAACATGCTGCTGTGCAGAGGGACCTGGGGGTCCTTGTGCATGAGACGCAAAAACCCAGTCTGCAGGTGCAACAGGTGATCAAGGCGGCAAATGGGATGATGGCCTATATCGCAAGGGGGATAGAATATAAAAGCAGAGATGTCTTGCTGCATCTGTACAGGGCATTGGTGAGGCCGCAGCTGGAATACTGTGTGCAGTATTGGTCCCCTTATTTGCGGAAGGATATATTGGCCTTGGAGGGAGTGCAGAGAAGGTTCACCAGGTTGATACCAGAGATGAGGGGTGTTGATTATGAGGAGAGACTGAGCAGATTGGGTTTGTATTCGTTGGAATTTAGAAGGCTGAGGGGGGATCTTATAGAGACCTATAAGATAAGGAAGGGGCTGGATAGGGTAGAGATGGAGAGATTCTTTCCACTTAGAAAGGAAACTAGAACTAGAGGGTACAGCCTCAAAATAAAGGGGGGTCAGTTTAGGACAGAGTTGAGGTGGAATTTCTTCTCTCAGAGGGTGGTGAATCTCTGGAATTCTCTGCCCACTGAAGTGGTGGAGGCTACCTCGTTGAATATGTTTAAATCACGGAGAGATGGATTCCTGATCGGTAAGGGAATTAGGGGTTATAGGGATCAGGCGGGTAAGTGGAACTCATCCACTTCAGATCAGCCATGATCTTATTGAATGGCGGGGCAGGCTCGAGGGGCTAGATGGCCTACTCCTGCTCTTATTTCTTATGTTCTTAGAGCTATTGAATATGTGAACCAGAGGCTCACATAAAACATGCCCTTCATTCCCTTTAGTTTCAGTGCAAGACTATGGGACTGGTTCACAGTCAAAAGTGCCATCTTTCAGCTAAAATGTTAAAGTGAGATGCCATCTTCCCTCTCAGGTGAACATAAAAGATCCCATACCACGATTCAAAGAATTCTCCCAGTTATCCCTCAAACAGCAGCTAAAATAGGTGATCCGGCCATTTATTTCATAGCTGGTTGTGGGAGTTTGCCCTGCGCAAATTGTCTGGTGTATATCCCATATCCCAGCAGTGACTACACATCTTCTTTACATGACACTAAATCAAAAATCAGAAAATGATGGAAATACTGAAGAAACAGTTAACATTTCAGGTAGATGGCTTTTGTCAGGGAAAACTGGAATGGGGGTTGGGGGAATGGTGAGAAAGGTTGTAGTTGTCATGGTATCTTCATCTTGTGCCCAACCCACTTACTTTCAGCCTGAGCTTTGCACAAGTAAAGAAACAAAAGATGTGGCTAGGGGAAGTGTAAAGGGGCAACGCAGAATCAAAGAGCTGCGTCTGCGTGGGTTTCCTCCGGGTGCTCCGGTTTCCTCCCACAGTCCAAAAGACATGCTGGTTAGGTGCATTGACCATGCTAAATTCTCCCTCGGTGTACCCGAACAGGCGCCGGAGTGTGGTGACTAGGGGATTTTCACAGTGACTTCATTGCAGTGTTAATGTAAGCCTGCTTGTGACACTAATAAATAAAATTAAAACTTAAACTTACCATCCGGAAACAAAACAAAAAGGGAGCAGAGGTTATGATCTTAAATTGTTGAACTTGATGCTTTTTCCTGAAGGCTGAAAAGTATCTAATTAAAACGTGAGCGCTGTTCCTCGAGCTTATGCTCAGCTTCATTAGAACAGTTTAGGAGGCTGAGGACAAAGAGGTCAAAGTGCAAGTGGGGAAAATAATTGAAATGATAGGCGACTGGAAGTTTGGGGTCACGGTAACAGACTGAATGGAAGTGTTTCCCAAGCAGTCACCCAATCTTTTTTGATTTTATTTTATTTGATTTATTATTGTCACATGTATTAACATACAGTGAAAAGTATTGTTTCTTGCGTGCTATACAGAGAAAACATACTGTTCATAGAGAAGGAATTGCGGATAGCGAAGAGCATTGTCGGGCAATACAGCAGGATATAGATAGGCTGGAAAATTGGGCGGAGAGGTGGCAGATGGAGTTTAATCTGGATAAATGCGAAGTGATGCATTTTGGAAGAAATAATGTAGGGAGGAGTTATACAATAAATGGCAGAGTCATCAGGAGTATAGAAACACAGAGGGACCTAGGTGTGCAAGTCCACAAATCCTTGAAGGTGGCAACACAGGTGGAGAAGGTGGTGAAGAAGGCATATGGTATGCTTGCCTTTATAGGACGGGGTATAGAGTATAAAAGCTGGAGCCTGATGATGCAGCTGTATAGAACGTTGGTTAGGCCACATTTGGAGTACTGCATCCAGTTCTGGTCGCCGCACTACCAGAAGGACGTGGAGGCATTGGAGAGAGTGCAGAGAAGGTTTACCAGGATGTTGCCTGGTATGGAGGGTCTTAGCTATGAGGAGAGATTGGGTAGACTGGGGTTGTTCTCCTTGGAAAGACGGAGAATGAGGGGAGATCTAATAGAGGTATACAAGATTATGAAGGGTATAGATAGGGTGAACAGTGGGAAGCTTTTTCCCAGGTCGGAGGTGACGATCACGAGGGGTCACGGGCTCAAGCTGAGAGGGGCGAAGTATAACTCAGACATCAGAGGGACGTTTTTTACACAGAGGGTGGTGGGGGCCTGGAATGTGCTGCCAAGTAGGGTGGTGGAGGCAGGCACGCTGACATCATTTAAGACTTACCTGGATAGTCACATGAGCAGCCTGGGAGTGGAGGGATACAAACGATTGGTCTAGTTGGACCAAGGAGCGGCACAGGCTTGGAGGGCCGAAGGGCCTGTTTCCTGTGCTGTACTGTTCTTTGTTCTTTGAAACGAGTGTGTGCAGAATGTAGTGTTACAGTCAATCTGCGTTTGATCTCCCAAATAGAGTAGCTGCAACATGAGCAGCAAAAACAGTATGCTAAATTTACAAAGTTGAAGTAAATCAATCTTTCACCAGGAAGGAATGTTTGGGTACAGAGACATTGAGAAGGTTGGAAATAAAATGGCGGGTGTCATATCTCCTATGCTTGCATGGACAGGTGGTGTGAGAGGGGTGGGGGTGGCTGGGTGATTATGGAGTGGACCGAGGAATCAAGAAGGGAACAATCCCTTCGAAAGACAGAAAGAGGAGGAGAAGGAAAGATGTATTTGTTGTTGCATCATACTGGAAGCGGATATCCTGCTAATTATAACTTCAAATAACTGTAACAGATTTATCAAACATAATGTCCCTTTTACAAACTCTGCCTGATCATATTATAATTTTCTAAGTGCCCTGTTACTACATCCCTAATAACAAATTCTGGCATTTTTGCTACTATTGATGTCAGGCTAACTAGCCTATAGTTCTCGGTTTTCTCTATCCCTCCTTTCTTGAATAGCGGGCTTACTTTTGCTGCTTTTCAATCCACAGGAACCATTTTAGAATGTAGGGAATCCTGGATGATCGAAACCAATACCATCCATCATTGCTGTAGCCACCTCTTTTAAAAGCCTAGGATGCAAGCCATCGGTCCAGAGCATTTGTTGACCTTTAGTCCCACTAATTTCTCCAAAACTGTTTCTTTACTCATATTGGGTGGGATTTCCCAGCTATGCTCACCCCAAGGCTGGAAATTCCCACCCGAATCAACAGACCTTTGTACAGTCTGCCAAATTTTCTGTTCCACTCACTACGATTCCCGTGGCGGGCAGGATGGGAAAATTCCGCTCAATAATTTCTTGAAGTTCCTCATTCTAATAGGGAACTTGGTTCCCTATTATTTCCAATTTGTAAAAAGTCTCTTCTACCATCAGGAGAGGTACGAAGCATTTGTTTAATACCTCTGCTATTTCCTTATTCCCCATTATAATTTCTCCCTGTCTATGTCTCTAAAGGATCCAAATTGATTGTGTAGGACACCTCCCCAAGACAAAAAGTGGAAATCAGTACTTGCTGACAATCATGGATGTGTACTAGATTCCCAGAAGCCAAATCATTGAGAAACATTACAGCAAAAAGGATTGTAGAGGAGTTGACCCAATTCCTTATCAGATATGGTTTACCGAAAGAAATACAGTCACAGAATCACAGAATCCCTACAGTGCAGAAGGAGGCCATTCGGCCCGTCGAGTCTGCACCGACCACAATCCCACCCAGGCCCTACCCCCACATATTTACCCGCTAATCCCTCTAACCTACGCATCTCAGGACTCTAAGGGGCAATTTTTAACCTGGCCAATCAACCTAACCCCCACATCTTTGGACTGTGGGAGGAAACCGGAGCACCCGGAGAAAACCCACGCAGACACGAGGAGAATGTGCAAACTCCACACAGACAGTGACCCGAGCCGGGAATCGAACCCGGGACCCTGGAGCTGTGAAGCAACAGTGCTAACCACTGTGCTACTGTGCCGTCAATCTCAAAGCAGTTTGCTTCTCTTTTCATTTTATTCCAATCTAAATAGATTTTTTGAATGCCGGAAACTAGTAAAAATGACACTGGATCTTAAAATATAACCCTCAAAATTAGTAGAGGTGCCTTCCTGAAATATAGCCATTAGGCAACTTTCTATTGAATGTTGGATTTCTTAAAAGACCCAAAACATAAAAATTACCTGCAAGAAATTAAGTTGAGAAGTGACTATTTGTAAAGAACGTAGGGCTGGAACTCAGCGGATACAATCTGTGTAACCCTTGAGCAAAGACCCCATCATAGCTTGTGGAATCAGTGAGCGGCCACTCAATAGCAAGTGAACAAATCTGAGCTGGTTTCTGATTTTCGGTGGAAACTGATGTTGTTTTCACTGTGCCCTCACAAGACACAAGGATAAGCAGAATAGAAAAACTGGCCTGGATCTTCCAATTAAACAGCAGTACGTGTCGAGATCAGGATGGAAGTGGTATTGGGTGTTCCTGGGAGCCCAGCTTCTGAACCCAGAACACCAGAAATGACTCCATGGCACACCTAAGTGCATTAACATGGACTGTTTGGCCAAAACGTACACCGATTTCTACATGGATAATTTTGGAGCTGGTCCTAGCAGACTAAAGCCTGCTGATCAGTGCAGCTCCAAGTAAATCAGGTGAACCCAGGGCACCCCTGACACTGCTCACCACCCCCAACCCCCTCCTGCTGCGCTCTCACACAACGCTCAACCCACCTCAGAACAGTTCACCCTACTCCCCACCCCGGCTCACCATCCGGAATTCTTGGCTCCTTGGTCCGACCGATGTCAGAGCAGAACCGGGAGACCGGGAATTAGCAGTGTGAGGGGGGAGGCTCAGCATTGTCAGGGGGTGCAGGAGGGGGTGAGTATTTTCAGGGTGTGGGGGCAGTGAGCAGTGTTTGGGGGGGGAGGTGGGGTAAGCAGTCTCATTGAGGAGATTAAGCGCTGCTGCAAAGTGTGGAATGGTGATGAGGGGGTTGAGCGCTGAGGGAGATTCTGAGCAGAGTCAGGAGTGTTGGTTTGTGGGGGAAAGCTTGAAAACAGGGAGAGGGTTCATCGGAAAGCAATAATCGGGGATGGGGCTGGGGGTTGTTGAGCAGTGTCAGGAGAAGGCCGAGCATGGCTGGGAATACAAAGGCAGGGTGGGGTGGGGAGTGAATATTTTCATGGTTGCAGGGTGTCGGGAACAGTGTTAAGAAGTCTGGCAGTGGTCGTTGGGGGTGGGGGAAGGAGGGGAGGTGAGCAGCGCCAGGGAGGAAGCAGGGCAGAATCAGGGTGCAGGGGGAGAGGAGGGCGGGCGGTTATGAGCAGTGCCGGGCATCGTGAGCAGTGCTGGGTGTCGTGAGCAACAGGAGGCTGGAAAGTATTGGGAATGTGGGCTTGGGTGGGAGAAACCTAAAAGCAGACCGGTCAATTTAAAAACATCATCGGGGTGCACGGGATGGATGAGCAGTGTTGTGGGTTTTGACAAATGTGTGTGGTGAGGTTGAGCAGTGTTGGTGGTGCAGGTTTGGGGGTGGGGCCTTGTTAACAAAGACGGGTCCAGAACAGTGAGATTGAATGAACTGAAAACATATCTCAAGGGGCCTGCACTCAGTTCAAGATAACAAGGGGACGTCACTTCACTACAGTGGCGCTGCACCACTGGGCTTCCTGACCAACTTCGTTGCTGGATCAACCTGCAGCCAGGACATGCAGGACCCGGGGCTTCAGAGCAGAGGTCAGGTTGCAGTTTGAAACAGGACCAGTTACGTGTGCTCCTGTTCTGCTGCTGACCAGAAGTCCATGGCCAATAATTTAATGCATTCAGATGGTGTCAACTAAGGTGAACTTAAATGAACGTTGTAGACTTGTGAAGAGGAAACCTTCCAGTTTGGCATTCTTATTGCCCTTGTAGATACCTCGTAGATTATCAAATTCACTCCATCAAAAATTCTGCTAAATCTCAAAATGCCAAATAATCTACCTCTTCAACCTGTTGCCTGACCATCATGGATCCCATAGTGCCACTGTTCCCAGCTCTTGAATTCTACTGAAAATTTTGTGTTCCAATAATATAAACAAATATGGGGATAAATTTCTAGCGTGAAATTTTAGGCACAAAGCATTTCCCGGCAGAGTGCAAAGAAAATCAAATAGGAATGATCACATAGACATGCAATCCTCCCTTTAACCTCTTGATGCATAACACACAAACAATAAAAGGCTACGATTTAGCCCCATGGTCTTGTTAAAATAGAACACATCAGCACCACGTCACATTAGAACAGTGACTAAACTCTTCAAAAATACATCTTTGGCTGTGAAACATGGACGTCCAGTGATCTTGTGAAGCTCTGTGCAAATGCCAATCTTTCTTCTTCTTTCAAACATACAGTCGGATCAGGGTTCAAATTTCAAATCACAGTTGCTTGGGGAAGTCATGTAAAATCTAGGAACAAAGCAGTTTAAATTGTCAGCTTATCATCCGGAATCACAAAGGGGTGTTACAGAGATAGCATCAGACTTCAAAGACTATGATGAGGGCAAAAAGTCAGCAGGTTTACCTACAAGACTGGGATAGAGGAATTCCATTCTTATTATTTGCCATTAGGAATGCACCAAATGACTGAATGAAGTTTAATCCTTCGAATTGGTATATGGTTATGAAGTGAGAGGACCACTCAAACTAATTCAGGAGAAGTTAGTGAGTAAGAATTCAGAAATCACACTCTTGGGCTATGTATCAAAATTCAGGGAAAGATTAAATAGAGCATGTGAATTAGCAAGAGAGCATTTAAAATATCACACAGGCGATGAGGACAGAAGCAGATAAGAAAGTAAAGAATTGTAGCTTTGTAGCTGGGGAGAAAATGTTGATTTTGTTGCCAGTATCGGGTAAACGATTAAAGGCCTGGATTAGCAGGCATTACCAAATTGAAAAGAAACTAAATGAAGTGAATTATCTAGTAAGAACTCCAGAGAGAAGAAAAACCCAGAGATTGTCACATAAATATGTTCAGGAAGTACTTCAAGAGGGAGGATAATCAAAAACAACTTTTAGTAGTGATAAATCAGGGAAAGTGTGGAAAATTCTAATGCACCAGCAACTCTCCAGAGACTGACGAATAAGATTATTACTGAACTCTGTTACTATACTGTGTACATTGATGATTTGGTGATATTCAGTCAAAGTTGGGAGGAGTACTTACAGGATCTAAAACAACTATTCAATTGCCTACAAGAAGCTAATTTGGTGGTGAACTTGGCTAAAAGCGAATTTGCAAAAGTGCAAGTCACATATTTCATAGAATCATAGAAATCATAGAAACCCTACAGTGCAGAAGGAGGCCATTCGGCCCATCGAGTCTGCACCGACCACAATCCCACCCAGGCCCTACCCCCACATATATTACCCGCTAATCCCTCTAACCTACACATCCCAGGACTCTAAGGGGCAATTTTTAACGTGGCCAATCAACCTAACCCGCACATCTTTGGACTGTGGGAGGAAACCGGAGCACCCGGAGGAAACCCACGCAGACACGAGGAGAATGTGCAAACTCCACACAGACAGTGACCCGAGCCGGGAATCGAACCCGGGACCCTGGAGCTGTGAAGCAGCAGTGCTAACCACTGTGCTATTTAGGCCATACTGTTGGACATGGTCAGATAGCCCCATGCAAAAATAAAGGCAATTAATAAATTCTTGGTGCCTTCAACAAAAAGAGAATTTTGACAATTTCTGGGCATGAGTGGATTCTACCACAAATTTATACAAAATTTAGCAACGTGGTTGCTCCAGTAACTGAATTCTTAAAAAAAACAAGAAGTTCAAATGGACATTAGAGTGCCAAAATGCATTCAAAAATCTAATAACTGTGTTGACAACAGCACCAGTTTTAGCAATACCAAGTTATGCAAACCAGTTTAAGCTGGCTATCGATGCAAGTGATATTGGTATTGGTGCTGTATTATGGCAAGGAGATTATGCAGATATCGAATAACATGTAGGATATTTTCCAAAAAAGCTAAATATTCATCAACAGAAATACTCTACAGTTGAGAAGGAAACACTGAGTTGGGTATGGGCACTTCAACATTTGAAATGTATGTTGCCAACAATTCATCAGAAAGGTCCATTTAAATGGACCACAGCCCCTTATGATATTTGGAAAAGTTTCAAGACCATAATGCCAAACTGTTTCAATGGAGTCTGTTATTACAGCTGTTTAAATTGGAAGAGAAAACATTACTCCAGATGCATTGTCAAGAGTTTAAAGTGTAAAGAAGATTGAACATTTGAAACCTGGGGGAAAAGGATTGCCATGGACTCTAGTTTTACTGAAGTTTTGGATATTCTCATGCATTTTATAATTAATAGTACATAAGCTACAGATAAGTAGGGAGTAATATGAAAAGGTTGAAAAATGGAACCGTCTTTTTGAATTATGATAGTTCACTTTTTTAGAAAAAGAGGGGGAGGTGTCAGGATAACCCAAGAAATTGTAATATTCTTGTCATATTTTGTAAACAGTTGGGAATATGTGAGTGGTAATTAAAACAAGAGACAGAGTGACTGTGATAATCTAAGCTGTGGGTTTGAGCCCAGAAATATTTCAAATTAATGTTTGCTGAAGGTAATTTAGTTTATAGAACAGTAGTAGATTTGAATGGGTTATTGTGGTTCAAAAGAGAAGATGTGCAGGGATGTGCAGGGGGTAAAGGAAATGTGCCATAAGTAAAGTATGGATTGAGTGAGTTTATTTTTCGTTTAAATTCTAAAAGCTGGATGTAAAGAAATAAAGTTAATCAATTCTGGGAGAGAGCATTTCTAAAGAGACTGAGTGAGGCAATAAAGAGAGCAAATGGAAAGAACATATTTAAGGAGATACTGAAACCTATGGGGGAAGCTGTTTTAGAACTCAGCAGGAAAAGCTGGTCAACTGCCAGCAAGCAGCGTGAATGCAGCATATCCAAGCACCTGGCCAAAGTGAGGTCGTAGAATCATAGAATTCCTACAGTGCATAAGGAGGCCATTTGGCCCATCGAGCCTGCACCATCAACTATCCCACCCAGGTCCTATCTCTGTAACCTTGTGCATTTACCCTGCTAGTCCCCCTGACACTCAGGTCATTTTAGCATGGCCAATCAACCTTACTGCAACAGTGTGGGAGGAAACCGGAGCACCTGGAGGAAACCCATGCAGACAGAGAGAACATGCAAACTCTGCACAGACAGTGATCCAAGGCCAGAATCGAACACAGATCCCTAGCACTGTAAGGCACCAATGCCAACCACCGTGCCATCATAGTCATGTCAAAGCAGTCAGTTATGTTATATCCAGGGATGGGGGGGAGGGGGGGGGGATGTAACCTTGATAGGCAACTTTGCTGGTCTTCATTTCAGGGGTGAGTACTTACAGACATGTGAAAAAAGTCCACGAACTCACATTCATTGATGAGTCATTGACAGAAAGAGGTCCTTTGGAGACTAATGACTGTAAGACTGACTCTTGTCTGTTTCTCATTGATACCGCAGAGAGGAGAACATTAGGAAGATGGATAATCCCTTACAGGCAGCAGAGAAGGTGTAACTTGCAATGGAGCCAGCTGGCTCACCAAAGGAATGAGCGAAACCCTCAAGACAATGGACCAGTATGGACTCCTCGAGATATAGACTATGAGGCTCACAGAGAGAATCTTGCCAGGGCACCTCACAAGACCCAGGGTCTACAGAACTCAAGTGTCTTATCTGCAGATGAGCAAGAACCAGTGTCATTGATAGTTCTGCATGGCCAAGGATCTGGTGACTCACATTTGCCACATTCTCTAGGAATTAGTGCCATGGGGACTGCGAGGGCATCCATTGCCAATAGGTGTGAAAGCAACTGCCACAGTGAACCTCTACACCAGTGGCTCCTTCCAAGGTTCCCCTGAGACCTCTATGGGATCTTTCAAGTGTCTTAGCACAAATGTAAACATGAGGTCGCAGACGCCATTTTGCCAAGGCCCACAATTGCGTTAACTTCAACAGATACCAAGCAAGCCAGGACACCAGAGCACTTGGCTTTGCTGAGATTTCTGGATTCCCATAAGTGCAGTATGGAATCAACTGCACTCATGGCTATAAAGCTCTCTGACAATAGGTGTTCTATAAAGTGGAAAGATTATCACTTGCTCAATGTACAGCTGGTCTGCGGCCATAAGGAACTTAGCATATAGGTATACACCAGATACCCAGGGAGCATCCACAACTCATGCATCTTAAATAGATCACAGATCCTGGACACCTTTGAGCGACCATACAGGAACTGGCTCCTCGGTGACAAAGGGTACCCATCAAGGTTGTGGCTGATAATGCCAGTGCAGCAGCCTTAGATTCCTGTAAAGAGAAGGTCATGCTCCTCGCTGCGCATTTCCAGTTTACTCAAGACCTTAAGAAATTAGAACAGGAGTAGACTGTTTGGCCCTTCGAACCTGCTCCACCATTCAGTTGGATCATGGCGGAGTCAACATTCCTCATGTCCACTTTCCTGCCTTTTCCTCGTAACCCTTGATTCCCTGAATGAACAAAAATCTAACTCAGCTTTAAATATATACAAGGCTCTGCCGCACAGCTCTCTACGGCAAGGAGTTCCAAAGACTCTCAATCCTCAGAGAAGAAATTCCTCCTCATCTCAGTCTCAAATTGGCGCCCCTTTAATCTGAGACTATGTCCTCTAGTCCTAGACTCTCCCGTGAGGGGAACCATCCTCTCAGCCCCTTAAGAATCTTATATGTTTCAATGAGATCACCTCTCATTCTTCTAAATTCCAATGAGTCCCAATTTGTTTAACCTTTCTTCACAAGACAATCCCTCCATACCCCCGGATCAACCTGGTGAACCTTCTCTGAACTGCATCCAATGGAATAATATCTTTCCTTAAATAAGGGGACCAAAACTGCTCACAGTACTCCAGGTGTGGTCTCACCAGTACCTTGTACAGTTTGCAGCAAGACTTCCCTACTATTATACTCCAACCCCCTTGAAATAAGGGCCAACATTCCATTAACCTTATTCCTGATTACCTGCTACACCTGTGTGCTAGCTTTCTGTGCTTTGTGCACAAGTATCCCCAAATCCCCTTGTGCTTTCTGCAGTTTTTCTCCATTTAAATAATACTCTGTTCTTTTGTTCTCCCTTTTAAAATGAACTTTGCGTTTTTCCACATTATACTCCATTTGCCAACTTTTTGCACAAGTACTTATCAATATCTCTTTGTAAACTTTGTATCCCTCTCGCAACTTGCCTTTCCACCTATTTTTGTGTTGTTTACAAATTTGGCTACTGTACATTCCATTGCAAGATTCCACAGCATGTGGGTTTCCTTATGAAACTTTGCCCTTCTTTCCCTGTCCCTAACTTACCAAATCCATCTTACCTAATCCTTGTCAATATTGGGGCTGCAGAGTCTAAACAAGGTATGTATAAACCAAGAATTGCAAATTCAATTTAAATCATGTACAGAAAGCAAAATAAAGAATTGGGAAGGAAAGATTGGATTCAGAGAACTAGAGATATGTAAAAGAGAAAGACAGGAAAAGTTTTTTAAAAATTGTAAATCCCCAACACAAATTAAATTCTCAAGGAATGTGACTCCATTATTTTAAAATTACATTTTAAAGGCTAGAGAGATTGTTTGGCAGTATTTATCACTAATCACACTGTCAAAATTCCATTTACACTTGAATGTATTAGCCCTAACCTTCACTGCTGGCAGGCAGTGGGTAAGTACTGCAACCTCAAGCCCTTTTATTGATCACAATGCTGATGAGGCCCTCAGCAAGGTACTATGATTGTGCAGCCTGTGGAGGAACAGGGTAATTCGGACTGCAACTTCTAGACTTCTACATTTAACTGCACATGTGCGTACTCTGAACATTGCTGCTCTTTATATTTCGTAATAATGGGGAGTATTGATGGCCTCACTCAATGTGAAGTCTGGGCCATTATCTTTGCTTCTTTCCATTTTAGCAGCCAATAAAGAAGCATGCAAGGCTTCAGGTTCATGGCCCATCCTGGTTTTATTCTGAGATTATATGCCTTTCCTAGCCTGGTTCTAGGAGGTGCTGTTAAACTTCCAATAAATTTAAACAATAGCATATCGTTACAAACAGGTGAGGAGGGGTGAACTGACTCCCTCTTTTCCTACTCCATGGTTGGTTCTAACAGAATTTGAGGAGGATGGGATATTGCCAATTCAGTATGTATTTGACTGTAAGAAATAAGCCAGACAGATATTCTTGAATTATGCAAATAAGGGGTTTGTTTTATTGTAATAAAACCTATTCAGATAAAAGTATTAAAATATACAAATATGTCATACTAACAAGCACAAACATACACCCAAACCCCAAGCATGCAGAGAAGAGTGCAACCTTACAGAGAGTAACAGAAATTAAACTTGGTCAAGTAAGAGACAGATCAAAAAAAGCAAAGCTGTTATATATTTAAAAGGATTGCAAGTTGCTTTAAGAACTGATCACATGATTTGATAGTGATGTCATTAGGGTGTTGCAGGCTGCTGTTTTACTTTCAGTTTGTACTCTGAGTCAAGAACATCTCTTTCAATAAAACCTTTTTTGTGTGTTAGTTTGAATACACATGTGCAAGCCACATTCTTTTTGTTATAACTCACAACCTCTAACATAGGTAAGGACATGACACAAAAAGAAAACTGGCAACAAGGATGGGATTTTTGTTTCATTGAGAACATCTGAGGAAAGATCCTAAGCAGAAGAACAAATTGTGGATCCTCACATTTTGAAAATTAGAAGGCTGGAGAGAAGCAACATCAGGATTAAAGATTAAAGTGACAGTGCAGGAAGACAGGAAAGAAAAAGCACTCCATGCAGTCTTAAAAGAAGGTTGTTTTCTGATCAAAGAGGATGAAATTCCAGGCAGTATCTGGCATATTTGAAAACTGTGTCCAGACTCTGGTTCTTCACTGAAACAATTGATTTTCAGTCGTGGCTGATAGATTCTCTTTTCACCTAGAATCACTGCAGTAGAAAATCCAATGGCTTTTTAATAGAGTATTTAGATGTAGACACTTTTCTCAGCAAAACAAATTGCAGACTGAAATGAAAGGTTGTTGAGAGAGAAGGAGACCCCTGCTCCCTCTGGCAGCCTGATTCCAATTCCAGCATTCACACAAAAAGTTGTATCACATGTTGGTTGTACATTTCAAAGAGCATTGACCACTAGCTCATATCTTGCATAGCTGCCCTTTAGCCATCATTTCATAGCCGAGGTGATTATTTTTAATGTCCCAGCTACTGAAGTGCTGGTTTAGACTGCTGCTTTGGACTGCATTAGATTGTTTAAGTTGGAGTTTTCTGAATGAGGGAGTTTTAAGGGTTAGTTTAATAGTTTATTTCTATCTTCATCTAGTCTTTAATTTAGCAATTAACCAGAAGTTTTTTTTTGGGTTGGGAGAAGTTTAGGTTTAGTCCAGCTTTAAATCGTGGGTTTACAGGTTCTGCTTGAAGCTGCAGCTAGTTAATTAGATAACTGAATTAAACTGGTTTTCAGAAGCATAAAAATAGGCCTTCTTCAGTGCTACCTTGTCTGCACTAGACTGCATTATAGTGCTTAAGTTGGAGTTTGGGCTGCATTAGAGTGCTTAAGTTGGAGTTTGGTGAGTGAGAGAGTTTGGTGAAGAGGGGAAGGAGATGCTCCTTTCTTTTTCTATCTTTCTTCAGTCTCCAGTAGCTGGCTCTCACTTTGCTACAGGGGAGGAAGTTGATTGGAGACCAGGAATGTAATTCTCCTGTCCCGCCCACCACAGGAATCATAGCAAGCAGGGAGGCGGACCATACAAAGATCTGTTGACCTTGGGCGGGATTTTCTGGTTTTGGGGCGAGGGTGGCTGGAAAATCCCACCCCAGGTATTGAAAAGCTGCACAGAGAGGGGTAATTTCTGAAAGCATTCAATAGTGACATCACAGGCAAAACTTGACCTTCATCGAGTGGGACTGGGAGCCACTGCAAGAAGAGCGGCGCAGCCTTGGTAAGTAGACCTGGTGAGTATTTCTACTGTCCAGTCTTTAAAGTAAAAAATGGTCTTTAGCTTATACTAAGTAGTGTTTAAAGTATAAGAAGTAAAGTCTCAGGTATATATTTAGTATTCTTTAAACTAGAGGAAGTAAAGGGAGTAATTTAGGGATAAGTCAGGGCTTGGACATGGACTGCATCAGTGTCTGAGGAGTCATGAATGGTACTGAACATTGTACAGTCATCAGCGGACATTCCCACTTCTGACCTTCTGATGGAAGAAAAGTCATTGATGAAGCAGCTGAAAATGGTTGGGCCTAGAACACGGCCCTGAGGACTCCTGCAATGATGTCCTGGAGCTGAGATGACTGACTTCCAACCACAACACCCATCTTCCTTTGTCCCAGGTATGACTCTAACCAATGGAGGGTTTGGCCCCCGATTCCCATTGACTCCAGTTTTGCTAGGGCTCCTTGATGCCACACTTGGTCAAATGCTGCATTGATGTCAAGGGCAGTCACTCTCACCACACCTCTGGCATTCAGCTCTTTTGTCTATGTTTGAACCTAGGCTGTAATGAGGTCAAGAGCTGAGTAACCCTGGCGGGATCCAAATGGAGTGTCCATGATCAGGTTATTGCTGAGTAGATGCCACTTTGTAACACTATTGATGAACCCTTTCATCACTTTACTGA
This sequence comes from Mustelus asterias, assembly GCF_964213995.1. Taxonomy (NCBI): domain Eukaryota; kingdom Metazoa; phylum Chordata; class Chondrichthyes; order Carcharhiniformes; family Triakidae; genus Mustelus; species Mustelus asterias. Next base: position 102,527,218 of record NC_135809.1, on the reverse strand, counting down.
CGATTTAGAGTAGACTGATGGGGTGGTAACTGGCCACGTGGAGTTTGTCCGGTTTCCTGTGTACAGGACATACCTGGGCAATTTTCCACATTGCTGTATAGATGTAACCCCCTGCTGATCACTATATGGGGCTACTATTTAACGGTTCGATTTACAGGATCCTGAATTCCTAGCAGTTGATGGTGAGCTGGCTAAATTTCCTGTTTACCCATAAATGCCAGTACAGGCTTGCATGAAAAGGATTTGAGTATGTTTAGCGCGGTGCCTCCAAAAATGTTATAATGAGAAAAGGTTCGGAACAACAAGGTAAACGGAATAACAAAAATTTTTTAATAACAAATATAATTAGCAGATATAAACAAGTAAAGAATCCCAACTGAAGATTTTCCAATTAACAGTTTCAACCTGAGAAATGTTCAGAATATCACCAAGCACTTTGAATTTTAAACGTTGGGGCCCATCCGTTGGTGCACATCTGAAGAAAACCACATTCTGTTACCGTTCCTGTCTGATAGTACTCACTTAACCCCGACACACACACACAGTCCAGACGGGTCTACAAGAGGGAAGATGATGGAGCAAGCACACGAGGCAGAGGTGCCGCGAGCTATCTGTGTAGTAACGCAGATCCAGTGCGCTGAAGGCTGTCCTCCTCGGCAGTCATGAAAAACCAAGCAGTTCTACCTGAGAAAGATTCACTTTACTGCCTCCGAAAAGCTTCTCTCCAAAAACGTGGCTGTCCCTCTTCTGCACACTCCCTCCTCAGCTCTGCAGCTGCTTCACTTCCTGGCGCCTTTTTTTCCCTCCTGCCCCCAGAACAATCCCATTGGCCCAGCCCACATCATTCAACCAACAGCATCCTGTTCACAGCACCCACCTGGCAAACAGGACACTGAAACCCACAAGGGACAAAGAACACTGGTAAATGTCTTCCCCACAAATTTTCCTCAGTCCCTTACATAGATACCAGTGTTGTAGCTGTACTGGAACAGCTTGGCTAGATGTGCTGCAAGTTCTGGAGTGCAAGTCCTCAGTATTATTGTCAGGGCCCATTGCACTTTCAGTATCCAGTGACTTCAGCTATTTCTTGATATCACGTGGAGTGAATCGAATTGGCTGAAGGCTGACATCTCTGATGCTGGGGCCATTCAAAGGAGGCTGAGATGGATCGCTCATTCAGCACTTCTGGCTGAAGATTGTTGCGAATGCTTCAACCTTAACTTTTGCACTGTTGTGCTGGGCTCCTCCATGATTTGAGGATGGGGATATTTGTGGAGCCTCCTCTTACAGTGAGTTGATTAATTGTCCACCGTCATTCATGACTAGTTGTGGCAGGACTGCAGAGCTTAGATCTGATCCATTGATTGAGGAATTGCTTAGCTCTATTACTTACTACTTATGCTGTTTGGCACCTTTGTAGTCCTGTGTTGTAGCTTCACCAGGTTGACACCTCATTTTTAAGTATGCCTGGTGTTTTTCCTGGCATGCCCTCCTGCACTCTTCATTGAACCAGGTTTGATCCCATGACTTGGTGGTAATGGTAGGGATATGCTGGGAGAAATGAGGTTACAGATTGTGGTTGAGTCCACTTCTGTTGCTGCTGATGGACCACAACGCCTCATGAATGCCCAGTCTTGAGTTGCTAGGTCTTTTCAAAGTCTATCCTATTTGGTTTGATGGTAGTGCCACACAACACAATGGAGGGTATCCTTAACGTGAAGACAGGACTGTATCTCCACGAGGACTGTGTATTTGTCACTCCTACTAATACGGTCATGGACAGATGCACCGTGGCAGGCAAGTTGGTGAGGATGAGGTCAAGTATGTTTTTCCCTCTCGTTGGTTCCCTCACCACCTGCCACAGACCCAGTCTAGCAGTTATGTCCTTTAGGACCTACCCAGCTCGGTCTACTCAATCACACTTGGTGTTGGACATTGAAGTCCCCCAGAGCACATTCTGCACTCTTGTCATCCTCAGTGCTTCCTCTAAATGTCGCTCAACATGGAGGAGCACTGATTCATCAGCTGGAAGTGGTGGGGGGGAGAGTATATGCTCATCAGCAGGATGTTTCCTTGCCTATTTTTAACCTTGTTCCATGAGACTTCATAGGGTCCAGAGTTGATGTTTAGGGGAGGATTTAAAGTAGAGTGGCAGGGGGATGGAAAATCTGAGCAGGGAGGCTCTTTATTTCCCTCTGACAAGAGAGGGAAATAAAGATAGTAATGCAAGTAATAAAAGTAATAAGCAAAGTGGAAGGCAGAGAAAACATGGGCTAGCAGCAAATAGGGCCAGAGTACAAAATTAATGTGTAAAAATGATCGAAAATAGACTGATGAGACGGCTGGATTGGATTTGTCTTACATTTTGTGGACAGGGCATATCCGGACAATTTTCTACATTGTTGGGTCAAAACCAATGTTATAGCTGTACTGGAACAGCTTGGCTAGGGGTACAGCAAGTTCTGGAGCATGTTTTCAGTACAAATGCCAGAATATTGTCAGGGCCCATAGTCTTTGCAGTGTTCAGTGCCTTCAGCCATTTCTTGATATCACGTAGAGGGAATCAAATGGCTGTTTACAGATGGAGGATGCTGGAGGTATTATAAACATGTTAAAATATAATGTAAAACGCACGTTTTTCCTTTTCTTTACCAGTTATATAAAACATCAGAAATAAGAGAGATTAATTTAGTTGAACATGCAACTCCAAAAACACTGGCTCTTGAATCTTTCAGTAAGGAATTGCATAGTGGTTACAGGTAGAACCGAGATCAAACTATTAATGGATAGAACAAGTGCTGAAGTAAATACTCAAAATAAAAGTAGAAACTTTGATTTTGTGCAGCAACCTACATGCTCAGGTGATGCCAGGAGCCTGTGTCTGTCCAGGGGTTGGCTGGATTGAGCATATTTATTTTGCAAATTGCTAAATCCATCAGTGAGATAACTATAATGTTAAATTTGACAATTTATTGGTACAAGTTTATGGCCAATTTATGTTTATTCATCCAGTTATAATCAAAGTGATTACGAGACCCATTTTCTGTATTGTTATTGGCTGATGACCATCCTGCTAACATAATACTTGAAAACAAAAAATGGAATGGGAGTGTTCTACATTAAAGACAAAATATAAATGCAAGCTGTAAGACACAGAGATGGTCAGAAGATAATTATCAAACATTTACAGTTTATTTATAAGGACAGTCTGAAGTACAACACCATTAGGCCATATATATCATACTGATCTAGATTTTATTTACAGATTACCAGGGCAGTTAAACAGAGATAAACAAACTATTCCTTCTATAAACCCAATCCCCCAAACATTTGTTAGTCATTATCTAGTCACAGGAGCAAATTCATCATGTAAAAATATACAATACACTTATAAATACAGACTTATCACTATGAACATGTCTTCATTATTAATACAATTTAAATACACTGTACACCATTATCAGTTAGTAATGACATACATTTACACTCACTTGTTTTAAATGTAATTCTTTTCAGCTGCCTCCACTCAAGGAACACAAAGAGAAAGGACCATTAGTTTTTTTAATTTAACTGGCGATAGTTTCATGTAAATAACTCAACAGCAGTAAACTCTAAGGAAAAAATACAGACATTGCATTATATTTTGCTCCATGTCAAAATATATTTAAAATATTCACAATGCAATTCATCTATCATATATAAGGGAGACGCAGTATTTGTGAACAATTTTAGATTCTTTTATACTAACTGCTGGAATACTGTGCAACATGTTTAAAAGTATTCTTCATAAGAATATTAATCACTAAGGAACTTTTGTCAGGAAAACACAAAATGTTAACACAACTGTTCCAACTACAACCAGCAAAATTAAAATGTAAACCTAATTTAGACTCTGCCACTAAAGATGTTATCTGTTTTGTATAAGCATCATATAAGTTAATACAATAATACAACCATTTAGAATCAAATGAAAGTTGTACTTTGAACAGTTAATGCAAGAACTTTAAATATGTAATTGATGTAACACTTGTTAGCTCTTATGTGGTAATAGCTATTAATACATTTTATAAATGATAAATGTATTCCCTTTTCTCCCCTCCTCCTGAAGTGCCAACTCAGATTAGAACATTGTCACGAGGGTAAGGTACTTCCTCCACACTTGATCCAAGACAAGTTATTTAAATGTAGGAGCATCACAGCTAAAATCAATCCAGTTGTCACCCAACAGTCACATATATGGACTTTTGAGTAGGGAGTCATTGGATGACTTGCTCCCACCTCCCCAATCACTTAGTCTAGAAACATTGTCAAATGAAACATGCCATTACCATTCCCTTTACTTTATTATTGAATTAAAACTGCTTTATCACCTTTTCCAGGCCAGGCATGTCAAAGCCATCCTCAAACCCTAGAATTCACCGAAGCTTTCCTCATTATTAACATTGGATATTTTACAATAGAATTTTGTTGCAGACGTTTGGCCCTGAAATAGGTATTTCTATTTAAGTAGTTCATACTGCATTAAAAGTGGACACTTTAGAATTGTACCTAATCATTTTCCTAGTATACTTTGCATCTGTTAATTTTATATCATCACCAAAATCACAGAATAAGTTAGATGGAGTTTCCTGCTTGCTTTTAACTCCAATATTTCTTCCACCTTCTCCAAATATACTACATTGCAAACTAACTGGCTCAGCATGAGTCTTAGTTAGCTGGCCTCAACTGGGTGCTAATAGGGGTACGGGATTATTGCATTAGAATCATAGAATCCCTACAATGCAGAAGGAGGCTATTCAGACCATCGACTCTGCATCAACCCTCCAACAGAACATCTGATCCAGGCTCTATCTCTGCAACTCCATGTATATTTACGCCACTTATCCTCTAACCAACATATTCTGGAACACTAAGGGGCACTTCAGCATGGCCAATCCACCTAACCTGCACATCTTTGGACTGTGGGAGGAAACCAGAGCACCCAGAGGAAACCCACACAGACACAAGGAGAATGTGCAAACTTCACAGTCACCCAAGGCCGCAATTGAACTGGTCCCTGGCGCTGTGAGCAATGTAACCACTTTGCCACCATGCCACCTAGAGGATTAGAGGAAGGGGGATATCCACATTCAATGTTGACGTTCACACAACAATAATAGATCATTTTAAGAGGTTTCAGAATATTTGGAACCTGAAATCAAACCTCAAAATGCAGTCAAAATCTTTTGAGGGAAGAGGAGAGAATTGGTGAGGGGGGAAACAAAATGATTGAAATAACTTTGAAAATGTAACTAAATGACAGCTTAGTAGAAGTTTCACACAGATAGACATAGAATTATGTCACATCATGGGCTGGATTTTACATCCCCCCCCCCCTTCTCTCTTCGCCCCCCCCCCCCCCCCCCCAAAATGCATTTATAGGCGACGGCTTATAAAACAGATGGCCTGCCCATCATCTTTGCGCCCATCCCTGGCCTGTCTCCCATATTGCAGTGGACAGGAAAGGTGTCAAGCAACTTGTTTGTCCTTGGGCCAATTGAGGCCCTTATTCCACCTCCACCCCTATATTACATGTGACAGAAGAAGGCGGAGGCAAGGTGGGCAACCTAACAGCTTTCGCTACGTGTCCAGAGGCACCCATATCATCAAGATTATATTCCCCTTTTAAGTTTCCCACGCTCCCCAGTCTGTAAAACATAGCCACCAGCTCCTCCCAACCCATTGCCGGGTCTGCCAGGCAGGCCTGTCCAAAATTCCCTGACATATTTGGGATCCATGACACTTCTTTGCGGACTGCCTTTAAGTGGCCATTTCTTGATTTTACTGCGACAAAGACTACAGAGCTGCCATCCAATCAGATTGGCCGGCAACTCTCTAGGGCAGGATTTCCTTTCAGATTTGGTTGGAATTCCCACTCTGAAATAATTAAGGCTGTCTCCAGCATAATACTGCTGTGGGGCAGTCAGTTTTCAGATGGACAGGTTGATGACGGACCTTTTGGTTGGGCGAGGTAGGGAAATGCCCCTTCCCCCACCCCATAAAATCCTACCTCTTGTTTTTCAGGAGAGCAGTTTCCTGTTCATTATGTCATTTATTCATTCATGCGTGCTCTGCCCAAAGTCAGGTCCTTAGTTCATTGTCTGCTGATGCATCATCCTGAGCCATCATGTCATTTTATAACCCATTTAAAGTCACCCAGCACATCCAAACATACCCACTGTAGCTTTTGAACTAATTAGGTCTGACTCATTAAACTGTTAGTTTGGATTTTCAAATCTCTAAATCCAACTTTCCTTGTCCAGTTGCTGAAACATGGGCCCAGGAATAAACTTGATCATTGATTCTACTGGGAAAGAGGAATTTTATATTACAAATACCAAGAGTCAGTTCATGGCTACCAATTTTCCAGAAACGGAGCTAGGCAAGAACCAGTACAAAAGGTAGCTCGACTGTGCTCCAGGAACAAAATTCAATGGAAGGGCTTTTACTATCAATCTCAGGCTATAAAAACTATATGTTTTATAAATCTGAGAGATTTTGAGGGGAGGGGTTCGGCAGAGGTAAGGAAAGAAAAGGAAACAATAAAGTTGTTATTGTAAGTACCAAATTATCAAGAATTCTGATTGAATTCACTAATCAGCATAGTGATGTTACTTTGAGCTGAATGTTCCATTTGGATCTGATGGGAATGGAATCAATAAATGGAGATGCCTAATTCTGCTTTTGATGGAAGAACCAATGTTCAAAAATATGCATTTTGTCACAGAAAAACATAATAGACCTCTATAATTGGAGGCAATAATATAATCCAAAATGACATTATGATGTCTCGATGAGCTCCCAAACCTGTATTTCATAAAGCTCAGAACTGACAAGTCCCCAGGATCTGATGGCCCTCATCCACGGTCTTAAAATATGTGGCTGTGGAGATATTAGATGCATTATTTGTAATTTTCCAAAATTCCCTAGATTCTCGAAATGTTCCATCAGATTAGAAAGTAGTAGATACAATCTCTCCATTGAGAGAAGGGAAACAGAAAGCAGGAAACTACAGGCCAGTTTGCCTAACATCCGTCATAGGGAAAATGATAGAATTTATTATCGAAGGCACCTAGAAAATATTAATGCAATCAGGCAGAGTCAACATGGTTTTATGAAAGAGAAATAGTGTTTGACTATTTAAGAGTTCTGAGGAAATAACAAGCAACGTGCGTAAAGGCGAATGTTAAGATGTGATGTACTTGGATTTCCAAAAAGCATTTAATAAGGTGCACATCAAAGGTTACTACACAAAATAAGAGCTCGTAGTGTAAGAGCTCATGGTCATATATTACATCAATAAAGGATTGGTTAGCTAACAGGAAACAAAGCAAATGGGTAATTTTCAAGTTGGCAAGCTGTAACTAGTGGAGTGTCACAGGGATCAGTGCTGAGGCCTTAACTATTTACAATTTATATCAATGACTTGGATGAAGAGGTGAAATGTATGATTGCTAAATTTGCTGATGACACAGATAGGTAGGAGAGTAGATTGTGAAGGGGACATAAGAGTCTGTGAAGGGATAGATGTTAAGTGAGTGGATGGAGTATAATGTGGGGAAATGTGAACTTGTCCACTTTGGCAGGAAGAGTAGAAAAGCAATATATTATTTAAATGGAAAGAGACTGTCAACTGTGGTAGAGAGGGATATTGGTGTCCTGGTACATGAAGCACAAAAGTTCCCTTGCAGGTACAGCAAGTGATTAGGAAGGCAAATGGAATGTTGGCATTCATTGCAAGGGAAATCGAGTATAAAAGTAGGGATACTTTGTTACAGTTGTACAGGTCATTGGTGAGACCATATCTACAGTATTGTGTACAGTTTTGGTTTCCTTCTTTAAGAAAGGATGTATTTGCACTAGAAACAGTTTCGTGAAGGTTCACTCAACTGATTCCTGGGATATGGGGGTCATCTTACGAGGATAGGTTGGGCCTGTATTCAATGGAATTTAGAAGGAGAGATGATCTTTTTAAAACATAGAATATCCTGAGGGGACTTGACAGGTTGGATGCGAAGAGAATGTCATCCCTTCTGACAAATATCAGCACTAGGGGCCACAGTCTAAAAATAAAAGTGTCCCCCATTTATTACAGGAGATTTTTTTTTCTCTGAGGATTATTAATATGTGAAATTCTCTTCTCAATGGAGACAGGATCATTGAATATTTTTAAAGCTAAGTTAGATTAACAAGGGAATCAAAGATTATCAGCGGTAGACAGGAAAGTAGAGTAGATGTCACAATCAGATCAGTCATGATCTTATCAAAAGGCAGCGCAGGCTTGAGCAGCTGTTCCTAATGCCTAGAAACCCTACAGTGCAGAAAGAGGCCACTTGGCCCATCGAGTCGGCACCGACCACATCCTTGCATGCTTGCGCAAATCCATTTTATTACTTACACCATTTGAAATGTGAGGCGGGATTTTCCGACCATGCTCACCTCAAGACCGGAAAATCCCGCCCAAGGTCAACCACCTTTGCATGGTCCGTGTCCCGCCTGCTACAATTCCTGTGGCAGGCAGGAAGGGAAAATTCCACCCATATTGTCATAGAAAATAAAAGAAATAAAATCAAGGCACTAATTGAAATGATTCAATATTAAAAAAAACACTCTATAGGAGTCAGTGTTCTCTCTTGTTATACTTCAAATATAATATTGCTTAATGTTATTTAATATCTATGTATTTGTAGAAATACTACTCAACAATCTCTCCTTTCTCTCTTTACCTCAATTTGTAAAAGGCCATTTTCCTGTAATAAAATGTCCAACCAAAATGATTTGCTACACCTTTGAATTGAATGTTGCTTTTCTATTAATTCAATCCAACAGTGCTCCCCTCCACTCAAAGTGTCGCGGGAAGATACATGGTAGAGACTGAATTGCACCCTGCTCTGTGTTTAGTTAATGTATTTTCACACTAAAACATTGGCCGCAATTTTCCCGCCGCGCCCCGGCCGATTGCAATCTTCCAGGACAATCTTTCTGACGTAATCAGCCTCGCACCAGGGAACGGAGCAAGGCTGATTTAAATATGTATATCCCCATTTGAATCTGTTTGGTGAGTCTGGGACGTAATTGTCTCGGCTCACTTGGAGTTCCGACTTCACCGGCGAAGGTTCCAACCAGCTGGGATCACAGATTGTCCTCAGCAATTAGGACCAGGCATGATGGCCTCGTTGGTGGGACTGGAGGCCATTGAGGCCCCCCTGGGAGGTTGGAGCAAGGGGGGGCAGTGCCCCTTGGACAGTACCAGCCTGGCACCCCGGCACTGCCCACCAGGTACCTTGGCACAGCCAGTCTGGCACTCTGGCAGTGCCAAGGGAGCAGGGCCTGAGGGGGAGGGGCGTTGGGCAGCGAGGCCAGATGGGGGCAGAGTCAGAATGGCGGGGATGGTGGGAGATAGGATGGGAGGGAAGGGGGAAACCCAGCATCGGGGGAGGTGGGGGCTGATGTGGGGCTGGTCACCAGAGTTTGGGGCTGGCGATCAGTGGGGGGAGGGTTGGGGCCAGTGATTGGGAGGCCAGCGATGTCAGGGGTGGGGAGTGGAGGGGGGGGCATGTCAAAATGGCCCCTTGAATAGCCTGCTGCCAGCCTCTCAAGCGGGATTAGGCCCCCCTCCCTATTGGCATGAATTGTCTGACGGCCTCTGTGTTGTACAGAGCACTGTAAATTCATTTAACTAAGCACGGGGGCTGATTTAAATATGTATATCCCCAGTTGAATCTGTTTGGTGAGCCTGGGACGCAATCGCCCAGGCTCACTTGGATTTCCGACTTCGCCAGTGAAGGTCCCAACCAACTGGGATCACAGATGGTCCTCAGCAATCAGGACTAGGCACGATGGCCTTGTTGGTGGGAAAACGGGAGGTTGGGCACTTGATATATTTTGGGAAAATTATATCCAATAGATTTGATTTGTTGGCCTAAGGCTGGAATTTTACCGCCGAGCCCACTATGAAATCGGAGCGGGTGAGGGGTGCACCATGGGAAAGTTCGTCGACCTCGGCTGGGTTTCAAGACAGGGGAGGCCATAAAAATCCCGCCCTTGGTGTCACTTCAAATAGACGAATCAACAAATTATACAAATATTTGATTGATGATATCCTGCACACAACACGAAAGAATTAAGTCAAAAGTGACCAAATTTATAATCTTGGGTAAAATATAATGATTTTGAATTCCAAAATCACTCATAGCTCATGTTGCATTCTACAGTTCAGGATATGCAGAGTATACATTTCAAACCAATATCCATGCATAAAATAACATGTAATAGAATAAACAACTGGATTACAGTTGGCTTTGTACAAGACTGTACAAATTATGTGGTGTTAAAATACACGGTTGAAAACAACAGCAATATTCCCCATGGTCACAACATGTCAATGTTTTTACACACGATACACCTCGTTCACATCATGTTCATCAGGTCTTTTAGTATAATTAATGCAATAATTTAAGAAAAGATTTTTAGTAAAGTAACAATGTACTTTTGTTGGTATCATGTAAAAAAAAGTATATTAATGGTATGTGGACTTCCATTGCTCCTGACAATACTTACAAAATGAAGTTAAAATGAGTACTCATGTATGCTGCTGCAATTTAAATTTTTTGGAATGTAGTTGTTTAAAACAATCCTCTTTTAATTTTCCTTTATAACACCATTCTGTAACTGCAATCTATAATAATAATTTTTGTCTAAACTTTTCTGATTTGTCAGTTGGGTAATTTGGTTATTGAAGTCGAACACACAAGGAGGTAAGGAGGATTGGAGTGCATGGTCCACCTGTAGTTGCCAATGGATGGTAACAACAACAGTGGTGGCAGAGGGGTAGGATCTGAGTGAATGTGAGCCCAACACGGCCACTCTGGCTGAAGGGAGGTGGGGGTGAACAGTATGTGGAGGGGTGAGAAAATGACAAAGGACTCTATCTTGCATAAGGTGACAGAGCGTGCGGCCTATTGGTCTGGCCAGCATACACTTGGTGGCCTATGTTGCGATATGATAAAATGCACCTTTAAAGGAGTACATCTTAAACTGCTGTCAATCATTACCACCTTGGCAGGATATAATGTAATCGTGCCATGACTTGTAGTCAGCCTATAAGCAGCAGGACTAGGAGTAAGTCTATGTATTGTAGTCTCCTAGTTAAGTCAATCTGTATATGAACTTATTTTCAAACCAAGAACCTACATTATTGTTTTACCAATCCTTCTGTATGATTGGCATGTTTATGTTGAAAAGAAGAATGCAACAGCCTGCTACATAGGATTCTCCTTGCCAGAGGCCACACTTTTCATGGAGGTGGTTTTCAACACACAAAGTTAAAATTTTCAGGCATCATGACACTCATGCGAGGGATCATAGAATCCCTACAGTGCAGAAAGAGGCCATTTGGCCCATCGAGTCTGCACCAACCACAATCCCACCCAGGCCCTACCCCCACATCCCTACATATTTTACCCGCTAATCCCTCTAACCTACGCATCTCAGGACACTAAGGAGCAATTTTAGCATGGCCAATCAACCTAACCCGCACATCTTTGGGAGGAAACCGGAGCACCTGGAGGAAACCCACGCAGACACGAGGAGAATGTGCAAACTCCAGACAGTGATCCAAGCCGGGAATCGAACCCAGGTCCCTGGAGCTGTGAAGCAGCAATGCTAACCACTGTGCTAACATGCCACCCAGATGAGATAGGCTCATCCAATCTCTCTCCAAGAATGCACACTGTCTCAGGAAATGCTGCTAGAAGCACGGACATTTCCTGTTGCTGTTCCATAAGTTTGTGGATAGCGATCCACATCCTACTTACCAGAGATTGGAGTGCAAAAGCCGAGCTATTTCTACTGCCATATACACCAAGGGGTGTATCTGGACTAGTAAAAGGAATGCATAAATCATGTGACTTATATGAGGAAGGATATATTGGCATTGGAGGGAGTGCAGAGAAGGTTCACCAGGTTGATACCGGAGATGAGGGGTTTGGATTATGAGGAGAGGCTGAGGAGATTGGGTTTGTACTCGTTGGAGTTTAGAAGGATGAGGGGGGATCTTATGGAGACTTATAAGATAATGCGGGGGCTGGATAGGGTGGAGGCGGAGAGATTCTTTCCACTTAGTAAGGAAGTTAAAACTAGAGGACACAGCCTCAAAATAAAGGGGGGTCGGTTTAAGACAGAGTTGAGGAGGAACTTCTTCTCCCAGAGGGTGGTGAATCTCTGGAATTCTCTGCCCACTGAAGTGGTGGAGGCTACCTCGCTGAATATGTTTAAAGCGCGGATGGATGGATTCCTGATCGGTAAGGGAATTAAGGGTTATGGGGATCAGGCGGGTAAGTGGTACTGATCCACGTCAGATCAGCCATGATCTTATTGAATGGCGGGGCAGGCTCGAGGGGCTAGATGGCCTACTCCTGCTCCTATTTCTTATGTTCTTATGTTCTTATGTGCATCTTCATAATGCTTGATCTCCCTTGAGAACTCCTCAGCCTGGTCCTTTATTAGGTTCCTCCACTATCCTTGTGGGAGATCAGAGAATGAGTTAGTGCTGATGTTGAGAGGGGATATAAATTTAACATTGTGAATATCATAAAATTTCAGTTACTGGTGGTAGCCAAAGAAAATGGGTGCCTGTTCAGTGCCAAGTAGCAGTGCATATCTATTGTTATAAGCATTTCTCTTGGCCACGCTAATCAATCCATCTCTGACATCTAGGCCAAATTTTTCTGGCCGTTCTCACTGGTGACCTCCCCCCCCCCTACCATGGGTTCCCCAGTGGCAGAGGGTGTGGACAATGGGAAAACCCATTGGCAGTGGCGGGGCAGGAAGATCCTGCCACTGGGCAATGGTGGGCCACCTCTGTTGCCACAAACATCTGTTGAGGGGGTGGAAACTCCCACCCCTAGTGTGTGTGCCACTTCACCAATCTTCAGAGTGTCCTCCAATTCAGTCAGTGTGGATATGGCTGTAAATCCACCCTGGTTCTCTGCCTTCCCCTGCAGTTGTGCACTCTTTATTGCAATGAAAGAAAGCAGAGCTCTGAGGGTGAGAAGTGGAGTGTGTTATGATGGAATGGAGAATATTTGTGGAGGATAATGTGAGGGATGGGTGCACATGGCAATAGGATGCAGATGAGTGTTGCCTTTTCAGATGGAGATTGGAGAAAGTGCCTACAGAGAAATGAATGTGTGGAAACTGTGATGGTCAGTGGAGTGCTAAACAGGAGAATATTAGGCAGTTCAGAGAATGAAGGCATCACCTGCAAATGGTATGACACTCACCTTTCCAGATCCAATGAGATAATTAAATCTTTTCAGCGCTGAATCCAGGCCCTGAGCACTACATACCTGCAGTTTACAGTCTCTGCTACTTACAACCATGCCTATTTCATTTGTGTGACTGGCCTCCGGTATTACCTAAAATATCAGAGAACTATAAGGGGCAGTTTTGCAATGTCTTCCTTCCCTGTTCTTGGCTTCAGAAGCAAGCTCTCCTGTAACAATTTTGACCACTGCTAGAGTCCCTTTAAATACAGAACTGTCATTGACAGAGTGCTAGTCATCATCATACCTGTACTCCCTGCTTGTCCAGGAAAGCCAGAAGCAGTATGCTAATGCCATGGCGGAGTTAAAGAGCAATGGCATACAGTTTCTCAACCCACTACTGGCCTTCCCACTACAGGCCTGTCTACTCCTTTAAGAATTTGCCCTTGAATCCATTATCAACTGGCAGGAAAACATAATTATGACAACATGATGGTAGGGGTTTGGTTTGGCAGTATCTCCAACATCTCCACCGATTGGGAATGTTTTTGTGATTAATTTCTAGAAATAAGTGCAAACTATTTTCTTCTGACTAAAGTATCAAGCCCAAGTCCAAACTTTTGGAACCACCTAAAGCCTTCAAGCCCAAGCTTGAGGAAAAGTATTACAATATGCAACCAGGCAATTCCGTGGATAAATTTGATCGTGATGTATTTTTTAGGTTTTTGTTTTGTTTAAAATCTTATTTTGAACATAGAAAGTTTAGTTATTAAGAAAAATGTTTGAAAAAGCACTTTAAATGATTGGCTAGGTTCACAGTTTGAGAAAAAATTATACTGGCCTGACTAAGCATTCAAGATTGGCTGTTTCACAAGATTTTAGTAGTTAGTAATATTGGTCATTTTCCAACCGTGTTTATCTCTTGCTTCCTATGTGTCTGTTCTACAGCACATTTTTTTCTAATTTGGTACTGTATCTCCTATAGCCAATCAACAAACTGGGACAATGACGTGTTGATGCCAAAAATGTTAACTCATGATAGAGAAATAAGGTGAAAATGTACAGAAAATGTGTACACGATGCACACATCATTTGGTAATATACTTTGCATAATTTTCTTTGCAATTTAATTCCATCCAAGAAACAGTGTAAATTTATGTACTATTTTAGAGAGTGAGGGTGAGAATTTATTCCAATATGTTAGTAAACATTGTGCAGTATAAACTAATCAAAATTTGTAACATCTCATGAAGTAACACTGAAGAATCAAATCATTTTAAAGAAAGAGATCAATTTTAATTATAGAAATTGCGTTGCTCGGATCTAAAATCTGAATATAGTTAAAGAGGGAAGTCTGTTGAATGCATTAACTGAATGTGCTACTTCAATGAGTGATTGTGGAAAATAGCATAGATGCATTCTAGGGGAAATTAGATGAACACAAGAGGAGGAAAGGAATGCTGATTTTTGATAGATAAATGTTCAGAAAACTGATATTATCACATTTGGATGTCAACCTCCCAGACAAACCTGAATTTAAAATTATCTTGAAGGTACAGCACAGAAATACATCATTTGGTCCAACTAGTTAATGGTTTTATCCTCCATGGATCTCCTCTTACTCTTCTTCATTGAACCTTATCAGCATGACCTACTATTCCTTTCTTCCTCATGTGTTCATCTAATTTCCCCTCAAATATATCCATGCTATTTTCCACAACTACTCCTTGAAGTAGCAAGTTCCACATTCTCAGCACACTCTGGGTAAAGATGTTTTTCTTGAACTCCCTATTGAATTTATTGGTGACTATTTTATATTTATGAAGTTATCTATAGGTAAATGGTACAGCAATTTCAACAGCAGGACAGCTGAGAGATTGAATGAGGATGTCCAAATTGTGCCACTCTGTTGTTAGCTTTGCGAAAGTGAGATCTTGATGTCGGGCTCACCATCGAAAAGCTTTGAATGGCATGAAAATTCTGTCTGCGTAGTGGATACAAACTAAACTGGCCACAAAAAGTTAAAATCATAACATTCCTGTCTACTTTTAATGATTTGGTTAAGTGTTAATTGCTGCCAAGCTGTCTGAATCTGGAAAATTAATTATTTCAAGTGTGCAGGGGTTAAGGGGAGACACAGTTGCTTCCCTTAGGTCCAGTTTACCTTGCTGCATTATCAACTCACAATTACAGCAACTTGTTAATCAAAAACTTAAAAAAATTAAATGTGCAAGGGTAGGTCTAACTAACGACAGATCTCCTTAGGTGCCCTGCCACAACAAATCTTCACCATTAATTGTTTCCCAGGACAGAATTCTTCAGATGACATAGTTTCCCAAAATTAAATATTTTGAAAGCTCTGGTAGTTTAAATTAAATGCAGGAATTCAAATGTCCATAAAGTACAAGTAAATTGACTGATCATTTTATTACATCTTGTTTGACACCACACTGAATTTAAACTCCCAACAGGGTCAAACCAAGATGACGCGAGTCTTCTATCTCCCTATCTTATGAGCAGTATTTGGCTAATTGTACTATAGAAACTATATGGGAACTGCTGACTGTAATAATTGACAAATACAATCAATAGGTAGGATTTACCGAGCATCCTGCTGCATGTTACGCGGCAGCGGCAGCCTGCCTGCAACAGGATCTTTTGGTCCGCCATTGTCAACGGGGTTTCCCATTGAATACACCCCTTGCAGCTGGGAAACCTGCAGCAGAGGTAGGCCACGGCAGGACCAAAAGATTCCGTGGCGTGAATGGCCAGAAAGTTCCAATCAGTAACATATGCTAACAATAATGTTTAAATGAAACTTCAAGCATTTCACTGTTCATTCATTGAAAAGTATAAAGTCTTTTCACATTAATACACAAAGAAGTATGGTTATTTGGTAGTACATAACTTGAGTATTGCTGAAAAAAGACTTTTCTTCCTGCACTCATCGGGAAATTACCAAATATCCATGTCATGGGAAACAACAGCTTCATACAGTATGAAAAGACAGTGCTCAGTGTTTTGCAAGTGAGCTCTGATTGGTGGAGGGGTTGCCATCCAGAATGCATCAGTTAATGGTGACTGATAGTTAACTGCCAGGCATTGTTGAAAATTTAAACCAGGCAGCTTGACTCTGATTGGTCAAGGCATTGCCCTGAAGAATGAACAAGTGAATGGTGATCACTTATTTTGGTTAGCCGAAACAGGCACATGTGTACATGTTCTTTCTATCTGAAAGCTGGTATATAAATATATGTAGATACAAGTACACCCAAACGCGCCACACTGCAAGCCTGACAGACAAGCTTAAAATGGTCAGCATAATTTTTAGCACACTGAGGATTATTTAGCAAATGTTGTCCAATTGCAGAATCAGATCTAATGTTGGACACTTTCTGCATATTATAACAATATTATAATTGCAACATGATAATAGTTTGGTGTTCAAGAAATATAATGAATGCTATTTGAAGTTCATGGTTTACTGAACACTAAAATTGCTGATAACAAAAGTTGAAAACAAATGATTATTCATGCAACTCAATCATAATGGTTAATCTCTTTCAGTTCTGTTATATTTTGGAATGTAATTATTGTGTGGAAACTCACTTTCGATATCCACAAGGAAGAATAATGGCAGAATTCACTAGTAGCAACTTTGCTCTCCAACAATTTTAGTATCAGACTTCTAAAATAAAACAAAGGAGGGAAAGAGAGAGAGAGAGAGCAAGCAAGGGAAGTGTTTCTCTTCAGCCTGTCAATAGAGATAGCTGGACCTTGCTTTTCTTCAGGAATACCAGCAACTCTCAGTTAGTTAAATAGCACCTGCTTGTCATCGATTCCCAGCCAGTATCAATACCTGGACACAGAACGTTTCCAATTCCACACCACCATGTCTGCTTAAACACTGCTCCTTCCCACTATTTATTAGTTGATAAATGATTTTTGAAGCAGCAGGAAAGGCTACATCATTACGAATGGCTAATAGGTCATTTTGCTATCTCGTGTATAAAAACCAGAGGTTAGCCTATATTTATTTTACAATGTTTAAAAGTATGCCAGGGAAGCATTCTGGATAGTAATTGGGACTGTCTGGGGGAGAAAATACTGAGGTCGGACACTGTGCAAAATAAAAAATTTCACAAGAATGTTGGAGAGGATGTGGATGCAGCCCAGTTTACATAAACATTATTTGTAACTGGATGAATTGATGAGAACTTTGCCAACTTAATTTAAATTATAACTATGATTATTTCTACAGCAAAGGAGATCTGAAAATTTTTGAATAAACATTCATTGTAGCCTTATTTTTCGCCAGGTGGACAGAGCACCAATAATCTTTGCAGTACAATTTTACATTGATTATAAAGAAAAGGTAAATCTAAATATATGGATAAAGGGATACCCAAAACTACAAAGAAAAACATTTATCATATCCTTAAATGCTAAAATCTAACCAAAAACTTTGAATATAAAGGTGATGACACATTGGGTGGAATTTCCTCCTTTGTTCCCCAGACTACAGATTACACTGTAATAGGTTGTAGCAGCCAATGCACTGAACATCAGTACTCATGCATGCACACACAAAAATTGAGTTGTCAATGTACAATCTTTTGCAATACATTGTAGGATGAATTAGTCTATGCCATTAGCATGGAACAGATGTATAATGAATTGGCAGCTGATTTTTATCCATGGCTATTTTAATTTTCCATTAATATGTAAAATATTGACAAGATTTTTAATTTCAAACCAAGTGAAAACAACAGCAAGACTAAGAAACATGTCTCTGAAAATGGTCTGAAATATCGTTCTGTGAACTTCAATGAAAAGAAGATTAGGCACAGTTAAAAAACGAATGCCAATATGGTACAAGCCCATCATGATAATGACACAGACCAATTACACATTCCTTATTCTTGAACCTTACCCACAATAAGCAAATTCTCTTCAAAGATAATATTTCCCATAGAGACTTCATAGGAATAAATGTCAAAGGAACATGTTTAACTATGGGCAATCAAATCTCAACTTTATGTTATAGAAAACAAATGAAAAGCAATTAAGAAGGGATGAGGAAAAATTGATTTTTTTTATCAAAAGGAAATACAAATGAGTGTATTTTCTTAGAGCAATATCAGTCTCTTAGCTTTAACCCTCAACATTTGAAAAAATACTACCTATTCTCCAATTAAATTTACAAGAATACTGTTTATGTGTATGTTCGTATATTATATATATTACACACACACACATATATATATTCTTACAAACATATATATATATGTACATTTTGTAAAGCAGCTACAAAGTAAATGCTGTGCACAATTCAGTGCACTGGCTATATGTACACTTTTTAAAAATTCAGACACTATTTAAACTGCAAGTTAACAGTGCAAGTATTGGCCAACTGCAGAAAAATAAAACAAACTTAATACTTTTTACTTTCTTTAGAAAAACAAGTTTGAAACAAGCATCGTTCTTGAACAGGCTGCGCATTGCTGTACAACCAAGCAAACTTACCAACACAGTTGACAGTAAACATTAAAAATTGGAGTGTATGCACATTCTTTCAAACCTTTGAATAGCCTGGAGTGATCTCAGGTAAAGGTTCAAAAAGGCTCACTGCACATACTATATGGCAAATAGTTCCTGCAACTTCAAAATAAGTTGCTGAATTCCAATATTGCATTCATTTTTAATTTCAAAATTTGCGTCATGTATGCACAATTTCTACACTCTTCTGTTGGATGCTGGTGATTGGCTTTAAATATCAATTCCTTTGACCAGCGATGTCTCGAGCGTGATATTAAATTCCTGCAAGGTTTGCAGCACGCGAATTAAGGAGTTAACTAGGGTGTGGTCTTTAATTAGAGCTATGTCTTCATACATCTGAGCAATGATGGGGCAGTCAGCAAGCAGCGCAATCCAGTGATGCAAGAGATGATCTCTGTCAAGTTAAAAAAGACAAAGATGGATCAATCCATTTAATCAATTGTCGGAATGAGGTACAACTGCAAAAAAGCAAAGTACAGTATTGTGATTTTAAAGTATCAGATTAGCACAAGTAGAAATGAAAACGACACATTCAGTGTGGCTGAGATGCAGATATTTATCACATATACCTGTAGAAAACCCAAGTGACATATGTGCGTTTGATCAGCCAGAGAGATAAATATAAGATTAGTATCGCACTACATTTAAATTAGTGATATGTTTTGAATATTCTTTGTGAAATATTTAAAGGGAATTTAAACGTTTTATAGGCCTTTTATTCTCCAATTGGTACAACAGGTCTTGGAGACTGAGACAACTAGTGGAGCAACTCTGTTGTCTGAACAAAGCAGTGTCAGAGACAACAGGCACCTTGTTAGAAATTTCCTCTCCCAAAATAATGTTTCTTTGCATCACTTCCTTTTTTATAAGAACAAAGTGTAAAAAATTCCCAAAGCTTGCTACTTCGGGGTTGTGCACAGATAGTGCAAATAAAATCAAAAATTGCTCAATAAAGATTTAAAGAAAAAAACCTGGTAACAATAGTGAACACAGGAGTGTGGTACACTCACATTAAACATTTCATAGAATCAAAGAATTCCAACAGCGCAGAAGGAGGCCATTTGGCCCATCGAGTCTACACTGACCTGCCGAAGAGCATCCCACCCAGGCCCACCCCTCCGCCTGATCACCACAACCTAGCATATCCGCCATAGCTAATCCACCTAATCTTCACACTGGGGGCAATTAAACCCTGGCTAATACACCTAATCGGCACATCTTTGGACCGTGGGAGGAAACTGGAGCACCTGAAGGAAACCCACACAGATACGGGGAGAATGAGCAAACTTCACATAGATAATGACCCGAGGTCAGAATCCAACCAGGGTTCCTGGAGCTGTGCAGCAGTAGTACTAACCACTGTGCCACCATGCTGCCCTTTGTATATGAATTTAATTTTTTGGGAATTTCTATTTAAGTAACATTTGTTATTGGATCAGTAGCAACTCCTGCAAATTTATATGTTTATGCTACAAACTAGTTACAATGTTGTCTGTATATCCTTCATTGTCCAGCTCTGTTTTATTTGATATTACCTATCTGATTATAGTCAAAGGGCTAAATTTTCCATTTTTTCTTCTAAGTGCTGGCTCAGGCAAGAAAAGTGGCGTTGAGCCTGCGAATTGCACAGCTGGCTTTTCTCTCCATGCTCTCCAGCACCTAGAAAAGAAAAATGCTGGAGACAGGTACCATGACATCACGCTTTAAATGGGTGCCCGGATCTCCAGCACTCAAAATAGAAACATAGACCCTCTCCCCACGCACATAGGGTACGCTCCCCTGTGCACAGACAGGGAAACATTCTCCCCATGTGCATGGGGGAGCCCCCCAACCCACCCCACCATGGTGAATCACCCCCCCCTGAAAGAAGCCCCCACGGCACTGACCCTTGGCACTGGGAGGGGCAGTGTCAGAGCCAAGGCACTGCCAAAGCTTGTCCCTCTTGCCCTGGGGCTGTACTTACCTGCACATCCCTGGTGTGGTCTCTTCTCCAGGTTCCCATTGATCCAGACCTGTTGAAAATCTTGCCAATGCTGGGAAACCCAATGAGGGGGAACGAGATAGAGGGGAAGTCTGCTAATGATATTTAATTGTTTTTAAATTAGGTTCCGACCTTCCTGGACAGGAACCTCATGATGAGGGGTGGGGACGATCTCATCAGAGAGAATCATGCTTTTCTCCCCTTGCGGGATTTTGCACCCACTCGTCATTTGCCAGGCGCAAAATCCCCCGGCCAAAGTATCTCTAGCAATGCTTCCCTTCCTATCTCACAATATTGCCTCTGGAGTTCCCAAGCACCACCCTTGGTTCCCTCATGTTCTTTAACTACATACTTTCCCTCATCGATATTATCTAGATGTAGAGTCAACTTCCACATGTGCTTTTGACGCATGCCGCTTACCCTAGTTTTATCTCTCTGCCACTTCATTCAACCCCCCTATTGCTTCCGTGCAGTCAGATTGCTGATTTGACATGGAGGATGGAATCTCCGGCCAGGCTTGCCCCAAAACTGGAAAATCCCACCCGTGGTTGACGGACCTTCCCATAGTCCACCCCTCACCTGCTCCAACTGAGCAATATGTGAAAATCAAACTCATTGGCCAGAATTCTCCAGCCGTTCACGTCAGTGAGATTCGTCAGTCCCACCAGCAGCGCATCCCTGCCCGCGTGTTTTGTGGCGGAATGGGGCAACATCAATGGGAAATCCCATTGACAGTGGCGGGACCAGAGAATCCCACCACTATTGAGCATCATACTGCCTTCCACCGCCAGGAAACACGTGGCAGGGAGGCCAGAAAATTTCGTCCATTATTTTCAGCTCCACCATAAACTCAAAAAAGTATATAAATTAGCTAGTTTTAAAACAACTAAACCAATAATTCTAGACAAGGTTATGTCGGTTTAAGTAATAATCTGTTTTCTCCTGTACAGAAAATTAAAGCAATTTTATTACCTTGCTCCTAGACACACCAGAAGTTGAAATTTCCCATCCTTTCCAATATTCCTGGGGGCACCATTTATAGCAGCAACAAATTTACAAAAATTCTTGGCCCTTGTTTGCCAGTTCTCTTCCTGGGTAAGTTCTGTACGTTCCAAGCTCTCAAAGTACACATAGGCTTTTTCTGAAGAAAATAAAATACAAATCACACAATCTTGGTTACATGTTATCATTATGCAAATAAACTGTTCCCTCGTCCCTAGCCATAAACAATGGGCTGTATTTTGCCGTCCTGACATGGAGCAAACATTTTACAGGCACTCCAAAATGGAGGAGATGGGGACCTTAAATTTAAGTCAACTTCCTGTCAACTCTCATTTGGATCAACTTGGAAATTGTGGTGCATAGTAACCCAACACGCACTCAAAGTATCATTTGGTTCAGCCTTTTACATGCTTGTTCAATTTTGAATGTCTCTGAGATTAATTTGGGGCGGCACGGTGGCACTGTGGTTAGCACTGCTGCCTCACAGCTCCAGGGACCTGGATTTGATTCCTGGCTTGGGTCACTGTGTGCAGAGTTTGCACATTCTCCCCGTGTCTGTGTGGATTTCCTCCCGGTGCTCCGGTTTCCTCCCACATCAAAAATGTGCGGGTTAGGTTGATTGGCTGTGCTAAATTGCCCCTTCGTGTCCCGGGATGCGTAAATTAGAGGGTTTGGCAGAGTAAATATGCGGGGTGACGGGGATAGGGCCTGGGTGGGATTGTTATCGGTGCAGACTCGATGGGCCAAATGGCCTCCTTCTGCACTGTAGGGTTTCTAAGATATCTTCAGCGAGACAGGTGGTTCCTAAAACCTGTGTGAAACCCGTAAGCTCGTGAACTTTGGGGGAAGTCAGTTGTGAAATGGGGAACCATTGTCAGGTAAGGTCTTATCAACTCTCAAATGTCATAATAAAATGCTGTACAAGTTAATAATGTTTTTAATACAGTGATTGATCCTAAGGTTCCGTCTTTAAAAGGTAAATGATCATTAAATTGACCATTATTGTACAAGTATTCACATGCATTAGAGTACTCTCTCCAGTCAATGAAGTGCTCTTTTGCAGTCAACAGTATTAAAAATCTTATATTGTGTCACCTGGACACGTTTTATTTCTAAAATCCAGACATCTGTTGCCCCTTTAAAATAGCTGAACAGATGTCAGGCTTCTTTGATTGAAAGCACATCTGTTGAGCCTCTGAGAAAATGAGCAGATGGCAATTTCCTCACGCAGCTTCAGAGGCACTAGTGTACTGAACTCTTGAGGGCTTGTTTGTCCCATTATTAATGCTTTGCTGAGCTTCACTAATAGGGTTAGCTTTGCAGGGGTTGTTTACACAGCTGTGGAGGGGATAGCGAGCTTAGTGACAGTTTTCTGAGTAGTTAATAGAATCAAAGTTTTTTGCAGAGTTCTTTAAATGGCAACTAGTTTTGACAGATTTATGAGCAAGTGGAGTTTGTTTGGCTGTATATTTAATTGAGCTCCGAAGAACAGCATTTTTTCAGCTGGAGTTTGAATGTCTGTTTTTTTTTAAATTCATTAGCATTTCAAAGACTTCCTGGGCTTATTATAGGGCTCATGAGTTGTGTCCCTGTGGATAGTGTGTGTGTGTGTATGGAGGATGCATGTGTGTTGTAGAAGGGGACATGGAGATATGGAGGAAGTCTGGAAAATATGAGGTTGTTTGGAGAGGGCAGGGATGTCTGCAGGAGGCTTTGGACTAGGGGTCTGAACTGTTATCCACAGAACTGAGCCAATGTTCCAGTGAATGGAGATGGCCTGCTAACCTGCTGGCCTCAGCCTCCACCCACCTCCATTCCCATATTGGGAGGTAGCAGTCTGACCTTAGGCCATCCCTAACTCCCCGGGCTGAAAATTACACGTGTGCACGTATTCATTCATAACTTGGAAACATAATGTCAGGTAATGGCCCAACCATCCCAAGCCAATGATGAATATCCAGCCCAATATTAATGCCTAACTTGTATTGTTTTAATGCATCCTGCTAAGTAGAGTTTAAATATTTTAATATACCAGCTCAGTGACTAAGCAACTGGGTTTTCATCCAGTAAAATTACACCTCTTCAGCCAAAACTAAAACAAATTGCATCAACCAATGAGACCAAGCATAAGGATGTGAAATGGCATGGAATTCCATTCTACTGAAATTAATCCAACTGACAAATGTCTCTCTCTGAAAAATTACTTAAGTATAATTCCATGACTAATTGTTATCAGAACATACTCTTACATTTAGTCTCATGTATCATTACGAATAAAATCATAATATGTTACCAAAAAACTACAAATCTCATATTTACCCATAAAGTCCCAAATGAAAATGCTTTTGAAGAGTCGAGGAGACTTGAATCCATGATGGAACACCTGTTCTAATGCCGACACAAGTCCATTTTCTCCACAGAGCAGTAACATAAGACTTCCCCTCTATATTATAATATAAAATAAAATATGTTGTAGTATATTTTTTAAGGACTTACATTGAGATCAATGCAATAACTTAAGTGGTGGATTATAGAAAATAAATAACATTTGTGACCTATAAATGAGATTGGGCAGAATTCTTATTGAGCTGACCTGCAGGAAACAGGTTGGTCAGGTGGAGGTAGAGGTGGGGGTGTACCTGTCCTTCAGGATTCTCCCGTGTACTGTGGAATTTTAATTGATATGAAAAAGTCGGTGGCGGTGAGGTCCATGGGAAACATGGGACACATGGGAAACCATAGCCGCAAAGGTTTCTTAGACAGGCACCTAGTTCCAGGAGGCAGATGTGAAGGCTTCATGAATCCACCACAATTTTGCCTTGAGGAAACTACCAGAATACCGGATACTTGTGAACCCCAGTATATAACAGTTAAATTTCAGAAGTAGAATGACAATAAAACACATGGCCTCATTATCATATTTAAAATTCAAACCTGCCTCCTTGGATGCTTTGTTCACCCATACACCTTGTGGCTTCAGTTGCCGAAAAAGGACAGGTTGGAGTCGGGTTTAGGTTAGGAAACAGATTTCTGAGATGTTGCGCACCCTCCTCCCTTCCCACCCAAACCCATCTGTTTTTTTTTCCAAGTTAAAATTGGAATCCTAAAATCCTGCACAGAAGGAGACTATTATCCCCTCAAGTTTATATTGGCTCTCTGCTAGGCCATCCCACTTTACGCAATTCTCTTTGAAAGCCACAATTAAATCTGCCGCCACCACACTCTCAAGCAATGCATTCCAGACCCTAACCACCTCACAGCGCCAAGGACCCAATTCCAGCCTTGGGTGACTGTGTGGGTTTCCTCCGGTTTCCACCCACAGTCCAATAGAAATCATAGAAACCCTACAGTGCAGAAGGAGGCCATTCGGCCCATCGAGTCTGCACCGACCACAATCCCACCCAGGCCCTACCCCCACATATTTTACCCGCTAATCCCTCTAACCTACGCATCTCAGGACTCTATAAGGGGCAATTTTTAACCTGGCCAATCAACCTAACCCGCACTTCTTTGGACTGTGGGAGGAAACCGGAGCACCCGGAGGAAACCCACGCAGACACGAGGAGAATGTGCAAACTCCACACAGACAGTGACCCGAGCCGGGAATCGAACCTGGGGCCCTGGAGCTGTGAAGCAGCAGTGCTAACCACTGTGCTACCGTGCCGCCATAAGTGATGTGCAGATTAAGTGGACTGGCCATGCTAAATTGCCCCTTCGTGTCCCAGGATGTGTGGGTTTAGGGGGAATTAGTGGGATAAATATATGGGGTTAGTGATAGGACTTGGGTAGGATGCTCTGTCGAAGAGGCCGATGCAGGCTCGATAGGCTGAATAGCCTCCTTCTGCACTTTAGGGATTCTATGATTCTCTGAAAATTATTTTCTCATGTTGCCTTTGTTCTCTTGCCAATCACCTTTAATCTGTATATTTTAGCTCTCGATCCCCCCCGCCAAAGAGAAGTTTCTTCCTATCTATACAGTTGAGACCACTCACGAATATGAACAATTCTATTAAATCTCCTCTCAACCTTGCCTTCGCCAAGGAGAACAACCACAGATTCTCCAAGCAACTCTCTCTGCAACATCATCAAAAAACTCAAATCAAGTTAGTTAAACATGATTTGCCATGAATAAATCCATGCTGACTTTCCTTAATTAATACACCCTTGTTCAAGTGACTAATTGTCTAGATTATCGATTCCCACCAAGGTTAAACTGACTGGCCCATACTTGCTTTATTTGAAGAAGGGTGTAACATTTGCAATTCCCCATTTTTTGCACCACCTGCAATTTCCCATTTTTTGCACCACCTGCAATTTCCACCTTCACTTCCCTCAGCATCCTCAGGTGTAAAGAATGCTTTGACAAAGGGTCACCTGGACTCAAAATGTCAGCTCTTTTCTCTCCTTACAGATGCTGCCAGACCTGCTGAGATTTTCTAGCATTTTCTCTTTTGGATCCAGTTCTGGTGACTTATTTAACTTATCTTTTTTATCAATTGTCAGCCCATCCAATGTCTCAATTACCTTCTCCTTCACTGTGACTTTTGCAGCATTTGTTTCCTTGGCAAAGATAGGTGCAAAGCACTCATTTGGTACCTTAGCCACACCTTCTGCCTCTTGGAGAGATCCCTTTTTTGGTTCCTAATCAGTCTCACTCCTCCTCTTACGATCCTTTCATTAGTTATATGCCCATGAAAGACTTTTGAATTCCCTTTTATGTTAGCTGCTGGTTTCTTCTTATACTCTCTCTTTGCTGCTCTCATTTCCTTTCTCATTTCCCTTCTGAACTTTCTATAGTCAGCCTGACTCTATATTAACTTGACAGATGTCATATGCTCCCTTTCTGCTGCTTCATCTTACTTTCCATTTCTTTTATCATCCCGGGAGCTCTGGCTTTGCTTGCAATATCTTTCCCATTGTAGGAATGTACCGTGTCCAAAATTTTTCTCTTTAAATTATTATGTTACAGTTTTGTCTGACAATCCTTCATGCCAATTTACCTGGGACATGTCTGTTCTGAACTCTTTGAAATTGGACCTCCTCCAATTAATTTTTTTACTTCAGATTGTTCCTGGTCTTTTCCCACAACTGATCTCAGCCTTACATTTCTATGATCAATGTTCTCTAACACAGTTCCTTCACTGACTCTTGATCCACTTGCCCTACTTCATTCCCTGAAGCAAATCCAGCAATAATTCTTTCCTTATTGGGCCAGAAATATAATGTTCAAGAAAATTCTCCTGAACACACTTCAGAAACTCCTCTTCCTCTCTCTCCGTTATACTATTACTATCCCAATCTATGGAACATTAGGAAAATGGAAGTCTGCTGTTATCACTATGCTATAGCTCTTGTATCTCTGAGTAATTTCCCTGCAAATTTGTTCCTATATATATCTTTCCCTCCTACTGCCTCCACTATGTTACCAATTGTGGGAGGATTTGGGATATGCATGCTCTAATGCATCAAGTGGGATTTCCCATAACACAGGTATCAAGTAGAATACATTTTGTGTGTTACAAAAGTTTTAATAACATGTGTTGCAGTTAAGCCATGTGCATCAACAGCTTGACACTCAACCTTAAAAAATGGTCAATTAGCCCAAATGAAAACTTAAACAATATGAGGTAATCCATTTTGGTAGAAGGAACAGGCATGCAGAGTATTTCCTAAATGGTAAGAAATTAGAACGAGTAGCTGTACAGGGGACCTGGGTATCCTTGTTCACAAGTCACTGAAGGCTAGCATGCAGGTGCAGCAAACTATTAGGAAGCCTTTATTGCAAGAGGATTTGAATACAGGAATAGCGAGATCTTGCTTCAATTGTATAGAAGCTTGGTTAGACCGCACCTGGAGTACTGTGTGCAGTTTTGGTCCCCTTATCTCAGAAAGGATATTATTGCCATAGAGGGAGTGCAACGAAGGTTCACGGAGATGGCGGGACTGTCTCATGAAGAAAGATTGGGCAAACTGGGCCTGTATTCTCTAGAGTTTTGAAGAATGACAGGTGATTACATTGAAAACTACAAAAGACTTAAAGGGCGGCACGGTGGTCAGCACTGCTGCCTCACAATGCCAGAGACCGAGGTTCGATTCAGGCTTTGGGTGACTGTGTGGAGGTGAACCTGGGTAAGATGCTCTGCAGGAGAGTTGGTGAAGACTCAATGGGCCGAATGGCCTCCTTCTGTTCTGTGAGGATTGGATGGAATAGATGAGTTTATTCTTTGGTCTAGAACCAGAGGGCACAATATCAAAATAAAAGGGGTGCCACTTAGGATAAGATGAGGAGAAATCTTTTTACACAAGATGTTGCGAATCTTTGGAATCCTCTACTCCAGAGGGCTATGGAAGCTGTCACTGTGTATATTTAAAGCAGAGATTGATAGATTTCTGATTAACAATAATATAAAGGGTAGTGGGTGCAAAAGGCATTCAAATTTCCAATCAGCCATGATCATACTAACAGTGGAGCAGACTCGTTGGGCTGAATGGCCTATTCCTGTTTTCATGTTATATATCTCAAAATCATAAACAGTAAGGCTGTCAATTTAAACAGTGCTATAATGTGAAAACTTTGATTGCATGTGAAAATGGTGAAAGTATTATCTGCAAGAATAAGCTGCTTTTGAAATAAAATTTCAATATGGTGAGTTGCCCAAATGGGCAATATCAAGCTTCCATTATTCCGTAAGTAACAATTTTCATTTAATTCTTTAAATACCAGTTTTTTACCTCCTTCTCAGGCTTATGAAAGTGTTTGACGATCCCATTAATAGCTTCACCAACAGATTCTTGTATCTGGCCAGTATTTAGCTCTGCAACAATAAAATAATCTCTTCAGAATATGTTCTACTCATTCTCTGTTAAATTTTCAAATGTGATCGATGAATACAGTGTGTTAAGGTGATTAACTATGAAATAGAGACAAATTTAATAAATGGAAAGACATCAGAGTAATGCAGGTTTGCAGCCCTACAAATATGATCATTTGTTGCTCAGAAAGTAATCAGTTTTGTTTCCCCTTTACAAACAATAATATTGTCAAGTCAAAAGAATAAACAGGAGATAATCCAGGGCCTCTGCAAAGCTACATGTATGAGATTGATCAGAACTGTGAAACAGTTTACCTCAACTCTGTGAGTCCTGCCCAAACATAGATACACTACAATTAACTAGATCTACCACCTTCAACATCCACTCCCTCTATCACCAATGCACAGTGGCAGCAGTGCGTACCACCTACAAGATTCATTGCAGCAACCCAACAATGCTCATTCAACAGTGCCTTCCAAACCTGCAACCTCAACCACCTGGAAGGACAAGGACAGCAAATGCATGCAAACACGACCACCTGCAAGTTCCCCACCAAGCCGCACACATTCCTGACTTGAAACTGTAATCGCCGTTCCTTCAGTGTCGGTGGGTCAAAATACGGGAATTCCCTTCCTAACAGCACTGTGGGTATACCTAAACCACGTGGATTGCAGCAGTTCAAGAAGCTGGCTCGTCATCACCTTCTCAAGGGCAATTAGGGTTGGGCAATAAAAGTGCTGGTTTAGCCAATGACACCCACACCCTATGGAAGAATAAAAGTAAATACATTCTAGAATACCCAAATCTTGTGTTTCTCGGGATTCCACTCCATTATAATGCACAGTAGATTTCGCAGCACTCGTGGCAGTATGTAGATTTTACACTATGGGTGGAAAACATTTATTAAATCTCCAAACTTCTAATAGTACTAATCGTGTTTGCTGCTAAAACACATACCAAGTTGAGGAATAAAAAATATTTTTCCTTTTGTTGTGGTTTAATTCCCTATTTTACCTATTACAAATCCTGTCTTTACTTACTTTGTCGACTGGTAGGAGTTATATTGACAAATCTTCTGATCATACTTGGAGATTGCTGCATTGGGGGTGTCCGACAGTGACGCTCATCAGTTTCTTGAATGGATGATGCAAGTTCTCCAACCAGGATCCTTTCCAGGCTCCCATCATCCACCCCCTTTCCCAGCCACCTACCACATGGGAACCTGATAACAGAATAAACAAAATTGGATCCATTTGTAGAGCTGACAAATAAATATACACCTCTTGAAGACATTTTTGTTTTCACCAATGACAGCAGGTCATAATTATCTGAAATATCTGGCTGTTCTTTGTAGTCAATACACGTTAGTGGACTATTCATGTAGAGGAACTGAGTTCAATAGAGTCTTATCTTACATGATGTCTACATATGCCCTTCCAACACGTATCATGGAATAGTTATCGGAGTAAGAACTCTGGCCTACAATGGTTTTATCAACTGAGTTATCAGATGAATCCTAGTTCAACTATTTGATATAAAACACCATTTAAGGTTACATTATCCCAGACAGAAATTATATTGTAAGATTTTTCATCACCTTTCTTGTACTACAAAAGATTATGAATAGTTGCTTAATAAAGGCTCTCTCTCCTCTTACCCAACTATCCATACCTCCCTATTAGTAAGCAATCCGCAAAAGCTATGTGTGCCCAGTTCTGCAAACCCTTATTTTGCATTGAGCACAGTAATACTTCAATGCATTTACATATAAGGAGTAATTTTTATTTTGTGCCTTATGAATTTCTGGTTTACAGCTGAGACTGGAATATTACTTGTATCCTCTATAGTGAAGACAGATGCAAAATGTCTGTTCATCTGCCAACTCCTTGTTTTCAATTTTCCAGACTCATGTTCTATCAGACCAATGCTCACACTGTTAACATTTTTCTTTTTAAAATATTGATAAAAACACTTACTATCTGTTTTTATATTTTTGGCTAGCTCTTTCGTACTCAAATTTTCCTCCCCATATCAATCTTTGAGTCATCTTTTACTGTTCTTTATATGTTGTCCAATCTTCTGACCTGGCACCTGTCTTTGCACAATTATATGCTTCATCTTTAAATCTGATGCTGCCTTTAACCTTAGTGGTTATCCATAGATGGTGGGGCCATCTCTTGGACTTTTTCTTCCTCGTAGAAATGTATTTATTCAGTGCAAGCTGAAATAGCCCCTTAAATGCTTGCCACTGCATCTCTATTCACCTTTCCTTTAACCTGATTTGAAAATTCATTTTACCCAGCTCTGCTTTCATGCCCTCATAATTGTTCTTATTTAAGTTTAAAAACATAGTCTCAGACCCACTCCTCTTTCCCTCAAACTGACTGCAAAATTTGATCAAATTATGGTGGTTACTACTTAGGGGCACCTTTACTATGAGATAATTAATTACTCCCATCTTGTTGTACAATACCAGGTCAAGTATAGCCTGTTCTCTCATTAGAACATGCTGTTCTAAGAAAGTATCCCAGAAACATTTGATGAACGTCTCATCTAGTAGAATTTGGAACCCACAACCAACTGACTCAGAGGCAAGAATGCATTCAAATAAGCCATCACTGACACAAATGGAGTTCGCACAGTAAGAAGTCTCACAACACCAGGTTAAAGTCCAACAGGTTTATTTGGTAGCAAATACCATAAGCTTTCGGAGCCACAGCAACCTCTGCAAGACGTGCCGGATCATCGACACGGATGCCATCATCTCACGTGAGAACACCATCTACCAGGTACACGGTGCATACTCTTGCAACTCGGCCAACGTTGTCTACCTGATACGCTGCAGGAAAGAATGTCCTGAGGCATGGTACATTGGGGAAACTATGCAGACGCTACGACAACGGATGAATGAACACCGCTCGACAATCACCAGGCAAGACTGTTCTCTTCCTGTGGGGAGCACTTCAGCAGTCACGGGCATTCAGCCTTGGATCTTCAGGTAAGCGTTCTCCAAGGCGGCCTTCACGACACACGACAGCGCAGAGTCGCTGAGCAGAAACTGATAGCCAAGTTCCGCACACATGAGGATGGCCTAAACTGGAATGTTGGATTTATGTCACATTATCAGTAACCCCCACAGCTTTCCCCCTGATCTTGCAGAATCTCACTAGCTGTTCTGTCTGGAGACAATACACATCTCTTTAACCTGTGTTTAATGTTCCCTCCACCCACATTATCTGTACCTTTAAGACCTGGCTGGCTGTAGAGATTTGCATTCTAATTAGTATTCTGTAACTTGATTTCTGTGTCTCTGTGCACTGTTGGAGAACAGATTTTCACTCCATCTGACGAAGGAGCAGCGCTCCGAAAGCTTATGGTATTTGCTACCAAATAAACCTGTTGGACTTTAACCTGGTGTTGTGAGACTTCTTACTGTGCTTACCCCAGTCCAACGCCGGCATCTCCACATCATGACAAATGGAGTTGCCAATAAGAACAGTTGCACTAAGATTGAAAACATTCTAAACTTAATTGATCTACCATTGATATTGAAAAATATAACAAATGTTATCCGAAAAGGGGGTGGGGCTATAGAGGGCAAAAACATCCTTCTTTGCATGCTCTAGCTGTGTATTTTTGGCTCACTTTTTTTCCGTTCTATCTTATGTACCCCTGGTGTGCATTTATACTTGTACATCCAATCATTTGTCAATCAATAATATCATTATGCTATGATTTTCACTATCGTTCATCCACCACATGGAAATTCAGCACAAAAACTTCAAATCTGAAATGCAGGACATTAATTTGCAGATATAAAGAAGAAAATGCAAGTTTCTGACAAATCCTTTTTGGCGAGTAGAAATCGGGTTAATGAAGTGCTATCATTACTACCAGATGTCTCTAGAAGTGTTTAACTTCGTGTCATTTATAAACTAACCAGCAATAATTAGAGGTAAAAAAATAAATTTAATTTTTTACTTTTGATAGTTCAAATAAAGATCTTAAAAATTTTGTTTTTGCTTCCATGAATATGGTATAATAATGATTCTAATGTGTAATATGGATTGTGTTGCCATTATTGTTGAACAGCTGTAAACAATTTGAAACTGAATTGTTACTGTTAGTGATCAAAAGCTTGCATGAATCGCTCTTAAAATGCAGCTAATTGGGTCATTCAGCACCAATAAGAGCAGGATGTAACAGTTGGAAAATACAGAAATTTCAATCTTTCCAAATATTCTACTTAGGAGCACCTTCACAAACACATGAAACATGCCTAGTCCCTTAAACTCATCATGGAGGTAAAAAGCAGACACTGTAAAGAACACAATGGTACTTGAGCTGTTGGGAGTATGAGCAAGTCAAGTTACTGCTCCAGGAATTACAGTTTAGAATATTATACTGTATTGATATTCTGGAGTTTTGTTCAATTTTCTCTCAATAACCAGGGAAATTTTGGCAGATGCCTTCCCCCTCTTCCTTGATTGCCAAGGGGACATAGGGTAGGTAGAGTCCAGAATAGAGCAAATTGTGTTTGGTATGCTGACTTGGATGGACAAGAAGCATTGTGTTCTTACTTACTTCTACAGTTTTAGTTTTAAAAAAAGTTCCTGAAACCTCCCCACTTAAGATTTAAAATAACTTACTTGTATGCGTGACCAGTTATCTCATTCCTAACAACAACACAGTCCACCAGCCATTTAGCATACAACCCTGAGTTATCATGGCCAATCAGCACTGTTGTAAGTTTTCCCAAGTTCTGACACTGGAGAAATGAAGAAATAACAGAAGAATATATGAAAAAGGTTTATTGTTATGACAAAACAAAAAACAACTCACTTTGGCAATAACACATAAAAAAGATTTCACTGGAATTTATGGATTTCTCCCAATATCTTTGAGTTTTGTCTTAACTGTAAGAGCTAAATTCAACATCACAAATTTAAAAAATTAAGAAACAAATTAAAACTTAAATTTATGTGTTGGGTTTAATTGAACCCACTGGAGCAGGCTTGGTGGCAGGCAGGCATGTTTTATCACAGTGGGTGGAGTGCACAACTCATTCCTGTCAGCAGGAAGCCTGACCCTCATTAAGTCAATAGCAAGAATGGGCTGATGTGGAGAACTTGGCTGCTGGCTCATTTAGGCTTATTAATGAGTCACTTAAAGGTCATTACCCCTGAGCCCACCAGGATTTTGTGGTCACTTAGGGATTCATCCCAAGTCAAAATAGTTTCCAGTGCCTCCTGAAGGCTTCCCAACAAACACTATCGGTCTACCAGCAAACTTCTGGGGGGGATGGAACCACCCCTTCCCTGCAGGTCCTTATTTCAAAAGGAATTGGAGCCTGATTCAGTGTCCTGGCCTTGGGCACAGAGGGTGGGATTTTCCTGCCGCACTCAGACCGAAACCAGAAAATCCCACCCAAGATCAATGGACCTTTCCATGGTCTGTCCTTTGTCTACTACAATTCCCGTGGTAGTTGGAATGAGAAAATTCACCCCAAGGGTCTGCTGAAACCCACCCCTCTCCCCTTTCATCTGACACCTTAGCCCCCGCCCCCCCCCCCCAAAACCCACCTTTCCTCACCTGTGGCTTGGGTCCTTTTTGGATTCCAGACCTCTGGTGGGTGCATTATCAACTGCAGCCTTTACTCCCAGTGGTGCTGATGGACAATGAGGAGCTGCCGGCCTCTGATTGGTCAGCAGCTCTTGTGTGGTGGGATTTTCACCGTCAGGGTCCTAAATCTTGGGGAAGATCCAAGGCTGACTACTTAAATATTTAATTTGGTCAGGTCTCTCCCATTTAAATCACATTCTCCAACTGGTGAGTGGAACCCACGTCAGAAACTCTAAATACAGCCCCTTATTGCAGTGAACCAATCTACATCATTCTCATACTCTACTTGAGATTAGTTGCAAAGACAGAAAGGCTAGGAAATGGGTCATCCACCTATCTTTTGGAAAATAGTACGGGCATCAACAAGTCAAGCAGATGGGAGAAACAATAAATACATTTTCTGAACATTTTCCACATCTTACAATAATAAAATCTGAACAAAATAAGATCTGGACAACATCCAAGCTTGGGCAGATCAGTTAGTAACATTTGCGCCATGCAAGCGCCAGGTAATAGCTTTCTTCAACATGAGAGAGCCTAAATCAATGAAATTACCATTGCTGAGTTCCCCACCAACATCCAGGAAGAATCACACTTGACCAGAAACACAACTGGATCAGCCACTAAAATGTTATGAATATAACACAAGTCAGATATTCTCCAATGAGTGACTCACCACCTCAATGTCCTTCCACTGTCTATAAGTCACAAGTTGGCCGGGGGCGGGGGGGTAGGTGGAATGGGGTGATAGAATGCTCTCCATTTGTCAGGATGAATAAACTACAACAACACAATAAGCTTGATACCAATCAAAACAAAGTAGTCTACTTCATCAGCAGTCCATTCACCATCTCAACATTCACGATCAGTTAAATGTGGCTGCAGTGGACACGATCTACAGTTTGTACTGCACAAACTTGCCTAAGTTTCCCACACAGCATGCTGACTTAGAATCCCGACAGTGCAGGAGGTCATTCAGCTCATCAGGTCTGCACTGACTCTCTAGCAGACCTGATAGGGCATCTATCTTACTCATGCCCTATCCCCGTAACTCCAAGTATTTATCCCGCTAATCCCCCTGATCTACACATTTTGGGACACTAAAGGACAATTTAGGGACAACTTGAACATATATTGCTGTTCGCTCATTGTTTCTATGTCAAAATCCTAGGACATACTAACTAATAGGATTATGGGAAAACTTTCACCACACTGACTGCACCTGTTCAAGTAGAATGCTCACCACACCCTTCAAGGGAAATATTAGGAATCAGCAATAAATGGCAATATGGCGAGTGATGCCAAGAATGAATATAAAAACCTCAATTATGTAGTTGTGTCGTAAAATATTTAGTTGTTCAACATAAAACTGTGACCTATTGAGGTTTGGCTTTCTTCAGGATGAGTCAAAGTTTTAATGTTTTTTTGGTTTGGATTACGCAGAATTTAAGACCCAAGCAAAACAGAACAGATTAAAAACAGGAGGAAAGTTTAAATTTTGAATCCTAATTCCAACAAAACAATCAATGACATTCTCACACACCTCTTTAAGGTTAGTTGCAAAGACAAAGAAGCTATGAAATTAATCATCCAACTACCCTTTCAGCTGGGAAATAGTATGTGGCATGGGAAAAAAATTAAAATGGGACCGACAGATAAGACAATTTCTGAACACTTTGGCCGGAATTTTACCGTCCCGCCCACCACGGGAATCAGAGCAGGCGAGGGGCGGACGATGGAAAGGTCCAGTAACCTCGGTCAAGATTTTATGGTTTCGGGATGAATGAAGCTGTAAATCTCGCCCAATGTGTCTCACAACAAAACAAATACACCAAAATTTCCAATAAATAATAAGTTACAATTTTATAGTGAAAAAGTCAAATCAACACATAGTTATATCTTCTACTGACCTCAAATGTCATTTCAAGGATACTTTTAGGTATTTGTAAGATACCCGTCTCTCCCAGTTCTCCAGATATGCAGATCCATGGATTAGCTGTAAACATGGAGCCACCTAACTTTTTACTAGGAATGACCAGCACATGGTACGGAATCACTGTCAATATAAAATACATAAATTATGTAAAACATACTGCATGCAACACTCTTATTAATATTGTACAGTGAACAGAAATCCTCGCTGTTATCTTATTGATCAGTAATAACCCTAAGTTTGCTGACAACGTAGCAGAGGGTTTAATGTCACTTGTTGGTACTAAGTGTATAAATCGTCCATCAACTTGTGGCAAGGGAGATATAGCCTATGAATCACGAATTGCTACAGGTTCCTGGACAATTTGCACTGCTCTGTTGTTGGCCTCGAAAAAACAGCAGCTCATGTCAGTATCCCAGTGGGTTTCATGAAGTTGTGTATTATTAACAATTAAATTCACTGTTAATGAAGATACCTTGTTAATGAGATTATATTCCTGCATAGCCAATCAACCATTCCACTCCAGAAACAATTTAAATTCTGGAGTCTCATTCCTACAGGCAATGCATTGTTGTTAGAAGTTTTTTTAAAATATAAATTTTAAAATGTTTTTTCTCTTCTTCCTTTGTGCTTTTTACTTGCTCTCTCTCAACTTTATTTCCCTCTATCTCTCTTTCGGGAACTGATCTGACTCTAATTTACCAAATCTGTTAATTTCCATTGATGAATTTCATTGATTAAGGAGATAGATCGTTGATCATGTTATTCACCATGGTCCCAGATACTCTTTTGCTGTTTCTATCACCTTGCTAATGTCAGTTTATGCTTCCAGTGACTTGCAAGACAATAAACATTTCAGTGGAAGGTGGGAGTAAAAGTCTAACAGGGCACGCCATGAGATGCCCCACTCCTGTAAATTCAGGGTCAATTATTATTGCACAGCCTGAGTATTTTTTTAAACATTTTATCTTAATGGCCTTCAACATATTTGTAACACTTTCATAACCTCACTAGAGATTTTGTATCTCACACATTCTACTTTTACTTTTAGCATTTCTTTGAAAGCATATTTAGAAAATATTCTTAGAAAAAGGATTTAGTGTGCAACATACCTGAAATAGATAGAAAACGTAACTGTCATAAAGTTAAAGAATTCCTGTTTTGATGAAAGGCAATCTAAAAGGTTAGTTTCGTTTTTTCTCCACAGATGTTGCTAGTCTCACTAGTATTTCCAGTATTTTTTGTTTTATTATTGACGAAAGAAAGAATTTTATTTCCAAATGGTTTAGTAGATATGCAGTGGGCATTCAAAATTTGTTGCTTTTGCTGATTAAATAGCACATTACCATCACGTGTTTTCCTTTCTTTATTCTTTCATGGGATGTGGTTACTGCTGGCAAAGCCAGCATTTATTGTCCATCTCTAATTGCCCGTAAACTGATCATTTGAGAGGACAGTTAAAAGTCAACTACATTGATGTGGGCCTGGAGTGACTTGTAAGCCAGACTGGGTAAGGATGATATATTTCCTTCCCGAAAGGAAATTAGTGAACCAGATGAATTTTTACAACAATCAATGATAGTTTTATGGTCACCATTATTGAGACTAACTTTCACAGAATCATAGAATTCCTACAGTGCAGAAAGAAGCCATTTGGCCCAGCAAGCTTGCACTAACAACAGTCCCACCCAGGCCCTATCCCTGTAACCCCACATATTTACCCTGCTAATCCACTGACACTAAACGACAATTTAGCATGGCCAATCCACCTAACCCGCACAGCTTTGGAGTGTGGGAGGAAACTAGAGCACCCAGAGGAAATCTACGCAGACACAGGGAGAATGTGCAAACTCCACACAGACAGTCACCCGAGGCCAGAATTGAACCCGGGTCCCTGACGCTGTGAGGCAGCAGTGCTAACCACTCTGCCACCATGCCACCAAATCCAGTTTAATCCAAATTTAATAAATCAATTCCAGATTTGTTAAAATAATTTAAATCCCACTAGCTGCCGTGGTGAGATTTGAACCCATATCCCCAGAGGATTAGGGCCTCTGGATTACTTGTGATGTTAATACTGTGCCACCACCTCAAAGAGAAATTAGGGATGGGCAACAAATACTGGCTTTGCCAGTGACGTCCACACCCCATGAAAGAATGGCTGGAGATGAAGGAAATATTCTTTGGTGCACGCCCAAGTGTGACAGGAAAATCCTTACATTTACATCTTACCTGTGCTAATATCCTGTATTTTTTAATGGTTGGATAAGCAATGGCATGAGTCACTTTAAAGATTTGCTTTCTGTAAGTTCTGAAGCTCCGTTATCCTGAGAGTTTGGTTGTGCACCGGAGTCAATTGTGTCAGCATCCTGTTATCCTGATGTTCCCCATCCCTCAATATATCCTTTCATAGAATCATAGGATCCCTACAGTGCAGAAGGAGGCCATTCGGCCCATTGAGTCTGCACCGACCACAATCCTACCCAGGCCCTATTCCCATAACCCCACTTATTTAACCTGCTAATCCCCTGACTTTCATTATTTGTACAATGTGAGGCACTGGGTACAATGAATAATCCAATTTTTTTCTGTTTCTTCCTAGATGTACTTGTTTGAAAATGATTTTGCTGTACTGTGCCATTTTTTGAGAGTTTGTTGCGTTATTTGTAAAAAATGAAATACCTTCAATAAAACTATTTTTAAAAAATATAGCACTTCTCACAATTCCACAACATCTCAAAGCGCTTTGCACTTTCCTTGAACCATAGAAACCATAGAACCATAGAACATTACAGCTCAGAAACAGGCCTTTTGGCCCTTCTTGTCTGCGCCGAACCATTTGGTTTAATGTTTAATCCAAAATACAATATCATGCCCACTACTGGACAGGAATGTTGGCCTCGGCTGAAGTCCTGGTGCAAATCTTGAACCCACAACTTCTAATTCAGAGGTGAGAGTACTGTCAACTGAGCCACAGCTGACACTATGCATTCTCTTTAAGCATCTTCTGTTTGCCACTTTAGCACTCAACAGGTCATTTTATTTCTTTATGCTCATTAATTTTCACCTCACCATCTCTGTAACCTCTTTCAGCCCTGCAACCCTCAGATAAATCAGAATTCTTGATTTCAAATGCATCTTCTCACTGCATTTGCCTCACTGTTAGCTGCCAAGCCTTTCGTGGTCTGGACCCTAAATTCTGGAATTCACTGTCTAAACCTGCAAGTCCCTCCAATTCTCTTTCATCCTTCAAGACTCATTTTAAATCCATCTATTTGACAAACTTTTAGTCTCTCTCCCTAATATATTGGTCTTAGTGTTAATCTTTTTGTCTGATTATGATTCTCTGAAGGACTATGGAACAGTTTTCCACATTAAAGCTGCTTGTACATAATATGTGTGTGTGGATATGATTTCCCTCACACTTGCATTCATTCTGATTTTAAATGTGTTCATCAATGTTGTCTCCCAATTTTGAGCAAGAGTCATCACCCAAAACATCAACCAGTCTGTCCTCCTCACCAATGCTGTCTGATCGACTGAATGTTTTCAGCATTTCTACTTTTGTTTATGCGATGATTCTTTTTCTTCTAATGTAAAATTAAAGTGAGTTATCAGACTATCAATTTATAGGGTTGATTTGGAAATATCTGTGATTTTAATATTTCGGAGTTTCTTTTACAGATAATTAATATTGAACGAAAGGTTAGTTCTATTGTTGAACAAAGACTTTTGTTAAGTAGAACAGAATTCATTGTGGAAATTCTAGGTACAACATGGTACAATACAAGTGGTTTTAGTAAGTGATTACAAATCTACATTTCAATGTAATTTATGTAAAGTATTTGTCAAAATTCAATGAGGATGACTTTTTCCCTCCAAATATAATTTTCTTCGCCCACAAACATACAGCATTGTATTTTGTTTAAAAATCGCAGATCTGACAAGCTGAATAGATTTAGAAACATTAAAATGATGCAGTAGCGACATTAGCGCTTCCCAAACCTTTTCCTGATGTGACCCTAATGCCTCAGACTTTGTGAGACTCCAAAGTGAAAATTTTGGGGGGCAAGAGAGCTGTTGAGCAGGGGAGGAGAGGGGAGTTTTTGAGTTGAAGAGGGACTCTGGTTCTTGACTCGTGGGGTAGGGGGAACAGAAGTTGAGAATTAGGGCTATTGATGAAAAGGCAATGTTCCTCCAAACAAATCAACATCTACCTTTTTATAGGCCTTTTTTTGCAGCAATCAGATCTCAGAGAACAGTCTATCAGGTTACACTCAAAAACAGAAAAATGCAAGGATTTGAAGGGGCCTCGTCACAGTCAGTCTGCATTCCATGGCAGCCATTGCTGCCTTGGAAAGTGCAACCTCAAAATCTCGTCTTGCGACCACACTGAGGGTCATGACCCACAGTTTGGGAAGCCCCGAGCTGTATATTAATGTTTTATCAATCCCAAACTTAATGTACATCAAGTAAATAAAATACAAATAAGTATATTGACAGAAAAGTGCAAATATTTTCTACAGTTGTAATACTATTAAGTCCGAGAGGTTCCAATTTACGAATCAGTCATTCTTGGCACATCAACAGGTACTTACTGATCGTTGTAAAGACATTAGTAAAGCAGAAGTAATCCACTGCATTGAATGAAAGAAGGTGATAAAGGAATTGTTCCTTCTCATCATCGCAGCGAAGGAAGGCATAGCGTTTATATAGTTTTCTGAAATTAAAATGAGAATTTACATTCAAGCAAGACTATCTTCATTTGAATAGAAGAAATAGGAAGACTGTTTAAGTTTGTTAACAGTGTCTTAGGATGTATCCACACATACCAAGTCAAACAAAATATTAGTCAATGTGAAATATAATTTTCCTAATAAGGATATATCCAACTATAGTAGTGCACATGAAGATACTGATTTTTGGCAATTGTACCTGGAAGGAGAGGTAATACTAAAGTGTCCCCAGCACAGTAATTTTGAAATGGAAACAGTGCATCCAAATTAAGTACCAAGTGTAAATCTGATACTCTTTAAAATTTTAAGTTGAGATAATTGGTTAATAATTATGTTACAAAGATAAATAAAAACATATGGCTGAAAGGGACCTTAAGACTGAAAAAAAGCAATAATGATAGGTGATTCGTATTTAGGGGACCAGGCAGGCACTGCTGATCGCAACATGAAACAAAGATAGTAGGTTACCTCCCTAATACCAAGTTAAAGGAGGTCACTGAACAGCTCTGGAACACCATGAGGGGTGACCAGCAGTTGGAGCCCATAATGATACTAATGATATAGGCAAAAGGCAGGATGTGGTCCTGCAGTCAGAATTTAGGGAGCTATGTAGGAAACTAACAAGCATGACCTCAAATGTATCACGCACTAGTGAGTTTAGAAACAGGAAGATACATCAGATGAATGAATGGCTGGAGAGATGGTGCAGGTGGGATGATGGAAGATTATTGGTGTAAGTTCTGGGGGAGATGGGACATGTAGAGCCCAGGAAGGTTCCAAGGAATGTGGTGACTAGGGGAATTTCACAATAACTTCATTGCAGTGTTAATGTAAGCCTTACTTGTGACAATAATAAATAAACTTTAAACCTAAACAAAGCCAGACCCAAATTTCCTTGTGGGATGATTTATTATTGTTTTTGGGGAGGGTTTAAACTAATTTGGCTGGGGTGTGGAAACCAGGAGGTAACACTAGAGAAGGATACCAAGGTGCCAAGAATATTGGCTGCACAGACATTCTTTATTAATTGGTCATAAAACGACTGGACTGTTCCTCCCTAGTTTGCATATGTTTTCTCACATTACACCAAATTGAAAATGTACATCACTAAGAACCGTTGTTCCAAGTTACCCTTATGGGTTTTGGGATACCCATGCATTTAACATCAGCGAGGTTCTCAACAAAAGTACAGTCAAGGTATATTCGCACGAAGGGAAAATGTAGGGCAAACAAAGCCAGAGCTCCCCAGAATGATAAAAGAGACAAAGATAAGATAAAGCAGAAAAAAGTGTGCTTATGACAGATATCAGGTGGGAAATAGAATTGTGAACTAGGCCGAATATGGAAGATTCAGGGGCGATTTGAAAAGCAAATAAGAGAAGTAAAGAGAGAATATGAGAAGAGAATAGTGGTTAACATAAAAGATAATTCAAAATCTTTTATAGGTCTATAAATAGTAAAAGGGTGGCAAGAGAAGTAATAGCACCATTTAGGAACCTAAAAAGGGGATTTATGCAGGGAGGGAGAGGGTATGGCTGAATTATTAAATTAATGCTTTGCATCTGTCTTTACTAAGGAAGAA
Source organism: Mustelus asterias (assembly GCF_964213995.1). Classification (NCBI taxonomy): domain Eukaryota; kingdom Metazoa; phylum Chordata; class Chondrichthyes; order Carcharhiniformes; family Triakidae; genus Mustelus; species Mustelus asterias. Next base: position 102,484,686 of record NC_135809.1, on the reverse strand, counting down.
AATGCTGCCCTAGGTCATGCTGAAAGAGGAGGTAATGCACACTCTGGATGGGTTTTTAAATTGATATGGTGATGGTATTGGATAGGCTTTCTGTACCATAAGTTGATATGGCACCAGGGCAAAAAGAGATTATTCCTGAAGAGTGTGTGGAAAATGCGGAGGCATAGACCATAATTTTCCAATCTCCCTTAGTCTCAGAGGTGGTGTTAGAAGACTAAATTTTCAAATGTTACACTGCTGTTCAAAGAAGGGTGTAATGACAAGCCCAGCAACTACAGGCCAGTTGGTTTAACCTCATTGGTACAAAGAACAAAACAGGACAGGAACAGGCCCTTCAGCCCTCCAAGCCTGCGCCGCTTATGTGCCCACTAGACCATTCTTTTGTATCCCTCTATTCCCAGTCTGTTCATGTGGTTATCTAGATAAGTCTTAAACGATCCCAGCGTGTCCGCCTCAATCACCTTGCTTGGCAGTGCATTCCAGGCCCCCACCACCCTCTGTGTAAAATACGTCCCTGACATCTGTGTTGAACATTGCCCCCTCTCACCTTGAACCCGTGACCCCTTGTGTTCATCACCTCCAACCTGGGAAAAAGCTTCCCACTGTTCACTCTATCTATGCCCTTCATAATTTTATACCCCTCTATTAGGTCGCCCCTCATCCTCCATCTTTCCAGGGAGAACAGCCCCAGTTTACCCAATCTCTCCTCATAGCTAAGACTCTCCATACCAGGCAACATCGTGGTAAACCTTCTCTGTACTCTCTCCAAAGTCTCCACGTCCTTCTGGTAGTGTGGCGACCAGAACTGGACGCAGTATTCCAAATGTGGCCTAACCATCGTTCTAAACAGCTGCAACATCATATGCCAACTTTTATATTCTATGCCCTGTCCAATAAAGGGAAGTATGCCATATGCCTTCTTCACCACCCTCTCCACCTGTGCTGCCACCTTTAAGGATCTGTGGACTTGTACACCCAGGTCCCTCTGTGTGTCTATACTCCTGATGGTTCTGCCATTTATTGTATAGCTCCCCCTTACATTAGATCTACCGAAATGCATCACTTCGCATTTATCTGGATTAAATTCCATCTGCCATTTCTCCACCCAATGTTCCAGCCTATCTATATCCTGCTGAATTCTCTGACAATGTTCAATCACTATCCGCAACTCCAGCAATCTTCGTGTCATCCGCAAACTTACTGATCACACCAGCTACATCTTCCTCCGAATCATTTATATATATCACAAACAGCAGAGGTCCCAGTACAGAGCCCTGCGGAACACCACTAGTCACAGACCTCCAACCGGAAAAAGATCCCTCCACTGCTACCCTCTGACTTCTATGGCTAAGCCAGTTCTCCACCCATCTAGCTAGCTTACCTTTTATCCCGTGAGATTTAACCTTTTGCACCAGCCTGCCATGAGGGACCTTGTCAAACGCTTTACTAAAATCCATATAGACGACATCCACGGCCCTTCCCTTGTCAAACGTTTTTGTCACCTCCTCAAAAAACTCAACCAAATTTGTGAGGCATGACCTCCCTCGTACAAAACCATGCTGTCTATCGCTAATGAGATTATTCAGTTCTAAATGCGCATATATCCTATCTCTAAGAATCTTCTCCAACAACTTCCCTACCACGGATGTCAAGCTCACCGACCTATAATTACCCGGGTTATCCTTGCTACCCTTCTTAAATAACGGACCACATTTGCTATCCTCCAGTCCTCTGGGACCTCACCTGTGTGAAGCTTGCTGGAGTGAAGCTTGCTGGAGTTTTTTAATGAATAAACAGAGAGTATTGATGAGGGTAATGCTGTTGGTATGGTACACATGCACTTCCAAAAAATATTTGATAAAGAGCCAAACAACAGATTTCTGAGCTCATGGAATAAAATGGACAGTAGCAACATGGATACAGTTGTAAGATATTGGACGTAGTTTAGTAGCTCTTAAGATATTTGCAGTCTTAGGTAGTTCAACAGTAAGTATTTATTAACCATTCAAAAGTAAATACATAGATACAATAAAGGACCAAGCTAGAAGCTGTTTCCATGCTTGCTTCTACACATGGCTTTGTCCAATATGACACTGATCCCCAATGCTTGCCATGTATCCTCTTACATCACTGCATTAGTGGTACTGTACTCAATCCCACAATAACCATTTATGTGCCAGACCGTTATACTACACCTTCCCCAAAGTATTTTTCCAACATATTTACAAGTTATCCCAGTTTACCTCATGTACATCGTTACTACCACCCCATCTCTCCCCCTCTCCTCCAGTCTCTGAGTTCATAGGGTTCAGGTAGTTTGGAGGCATTATAAGCCTTCCATATCTCATTCTCAGAGGAGTGATCGGTTCTGTCGCAGCAGGTAAACTTTGTTGAATTTTGTTCAAGTTGTTCTGGCATCACAATGCCTTTTCATCTTCTTTTTCCATTCTTAGACATTGAATTTTGTTGATTCTCCAATTGTAGTGATAGATGGCAGTTGGTTTATCCTGCTGCTTAGGGGGCAGACAAACTCTGGGTTCTTCTCTATTGTGTTTCTTTTATACTCTTCCTTTGTGTGGCATGGCATGATGCAGGCTGGGATGGAGGATGGTTGTTCCCATGTGGGAGTGCTCCTTAGATCACCTTTATGTTCGGTTGTATGGTGTGCTATTGTCAATGAATGGCTGCTACCCAGTTCCAGCAACATCAATGGCACTGTTGTGCCAGCTGGGGATTGCAATGTGTGCTGGGTGATCTCAGAGTTTCTCTCTTCAACTGGTGTAGGAGCCAGAGCTTGAGGCTTTTCTCATTGCTGGTTCCTCTCCAAACTGTCATCTACTCAAGGTGTTGTGGTAACCATCTGACTGATTAACTGGTCTGATCAATAAGAGGCTTCTGGCACCTGTCTAGCAATTGCACAAATCTGCTCTGCAAAGGGAGAAGACAATTCAAGAAGTCCCAGCTGAGAGAATCTTTCTTGTTGGAACTCTTAGGAACTTGCAGTCCTGTATAATTTATGGCAGTGATAGTCTTGAAATCTTCTGCTATTTTGAGGAGATTCAGGGTCTTACAGGCATTTCTCAAGAGAGAAGACTGATTACGAATGACATCAGCTCTAAGATTTGTTTGCCACCATACCTTAATGTTTCCAGAATCATGCCTATGACTGGAAGCTAGATTCGTCCAGGCCCATGTCTGTTGTTTGTAGCATTAACCATGGAGCTTTGTCCGATAGGACGCCAACGGTGTCCAATTTAAAGGTTGCAAGATGGTCATTAACCGAGATGTCTGCGTTCCAGAACTAAAATCTTCACCCAAGAAGCCTGATCATGAGTCCTCCTTGGTGTGCTGCCTTGATCTTGTGTACCCTCAAGGGATCTTGTGTGTCTTTTAATGTTTTGGTTTTGAACAGCTTTCTAAAGCATCCTATTCGGTTACATTGAATGCATTGGGCTGAAATTGCCGGGCATTGATCACACCAATTGGAGCGCTTTGCTCCACAGTGCTGCTAAGGTCACTCTACTGGTTGCTTAGGTTATTGCTTCCCTAGGCCTCAACTGGTATACTGCATTCGGTTCTGGGTATCTCATTTTAGGAAGGATGAAAAGGCATTAGAGAGGGTGTGAAACAGAATCATGAGAATGATTCCAGATATGAGGATCTTCAGTTATGTCGGAAGATTGAAAAAGTTGAGTTTAAAGTTTATTTATTTATTAGTCACAAGTAGGCTTACATTAACACTGCAATGAAGTTACTGTGAAAATCCCCTTGTCGCCACACTCCAGCGTCTATTCGTGTACACTGAGGGAGAATTTAGCATGGCCAATGCACCTAACCCGCATGTCTTTTGGACTGTGGGAGGAAAATGGAGCACCCGGAGGAAACCCATGCAGACATGAGAAGAATGTGCAAACTCCACACAGGCAGTGACCCAAGCCGGGAATCGAACCTGGCGCTGTGAGGCAAGAGGTTGGTCTCCTTGAAGAGGAAGTTGAGAAGAAATTTGATCGAGGTTTTCAAAATCATGAGGGATCTGGACACTGTTCCCATTGTTAGAAGGGTCAAGAAGAGGGCACAGATTTAAGGTGATTGGAAAAAGAAGTTATGGTGACATGAGGAAAAACTTTTCCATAAAACGAGCGGTTAGGATCTGGTCTGCACTGCTTGAAAGTGTGGAGGAGGCAGGGTCAGATGAGTATTCCAAAAGGAATTGGATCACTATCTGAAAAGGAAAAAATTGCATGACTATGGGGAAAACACAGTGGAGTGGCACTCGGCCAGCGCAGACATGATAGGCTGAATGGCCACCTTCACCCTGTAACCATTCTATGGAAATACAAAAGAAAGGCACAATAAACTGGTCCAAAGATGTGCGGGTTAGGTTGATTGGCCAGGTTAAAAATTGCCCCTTAGAATCCTAAAATGCGTAGGTTAGAGGGATTAGCAGGTAAATATGTGGGGGTAGGGCCTGGGTGGGATTGTGGTCGGTGCAGACTCGATGGGCCCAATGGCCTCCTTCTGCACTGTAGGGTTTCTATGATTCTATGAAACTTTTCTGTGTGAATTGTCCTCAGCCAGGTAGATAGAGAAATCCAAAGTAACAATAAAAAGAAAAGCCTTCTGTGTCAACAGTACATGGAATCGTGTATAATTTTGTTTTGTTTGTTTACAGCATGTAGGTGATGCAAGCAAAGCCCCATTTTCTCTGCATCGAATTTACCAATGGGAAGTGGTGATGGGTTTTCTCCTGAACAGCTACAATTCTTGCGCTGATAGTTTTTCTAAAATGGTCTTGTGAGGAACACAAGGATTCATACCCAGTGACAAACAAGCACAGAATGCCACTGTGACACAGTGGTTAGCACTGCTGCCTCACAGCGCCAGGGATCCAGGTTCAATTCTGGCCTCGAGTGACTGTGTGGAGTTTGCATGTTCTTCCTGTGTCTGCGTGGGTTTCCTCCGGGTGCTCCGGTTTCCTCCCACAGTCCAAAGATGTGCAGGTTAGGTTGGCCATGGTAAATTGCCCTCGAGTGTCAGGGGGATTAGCAGGGTAAATGTATGGGGTTATGGGGATAGGGCCTGGGTGGGGTTGTTGTCGCTGCAGGCTCGATGGACTGAATGGCCTCCTTCTGCACTGTAGGGTTTCTATGTTTTCTATAAGAACATTATCTGGACTGTATACTTTAAAGTAAAGGAACTCCCATTCAAAAAGTCATTTTAAAGGTTGAATTGTCTTTAGCATCATAACCACGTAATGCAAAACAATTTCTATTAATCCAGGGATAATACAATGAATAACACTGCTATAGTGTACACATTGCAATTATCCATATAACACAGTTGTATAATAGTTGTATATCTATTAAAGTAGAACCAAGGTTTAAGAAACAGGGCTCATTTCAAAGGTGGCAGACACTGGGATTAAAGATGGCATAGAGTGGCAAATTCTTTGGACAAGCTGGAATTTATGTTATCCATGTGCAACATCTCATTTTAAAAGGTCTATCAAAGAGAAAAGTCGAAGACTTCTAAAAGGAGCACCACTGGCTGACAACAGACTAGTATGTAGCTCACAATAATCGCTTGTATTTTTTTGTCATTGTTAAGCATTTTACAGTTTGTCTTGCTAGGTGTCTTACTTCTGCATATTTCATTTTTAAACCAGTCAAACCAAGCAGTTTTGTGTTTAGCACTGATCTGGCAGTGTGTTATCATATACAGTTCAATAAACCATTTACAGCAGTTAGGAGTTAATTGCTAAATCTGCATGTGCTAACCATGTACAATACATTAAATAAGGACATAGGTTTCAGTTCATAAGGAACTCCTGTGTGCTTAAGGTCTAGCTTTGAACACATGAACAAGTATTAGGAAAAAGCCCCAATTATAGTAAATGTCCACTGTCTAAGTTCGCAAATAAGAAATAGTAATTGGAAATAACACCAGATGACTGTCTATATCCTTGTTCTTTCTAATCATTGTCTTTAGGAGAGAAAGAAAGAATGGAAGGGGAAAAATATGGGCAAAAAACTGCTTTAAACCAAAAGTATTCAAAGGAAAAGTATCACTCTATAGCACAGCCACCATCATTTGTACAATCTGCTGTTTAGTGCTTTGCTTGTAAAGTCAGAAAGGTACTAGGCATGTATGTTTGAAATTTCACTCTTTGTTTTCTATGACAGATACATTTTATGCACATTCTGATAGAATTTTTCTTCTCTTTTCATAACAGTCACAAAGCTAACAAGGCAGATATGACCCAGTTATTTTCAACCTCTGCACACTATGAATAAATAAAATGGAACAGCTTGCATCATGGATTATTCAAATATAATCAAAGTCAAACAGGCTGGTCCACATTAACTTACAGCCACTGTAGTTTAGGCAACATAGGAATCAGTATGTATTTGTTTTTGCACGTTTGATGATTTTTTTTTGGAGCCGCAGTCGAAGTAAAGACAAGAAAAGAAAAAGGGGAAAAAAGATATACTAACAATTACTAAATGGTTATGAAAGCGAATGCCATTGTGGGAAAATAATCACACTGACTGCAGCAATTCAAGATGTCCCACCATCACATTTTGAAGGCAACTAGGGATCCATAATAAATATTGGTCAGTATTGCCCACATCCCAAGAACAACTATATTTTTAAAAAGCTGCAGTTTCAAAATATATCCCACTATCAGCGTAAACATAAAATCCGAAATCTGAGAATAATCAAAAAATATTCCAACCAAAGAAAAATTGTTTTACGATTTTAAGTTTTACAAAAGCTTCAATATTTTTAACATTAATCAAACGATAACATGATATTAAGTAAATTTTCAGATCAACAAAGATAATTTTGGCAAATTACAGAAACAAATAACAAAAGCTTTTGAAACTCTACTTTCAAACAATGAAAATTCATAACTATTTCAGATCACTATGAAGTAATGAGTTCTAAAAAAGCTCCAGAAAAATAATTATTGATGAACATGTGTTATGGATAGGCTGAATTACTGAGACAGCCTGTTAATTTGAAATAAATACGTGCTCCATTTTCATCACATTTTAAAAGATTTTACTGCCTTCTCCAATATTTCTTTGTCATGCAGTTGATAAAAATACTTATGTTTCTAAGTATCAGCTTGGCTCATTATTAACAGTGTCACCTTAGTGACAGAGTTCTGGATTCAAGTCCCGAACTCTTCAGTATATAGAATGTGCTACATTGTTGAAGGAGTGATTTTTTTATAGAAGCATGGGGAAAATTACAGAACAAAAAAGAATATACTATACTGAAGTGTTCGGGACTTGTCACTTAAATGAGGGTGTTAATAATGAGCCAAGCTGATACTTAGAAATATAAGTATTTTTATCAAATGCATGACAAAGGAATACTGGAGAAGGCAGTAAGATCTTTTCAAATGTGATTAAATTGGAGCATGTATTTACTTCAAATTGGAAAGGAAACCATTCAGCCCATCATGCCTTTGCTAACCATAAAGAGCTATCCTAAGAACCTCATTTTCCAGCTGTTAGATTTTTTATATTAATTCAAGGGATGTGGGTGTTGCTGACTAGGCCAGCATTCATTACTCATTCCTAGTTGCCCTCGAGAGGTGCTGGTGAGCTGCCTTCTTACACCACATGGACTGCAGTGGTTCAAGTACAGTGCTCTTAGGAAGGGAGTTCTGGGATTTTCACCCAGCGACAATGGAGGAACGGCGATATAGTTCCAAGGCAGGATGGTGAGTGACTTAGAATCATAGAATCCCTACAGTACAGAAGGCGGCTATTTGGCCCATTCAGTTTGTGTCGACTGCAAATCCACCCAAGCCCTATTCCCGTAACCTCACACATTTACCCTGCTTATCCCCCTGACACTACGGTCAATTTAGCATGGTCAATCAACCTAACCCGCATATCTTTGGATGTTAGACTTGGAGAGGAACTTCTAGGTGGCAGTGTTCCTATGCATTTTCTGCTCTTATCCGTCTAGATGCTATTAGTTGTGGGTTTGGAAGGTGGTGCCTAAAAAGCCTTGGTGAATTCCTGTAGTGCATCCTGCAAATGGTACACACTGCTGCTACTGTACTTTGGTGGCGGAGGCAGTGAATGTTTGCGGCAGGGATGCCAATCAAGTGGGCTCCTTTTTCTGAATGGTGTCAAGCTTCATGAGTGTTATTGCAGCTGCACTTATCAACTCTATGGCAGAGTATTTCATCACACTCCTTACTTGTGCCATGTGGATTGAGAGCAGGCTTTGGGGAGTCAGGGGGTGCATTACGCGCTGCAGGATTCCTAGCCTTTGATCTACTCTTCTAGCCACAGTATTTATATGGCTGGTTCAGTTCAGTTTCTGGTGAATGGGAATCCCGGTACGTTGATAGTGGGGGACTCTGTGATGGTAATGCCATTGAATATAAAGAGGTGATGGTTAGATTCTCTCATTTTGGAGATGGTCATTGCCTCGCACTTGTGTGGCGCAAATATTACTTGCCACTTGTCAGCCTGGACATTGTCCAGGTCTTGTTGCACTTGGACATGGACTACTTCAGTATCTGAGATGTTGCGAATGGTGCTGAACATTGCGCAATCATCAGAGTACATCCCCAATTCTGACCTTATGGTAGAAGGAAGGTCATAGAGCAATACAGTACAGAAACAGGCCCTTCAGCCCAACTGGTCCATGCCAACCATGGTGCCCTCCCAGCTAGTCCAAATTGCCCACGTTTGGCCCATATCCCTCTAATCTTTTCCCATCCACGTACTTATCGAAATGATTTTTAAATGTTGCTGTTGAACCTGCCTCAATCACTTTCTCCGGCAGCTCATTCCATATATGCTCCATCCTGTGTGTGAAGAAGTTGCCCCTCAAGTCCCCTTTTAAATCTTTCCCCTCTCACCTTGAACTTATGTCTTTTAATTTTCAATTCCCTTACCTGGGAAAAAGACTATGTCATTGATGAAGCAGTTAAGATGCCCTTGGGAACTACCCTGAGGAATTCCTGCAGTGATGTCCTGGACCGAAGATAAATGACCTCCAATAACCACAACCATTTTCCTATGTCCCAGGTATGACTCCAACAAACCGAGAGTTTTCCCCGATTCCTATTGACTCCAGTTTTGTTAGAGCACATTGATGCCACACTCGGTCAAATGTAGCCTTGATATCAAGGGCAGTCACTTTCACCTCACCTCTGGAATTCAACTCTTTTGTTCATGTTTGAACCAAGGCTGCAATGAGGTCAGGAGCTTAATGGCCCGAACTGTCAGTGAGCAGGTTATTGCTAAGCAAGTGCTGCTTGATTGCACTATTGATGACCCCTTCCATCATTTTACTGATGATTGAGTAGACTGGTGGGAGTGGGGGGAGGGGGGGGGAATGGCCTGTTGGATTTAAATTATTGTACTTAAAGTACTTTTTAAATGAAATAAGAGTTTTTACCTTTACTTAACCTTTCAGGCAGCGAGTTCCAGGCCTGACCACCTTCTGTATGAAAACAATTTCCTCTGAATTCGCCTTTGATCCTTCTACCTATGACTTTAAATCAATGCCCTCTGGTTGTTGACCTTTCTGCCAAGGGAAACATGTCCTTCCTATCTATTGCATCTAGATCTCTCAATTTTGTACACCTGTTAAATCATCGCCTCTGTTCCAAAGAAAACAACCTCAGGCTATCAATTTTTTTCTCAGCTAAAATTTTCCAGTCCTGAAAGAAAGTAAAAGACAGACATGCATTTATACAGGCCCTTTCAGGAACTCAAGATGTCGCTAAATGCTTTACAGCCAATGGAATACTTTTGAAGTACAGGTCACTATTGTAATGCAGGAAACACGGCAGCAAATTTACACACATCAGCTCCTACAAATAAAAAAATTATAATGCACAGATAAGTTGTTTTTGTGACATTAACTAAGGGATAAATATCAGCTAGGACACCAGAGATAACCCCCTTGTTCTTCTTCAAAATAATGCTATGGTAGTTTTTACGACCATCTGGGAGGACTGATGAGGCCTCAGTTTAAGGTTTTATCTGGAAGATGGTACCTCGATAGTGTAGCAATCTCTCAGTACTGCACTGAAAATTAGCCTGGATTTTTATGCTCCAGTCCTAGAGTGGAATTTGAACTCACAGTCTTCTGACTCAAGAGGTGAGTGTGTTACCAACTGAGCCATCAGCAACATCCTCGCAAATCTCCTCTGTATCCCCTAGTGCAATCACATCTTTCCTGTAATGTGGGAACCGGAATTGAATCTCCAGCTGTGGTTTTATTATTGTTTCAAAACTTCTAGCATAATCTTCATGCTTTTACATTCTATGCCATGGTTAATAAAATAAGCTATTCCGTATGCCTTCTTAATCAGCAAACCTCCTGGTCCTAATGCCTTCAGATATTTGTGGATATGCAGTCTATTCTGCTATATTTTTAAGATTTCTTGTACATTTCCTTGTCTTGATTTTCCTCTCCAATGCATCCTTAATGCTTCACCAGATTGAATTCTATTTGCCACTTTTCTACCTACCCAACCAATCCATTGATATCTTCCTACAGTCTATAGTTTTCTTCATCACCATTAGCCACACAGCCAACCTTTGTAAGATTTGCAAATCTTTAAATCATGCTTTCCACCTTTAAGTCTAAAGCATTGATACATAAATCATGCCACAAAAAGCAAGAGATCTAGCAGTGAGCCCTGCAAAACCCCACTGGGAACAGCCTTCCAAATCACAAAAACACCTGTCAATTATTATCTTTTGCTTCCTGCCATAGAGCCAATTTTGGATTCAACTTACTACTTTTCTTAGATCCCACTGACTTTTACTTCCCTGACTAGTCTACTATGTGGGACCCTGTCCAAAACCTTGTTAAAATCCATGCTACCTTCACGCGACATTCCTTGTTACCACCTCAAAAGGGAATAACCAGCCGTGGATAACTAAGGAAATAAAGGGGAGTATTAAATTAAAAACTGATGCGTACACAGTGCCCAAAACTAGTGAGGAATTAGAAGATTGGGAAAGCTTTAAAAAACTACAAAGAACTACTAAGAAAACGATAAAGAAAGGAAAGATAGATTATGAAACTAAACCAGCACAACATATAAAAACTGATAGTAAAAGTTTTTACAAATATATAAAAAGGAAAATAGTGGCTAAAGTAAATGTTGGACCCTTAGAAGATGAGAAGGGGGATTTAATAATGGGAAATGAGGAAATGGCCGAGGCCTTAAACAAGTTTTTTGTTTCGGTCTTCAGGGTAGAGGACATAAATAGCTTACCGAAAATTGACGGTCGTGGGACTGTAGGGGGTGAGGTCCTTAAAACGATTACCATTACTAAAGAGGTAGTGCTTGGTAGGCTAATGGGACTAAAGGTAGACAAGTCCCCGGGCCCGGATGGAATGCATCCCAGGGTACTGAAAGAAATGGCAGAAGTAATAGCAGATGCGTTGGTTGTAATTTATCAAAATTCACTGGACTCTGGGGAAGTGCCGGCTGACTGGAAAACAGCTAATGTGACGCCACTGTTTAAAAAAGGAGGTAGACAAAAGGCAGGTAACTACAGGCCGGTTAGCTTAACGTCTGTAGTTGGGAAATTGCTGGAATCCATCATTAAAGAAGAAATAGCAGGACACCTGGAAAAAAATGGTTCGATCAAGCAGACGCAGCATGGATTCATGAAGGGAAAGTCGTGTTTGACGAATTTACTGGATTTTTATGAAGATGTAACGAGTGCGGTTGACAGAGGGGAACCGGTGGATGTGGTGTTTTGGATTTCCAGAAGGCGTTCGATAAGGTACCTCACAAAAGGTTGCTGCAGAAGATTGGGGTACACGGAGTTGGGGGTAAAGTGTTAGCATGGATTGAGGATTGGCTATCTAACAGGAAGCAGAGAGTTGGAATAAATGGGTGCTTTTCTGGTTGGCAGTTGGTGACTAGTGGCGCGCCGCAGGGATCGGTGCTGGGGCCTCAACTGTTTACCATATACATAGGCGATCTGGAGGAGGGGACCGAGTGTAGGGTAACAAAGTTTGCAGATGACACAAAGATGAGTGGGAAAGCGAATTGCGTGGAGGATGCGGAAAGTCTGCAGAGAGATTTGGATAGGCTAAGTGAGTGGGCGAGGATCTGGCAGATGGAGTATAACGTTGACAAGTGTGAGGTTATCCACTTTGGAAGGAATAATAGTAACATGGACTATTATTTAAATGGTGAAAAATTACAACATGCTACTGTGCAGAGGGACCTGGGGGTCCTTGTGCATGAATCGCAAAAACTCAGTTTGCAGGTGCAGCAGGTGATCAAGAAGGCAAATGGAATGTTGGCCTTTATCGCGAAGGGGATGGAGTATAAATGCAGGGAGGTCTTGCTGCAATTGTACAAGGTACTGGTGAGGCCGCAACTAGAGTACTGTGCAATTTTGGTCCCCTTATTTGCGGAAGGATAAATTGGCCTTGGAGGGAGTACAGAGAAGGTTCACCAGGTTGATACCGGAGATGAGGGGGTTAGCTTATGAGGAGAGATCGAGTAGATTGGGCCTGTACTCGTTGAAGTTTAGAAGGCTATGGGGAGATCTTATGGAGACATATAAGATAATGAAGGGGCTAGACAGGGTAGAGGCAGAGAGATTCTTTCCACTTAGAAAGGAAACAAGAACTAGAGGACACAGCCTCAAAATAAGGGGGAGTCAGTTTAGAACAGAGTTGAGGAGGAACTTCTCTCAGAGGGTAGTGAATCTCTGGAATTCACTGCCCATTGAAGCAGTGAAGGCTACCTCGTTAAATATGTTTAAGTCACAGGTAGATAGATTTCTGATCAATAAGGGAATTAAGGGTTATGAGGAGCGGGCGGGTAAGTGGAACTAAACCACTATCAGATCAGCCATGATCTTATTGAATGGTGGGGCAGGCTCGAGGGGCTAGATGGCCTACTCCTGCTCCTATTTCTTATGTTCTTATGTTCTTATAATCAATACTGTCCCTCAGAATTTTTTCCAATAATTTGCCCACCACCTAGGTTAGATCCTTTTCATCCTTTTTACACAACAGTACAATTTTAGCAGTCCTCCAATCCTCTAACAGTCCTCTGGTCCTTTAACAAAAGAGGATCATCAACCTCAGCTATTTTCTCCTTTATTTCTCTTCGCAGCCTGGCAATTTCAAAGATGCTAAATTACTTAATATTTCCCCTCTCATTTATCATTTCAAATATTTCATATTCTTCCTCGTTAACTTCAATGTCTGTATCACCCCCTCCTTTGTGAAGACAGATGCAAACCATGCTTTAAGAACTATGGCCAAAGTCTTCTACCTCCACATGCATATTATCTTTAGCGCCCCCAGTAGGCCCCATTCCTTCCTTAGTTGTGCACTTGCTCTTTATAAAGTATCAATGTGTTCTCCTTGATTTTCTTTGCCAATATTTTTGATGCCCTCTCCTGACTTTCTTAATTTCATTCCCTGCACTTTCAATAGGACTTTAGACTTTCTGCAGTACATGCTTTCCTTTTTGCATTATCACACCATGTCAGTTCCTTGATATCCAAGAGACACTAGATTTGGCAATTCAAACCATTTTCTTTCTGGGAATACATCTGTTCTGAACTCTCATAAATCACTGCCTTGGCTACTGACAGATGCACGTTTACACTTCAAGTTGCTGTTTCCTGTCCACTTTTAACAAGTCACATCTCAGCTTAATATAATTGCACCTTTTCACTGTTGAGAATTTTTACTCCTCGTCCTTTTCCATAACTCTTTGCTCTTTTCCATAATAATGCTAAATTTAACTGAATTATGTTCACTACCTCCAGAATCCTTTCCCACAGGTACCCTTTCCACCTTCATTTCCTAAAACTAAATTCAGAACTCCCCAATCTCTTGCTGGGCTTGCTATGTACAGGCTAAATGGTATTCATGATCATATTTTAAGAATTCCATCCTCTCTGTAACTTTTACACAGATTCAATCTCAGTTAATATTTGGGTCATAGAAGACTCTTAGGATGGCACTTTCCACTCCCACCAGTAGTAGAAATTGTGAGGGCAGGGAAGCAGCTTTTGGCAGGAGGTCAAAAATCAGTTACTCAGTTCCCGGAAGTTAGGTTGGAATCTTGTTCTCCTGACTTTCGTGGCAACTTAATGATGAGTTGAATGTCCCTTGGAGCTTGGAACTCCATGTGCATCGCATGAATGCTCATTAAAAGGCCAACACAGAAATCTTGTTCCCACTCCAAATTAAGCACTTTGTCAGTTGAAATTTAGAACATTCTGTTTCATGACTGTACTTAAGTGGCAATCACCTGGCAAGACCTCTCCCTGGACTTTGAGGTCAGTAGATGCTGCTTTTGCATTCTTGCAGACTATGCTCAGGTGCCGGGGCCAAAGCTGCACCAAGGCTGGAAACAGTGCATACGTGAAGTGGGGTGGAAGGATGTAGTAGAAGCTGGGCAGGGGAGGCACGTGAAGGCTGGAAGTGGTGGAGTGGAAGCATGTATCAGAGACTCGGCTGGGTAGGCAGGCAAAGGCTTGAAGGAGGGCTGGAAGGATGGAGTGGAGGCTGAGCAGCTCTCTCCGTCTGCCTAATTTGACTAGTTGTTCTGGTAGGGTTCTCTTCTTCTTGCTGGAGGATTTGTTCACTTCAGGATTTGTTATCTGTAGTCACTTTTGGTCATGTGATCACATGATTAATACCTATATTGTCCACACAAAGGGTTCAAAGTTTGAAGCCATTGCCACAATGGGTAAATCGAGGCTGCTCACACCTACTTGCAATAAACTGGTTTCTCTTTGTTAAGTGTTGAGCTTACAGAAACCAAATCTGAGGGGCTATTTATTTGAGCTTTGCCAAGTATCCAGTCAATTGGAGGTGTAAATTCACAAGTAGTTTTGGATTTTTAATATATTTTCAAGAGGGGGCATTCCACTCTCGTACATTTAGATTTTAAGACCTTTCCAGATATCCTAGTTAATTCTTTAGGCAAAAATTACAAAAAGGTAGCCTGACCCTCAGTGGCTCTCTTTCCAGTCAATTGCCCACTTTTCAAATCACCCCAGCTCCCTCCAGCACAAAGCTCCTAGCTGTCATTAAAACTGACAGGAGGCCAGAATATTGCAGTGTCGAGCTCACCCAAAGTTCCGGCTTGGAAGATTCCTGTTTTCACACTGTTATGAAACTTTTTGGGAAAATTCCATCCTGTATCTTAAAGGTTAAGAATATGAGATCTTTACTGGGCATACTATTTTAAACTTGTTTCAGTGGAAGCAAAATATTCTATGCCACTATTTGAAAAGGTATAAGGAGTTCTCCCACTGTCCTCACCAGCATTTATTTCTCAAACACTTTCACTGTCTAAACATATTAACACATTTATCTGTTATGCACAAATCAACTGCCATGCTTACTTAAATAGTGACTAATTGGCTATGAAACAGCTTGACATCACCTGAGGACATGAAAGACCCTATGCAAGTGTAAGTTGTTTGTACTTCTAACATCATCCTGAAATCAAATGCGTTACAAAGAAAATAAGTGTTGCTTTCATAATATTTTTAAGCAATCTATTATGTGGTAATTCTACTATTCAAGCAAGGAGGAAGAGAGAAAACTGGGAACCAAAGTCTAGTAAGCATGGCATTATCAGCGGGAGAAATGGTAGAATCTATTATCTGGATGTGGTCATAGGGCACTTAGAAAATCATAATATGACTAGGAAAATCAACATGGTTTTATGAAAGGGAAGTCGTGTTTTTAAAAATTCTTTCATGGGATATGAGCATTGATGGTATGACGAGCATTTGGTGCCCACAGTTAGGATCTTCCTGGAGACCAATAACTTTAGAAAAAGAAATTTGTGTTATCATGTAATCAATGATCTAAATAGAAAGCAGATGGGGAGTATGGAGAGCATTTATGGCCCAGGACTTGGCCCAAGTGGTGGTGCAATGAAGTTTCTTTATGAAACCTTTTCCTTGATTTACTTTAAGTTAGTTTTTTTATTTCTTGCTATTGGAGTATCCTCACTGCCGGATGAACAACTTGAACTTCTAGTTAACAATTGAAAGAATGACACGTCAAGATTTCACATTTTAAAACTTTTACTGTAACTAATAACAAATAGCACAATGATAAAACACTTTTCTTATAGGTAACATACTTTAAACTACAGAGATGAACATTCCCCTTTTATGCTTAAACACATCATACTCCCCATGGGATTACAGTCCTTATAGCTACCAGTCCAGGACATAAACTGCAGTATGCACATCACTACAGTATTGAGGAGTTGCTGCACTAGAAGGGGTGCTATATTTTGAATGAGATCTTAAAATAACTCACTCTCTATTGTTTAGATGGACATAGAGGTCCCTTGTCACTGTCAAAAAAACATGATGTGGTGATGCCGGCATTGGACTGAGGTGGGCACAGTAAGAAGTCTCACAACACCAGGTTTAAGTCCAACAGGTTTATTTGGAATCACGAGCTTTTGGAGCACTGCTCCTTCATCAGGTGAGTGGGAGTGAGGGAGTTCTCCCAGTGTTCAAGTCAGTCTAACTCTAACTCATTTGTGGTGTGTTGTTGGGCTTTCCTGTGCCCAAAATGACATTTTCCTACATATCAGCAACTAAACTTCAAAAGTAATTTATTAGATTTGGAAAGCTTTGAGAAGTCCCTAGGGTACAAAGCATTATATAAATACAAGCTCTTCTTCTGTTCATTACAGTTATTATTGGAACTAATTAGATTTAATCAGAGTTTTCCCACTGTAACTTAATTGAACAACAAAAATCAAATACATCAAACATCTTGGGTGGGATTTCACCCCACCCTGGCCACAGCAGCGGGATTTCCTGTTGTTTGCACCCTCCACCACTGGGGAATGCATGGCAGGGGTCACCAATGGTGGGACGAGAAGATCCCACCGGCGGAAATGACCGGAAATCTTGCCATTGGCTAAACTTCTATTTTACAAGCTTCAAACACTGCTTCAATATGGTGATCGTACTCCGAATTGCAAAAAGTCTTTTTCCAGTTTTAACAGCATCTTGAAACAACAACTTAATGCTAGCCCACTTGAAGACATCATGCATTGGGTATCAGCCATAGTATAAATTGTGGTGCCAGCAAGTTGACTCAACTATATTAAAAATTCTGTAATCATACATGCTGCATAAGTTCATACTTTTCACTGGCCATATTATCTTTTTAAATAATTTTTAAAATTAATGTTTTAATATAACAGTTTACACTGGCTACTAATGTAGTAAACAAAGATAACCCTAGATGGTTATGGGAATAATGTACTGTACTTCTTACTTGGTTAATTCATGGTCTGAGAGGAGCTGCTTGAGGTGTCTGGACAGCAGTTTCTTCTCCATAGAGAGTCTCACCCAAGCTCGAGCTTTGCCCACATCAGTTTTTATCTCACCAATATTCTGGATGTGTCTGAAATAGGAAAATTTATTCAGATAGTAACTCAATCCATTTGAGCCCAGCTTGTCATAATAGTCTAGTTTTGTGATCTCTAGTTGCTCTGTGGATTTCTGCCAGAAACACATACTGTATTGTACACTCTACAAAATCACTCAATTAATTGGGAAAAGGTGAATAACAACACTTTAAAAATAAATAACCCCTCTGTGTTTTCGCTTCAATTTCAAGACCAGTAAAACAATGTTCTAGATAGGTTTTCTTCTTTGCAGTAATTTCTATTAGTCTATGTTCAATGGTTAAACTGTAAACAAATCGACACCAATAACTTGTTATTGTATTTGATATTTTAAGAAGTATTATTCCATAGTGATTTGAATTTAATCAGCATCACCATCGCCATTACGATAGACATGTACAATTAGACCAATGTACTAAACTTTAAATTTAAATGAGTGTAAAAACCAGTGTAAACACTTATTCATTGCAAAACAAGTGCTTTTCAATTTGCAGTATGTTCTTAATGTTTGTTTTCTCATGACCATCTCAGTGACCAGCAGAATCAATCTAACACATGTTAACGCATTTACATTCAGAGGAAATGTTTTACTATGCTATCATTTTCCACAAGAAGTTTGTTTCCTTCAGCTCTTAGCATCTTAGTTCTTCCTTCACTATCCTGCTTTTCATAAAGAAAACCCTTGTAAAGATAATCGGTGATTGAATTAACCTTCAGGAAAGAGCTGAAATACAAATATATTCGAGTATAAAAAGTCAACATTCCCTCCCCACAAATAACATTCAGTTCAGTGAAGTTTATGTATGTGGGCAATGAATGCAGAACAGCAGGAATGAAATGGAAGTCCTGCATCTAGAAAAATGGACCCAGACATTAATTATTTATGTCTCTGCAGAGTTAATGTTAACTAGGTTGGAAATAATGAAAATCTCCATGGTAAACGTATTTTCACTTCATTTACTTAATGTGTTTCTCAGTTGTCGTTGTCAGACTGACTTATTAAAATGAACGTATTGAAATGGTGCTAAAGCAAAAACACAATAATACTCAGCCATCAACTGTTCATAATATGAAAATGTTTCTCTTCTATGTTTTCTCTCCTCACTTCTTGGAAGTGTTGATTCCACAGTTGATATTCATCCTTCAACAGAGTCCGAATTATTATGGCAACTTGGATTTTTACATGCATGCTCTAGTTTGGAGCTATGCTTCGTAATTGTTGAGGCTCCAACTTTTTTCCATCACATGGCTGGCAGGAATTTCTCCAATGCTTGGAGTATGCAATTTGCATGTGTTGGAAGGATTTGCAGGTTGATATGCAACCTGTTTGGCTTCTTTATGAACATATCTTCCTTGGCCATCGTCCTGAACGTGGGACTTGAATCAGGAGCTTGTGGATTGGAGGCAAGGACACTATCCACTGCGTCACAGGACTGCCGCATTGTATACTCTTGTGAGCAAAACAACTAAACAAATTATCTAATTAACAATCCCTTAAAGGGACACTGTGTTAAGACTCAAAATTAATGGAAACTTATTAAATTAAAATATTATTTGAGGAGTCATTATGCAGTCCAGCCAGTCACAGAACAAAGAACAAAGAACAATACAGCACAGGAACAGGCCCTTCGGCCCTCCAAGCCCACGCCGCTCCCTGGTCCAAACTAGACCATTCTATTGTATCCCTCCATTCCCACTCCGTTCATATGGCTGTCTAGATAAGTCTTAAACGTTCCCAGTGTGTTCGCCTCCACCACCTTGCCTGGCAGCGCATTCCAGGCCCCCACCACCCTCTGTGTAAAATATGTCCTTCTGATATCTGTGTTAAACCTCCCCCCCTTCACCTTGAACCTATGACCCCTCGTGAACGTCACCACCGACCTGGGGAAAAGCTTCCCACCGTTCACCCTATCTATGCCTTTCATAATTTTATACACCTCTATTAAGTCTCCCCTCATCCTCCATCTTTCCAGGGAGAACAACCCCAGTTTACCCAATCTCTCCTCATAACTAAGCCCCTCCATACCAGGCAACACCCTGGTAAACCTCCTCTGTACTCTCTCCAAAGCCTCCACGTCCTTCTGGTAGTGTGGCGACCAGAACTAGACGCAGTATTCCAAATGCGGCCGAACCAACGTTCTATACATCTGCAACATCAGACCCCAACTTTTATACTCTATGCCCGTCCTATTGAGGCAAGCATGCCATATGCCTTCTTCACCACCTTCTCCACCTGTGACGTCACCTTCAAGGATCTGTGGACTTGCACACCCAGGTCCCTCTGCGTATCTACACCCTTTATGGTTCTGCCATTTATCGTATAGCTCCTCCCTACATTATTTCTACCAAAATGCATCACTTCGCATTTATCAGGATTGAACTCCATCTGCCATTTCTTTGCCCAAATTTCCAGCCTATCTATATCCTTCTGTAGCATCTGACAATGCTCCTCACTATCTGCAAGCCCCGCCAATTTTGTGTCGTCCGCAAACTTACTGATCACCCCAGTTACACCTTCTTCCAGATCGTTTATATAAATCACAAACAGCAGAGGTCCCAATACAGAGCCCTGCGGAACACCACTAGTCACAGGCCTCCAGCCGGAAAAAGACCCTTCCACTACCACCCTCTGTCTTCTGTGACCAAGCCAGTTCTCCACCCATCTAGCCACCTCCCCCTTTATCCCATGAGATCCAACCTTTTTCACCAGCCTACCATGAGGGGCTTTGTCAAACACTTTACTAAAGTCCATATAGGCGACATCCACGGCCCTTCCCTCATCAACCATTCTGGTCACTTCTTCAAAAAACTCCACCAGGTTAGTGAGGCATGACCTCCCTCTCACAAAACCATGCTGACTATCGTTAATGAGTTTATTCCTTTCTAAATGCGCATACATCCTAGCTCTAAGAATCTTCTCCAACAACTTCCCCACCACGGACGTCAAGCTCACCGGCCTATAATTATCCGGGTTATCCTTCCTACCCTTCTTAAATAACGGGACCACATTAGCTATCCTCCAATCCTCTGGGACCTCACCTGCGTCCAGTGACGAGACAAAGATTTGCGTCAGAGGCCCAGCGATTTCATCTCTCGTCTCCCTGAGCAGCCTTGGATAGATTCCATCAGGCCCTGGGGATTTGTCAGTCTTTATATTCTCTAACAAACCTAACACTTCCTCCCTTGTAATGGAGATTTTCTCCAACGGTTCAACACTCCCCTCCGAGACACTCCCAGTCAACACATCCCTCTCCTTTGTGAATACCGACCAAAGTATTCATTTAGGATCTCCCCTACTTCTTTGGGCTCCAAGCATAATTCCCCACTTTTGTCCGAGAGGTCCGATTTTTTCCCTGACAACCCTTTTGTTCCTAACGTATGAATAAAATGCCTTGGGATTCTCCTTAATCCTGTCTGCCAAGGACATTTCGTGACCCCTTTTTGCCCTTCTAATTCCCCATTTGAGTTCTTTCCTACTTTCTTTGTACTCCTCCAGAGCTCCCTCCGTTTAGAAGGCCTCACCCATCATCCCGCACCCACATTTCTCAGTCCTGTCGACATCAGAAGCAATGTTTGATGGAAAAGGAATAAGTGCTATTCCCGACATATGTCAGACTGAAGAGTTGAGAAAACAAGAAGCCGGGGGAATCAGGAGTGCCAGAGAAGCAAAGCTGTCTTCATACTCCTGCTGATTTAAAAGGCTGCATTCTTGATCAGGCTCAGGCCCTCATTAGGAGCAGCTCTAAAGAAATCAATGTAAAGACTGTTGTAAGTGCTGGGCCAACAGCCCAAGTTTTCACACTGACAGATCTTGGTGGAACAGTGTGGGTTCCTCTGTAGCCTATTAAGGTGCACCACATCTTCCGGGTTTGAGCTTAACTGGGCTTCACTGAAGTTGCAGTGCCATTGCAAACCTCAATAATGATGAACTTCTCAGCATTCATGGCTATCGAGACTGCAAGATCTGTGCCATAATTTTTTGCTCATTGCCCTAAAGCACCAGAGGTCAATTATAACACACTAACTGCTGCAATTTAAGGCAATAATCTTGTTCATCTTTGGAGTAGCTTATCAGTATGTGTTGCTTATGCTCACACATGAAAATGGCTATACAGTTGAAACATTCATTATAATTATGAAGTTTATATATGTTTTAGGACTGTCTCTCTAATTTAAGGCAAAATGAAGGAAATCGTGAGACCTGTTCCAAAGTCCATCTGACAGCAAGCCTTATTGGTTTGATCTTTGGTGATTAAAAAGGCTCAGATTGTTTTACCGGGAAGAAGGTGCAAGATATTTACACTTGGGATCCAACAGCAGCCGCCTGTGTGCTAATAGTGCATAGACTGTGAGTATTCAAAGTCCAGAAAAGTGTAAAGAATGTTTGGCTGGAAACAGTTGTGCTTTAAACCTTCCATTACTTCCAAGATAAAAGAAAATTGGGGGGGGGTGGTCTCAAAATTTCAACCCGGAAACAGGGCCTATGTGATTCATGTTGCCATATAAATAGGCTTTGAGTGTTAAAGTTTAAAGTTGATTTATTAGTGTCACACTGCAATGAAGTTACTGTGAAAATCCCCTAGTCGCCACACTCCAGCGCCTGTCCGGGTATACTGAGAGAGAATTTAGCATGGCCAATGCACCTAACCAGCACGTCTTTCAGACTGTGGGAGGAAATCGGAGCATCTGGAGGAAACCCACGCAAACACGGGGAGAATATGCAGACTCTGCACAGACTATGACCCGAGCTGGAAATCAAACCCGGGTTCCTGGCACTGTGAGGTAGCAGTGCTAACCACTGTGCCACGAGGTGAACTGTCTCCAAGATATCCCTGAAAACTCACTCACAAGGTTAGTCCATCAGGATCCAGAAGAGAGAGAGAAAGAGAGAGCAGATACAGGCAGCAAGACACGGTGATTCACCATGTAGGAATGCGGAGCTCACACTCCGATTGAAAAGACCAAATTCATGAGGAGATAAAACAAGGTTAGAAGATTCCCATAGTGTGTGCTAGAGGAAGAATCTCTTGGGGAGGGGGGAAACTTTCATTGAGATTAAAAGTTCCCAGGCTGATGAGGCAAAAGAGCAGAAGTAAACCCCCAGAAGCTAAGAATCATCTTGAACTATTTCTGGGAAAATTGAGGAT
The DNA here is from genome assembly GCF_964213995.1 of Mustelus asterias. NCBI lineage: Eukaryota > Metazoa > Chordata > Chondrichthyes > Carcharhiniformes > Triakidae > Mustelus > Mustelus asterias. The sequence continues at coordinate 102,462,099 of NC_135809.1, read as the reverse complement.
GATGTAAAGTATATCTGCCAAGTATGTTTTCGGTTATGCTAAAAGAATAAAGGGAATATCCTGTTTTGTGGTTTAAAGTATACATTGCCCACAATGATTGTGTTTTTAGTTTTATTTTGTTAAAAGTCTTGAGGCGTGAAAACTTGTTAAGTCATCCTTTCAGCTATTTACTGGAAATTCAAACTATCCATCTCTATGGAGATCACAACACACTGGAGAGTTGAAAAGAACAGGGAAAAAAGTACAAGTATAAAAGCATAAGAGTCCAAGGGTCTGATTTTCCTTCCAAGGTTGGGGAATGGAAATTGGGACTGTTTCTGGGTCCTGAAGCCACTCTGGGGGAGGCCTTGATTTTCGTGGAGGCAGACTATTAATCCACAATATTCAAACCATTTTTCACATGAGAATGGCTGAGGGAAGCCTTCTAAAATTAGCAGGGAGATACATGCAAAACTGTGCACAGGCAGACCTGGGGAGAGTACAAATAGGGGTGAGGGAGAATTGCGTGGGGGGGCAATTTGCGGGATTCCTGCGAGCGTTCATGTCCTGCCAGCATCTTCCAGCGTCGGATTTATGGCGCGGTCAGCTCCGCACTGAAAATCAGCAGGGAGGCGGGGCTCGCATTTAAATGATATCTTGCATATCATTTAAATACTACAAGCGGGCCCGGGACTGAACTCTCCGGGCCCGCTAGCCTCCAGATATCCACTCCATCTGACGAAGGAGCTGTGCTCCGAAAGCTTATGGTATTTGCTACCAAATAAACCTGTTGGACTTTAACCTGGTGTTGTGAGACTTCTTACTGAGAGTACAAATGCAGGGACCTCAATGACTTTGGAACAGAGGAACACAGGAGAAGGAGCCAGAGAAGACATCAAAGATAAGGCATCAGAGAGAAATGAAGACAACATCATCTGTATCTGGGCAGATCACTGGCATTTAATCCTCGCTCTGCTCTGAGGCTACATAGGTGGCAGATTTCACTGAAGACATCTGTAGTGAAGCATAGATATCCAATACACTGTTCCTTGCTGAATTTCAGGTAGATAAATTGCTCCCTGAACAGGCTTCCTATTGAGAGTCCTTTTCCCCAAGTTCTCTTCTCTCTTCTAGGAAATTGTCCGCTCTGCCTCTGCTCATTCTCCGTCATACTGTAGTCCAAGGGGAATACATACTAACACAGCCACATCTGGGAGCAAGTAGTTCTATGCTGAATCCTTGAAAGTCAAATCCAAACTTTGGGGTGTTGCTAGCCAGGACCAGCACTTGTTGCCCAACCCTAATTGCTGAACTGAGTGGCTTGCTAGGCGACTTCAGGGGACAGGTATGAGCCAGCCACATTGCTGTGGGGTCTGGAGTCACATATAGGCCAGTCCTGGTAAGGACGGTAGATTTCCTTCCCTAAAAGACATTGATGAACCAAATGGGTTTTTCTGACAATTGACAATGATTTCATGGTCATCATCATGGTTAATTCCATCATCTTCCATGGTGAGATTCAAATCCATGTTCCCAGAGTCTCATTATCCTGAATCCCTGGATTACCAGTCCAGAGTTAATACCACTATGCCACTACATCCCCTATGGAAGCTGAAATTTTCAAATTAAGTTGTAGAAACAATTTTCATGATTTGCTTAGATGTTGATAATGCAGGGAAAAAAACACTTCACTGTTCAATTTACAAGTGTTCAGCTATTCAAATTGAAAACATTCCTCAAATTCTCTGTGGTGAGATGTTTGGCCAGTTAAGTGCAAACGGATTTCAAATGTAAGGTTTAAAACTGATTAACCTGACAAAGAGGGGAAATTGGACAGAAAAAAAAAAGCTTACAGAGATAGCCTGTGCAGACTTGGGCTTCAAGGGCCGCCAGCTATTTTGCTTTCATTGCTGGCTCAGCATTTAACCATTCTGTAACTAAACTATACAAACTAAGAACTCAAGTTTGATCCCCTAACTCTAGCGATGTAACCAAACACAGCCATTTCAGCTGCAGAGACATAAAAAAACTTTATTGCCCCAATGCAGAGGGACGACAAAAATGTAAAAAAAAAACAATTAGGGTTCTCAGTCCGTAAGTAGCAACTACCTCTGCACATGTGCATGTATGGTTGCTGGTTGAGTTCAGGATTTGGCTCAGCTGTGATGTCCCTCTTCACCTGCTGAAAACTTATTGTCAAAGCTCACACAAGCATAATGGCCATCTGGGCAAAAATGTGGAATATGACACTTTCAGGGTGGATGGCAGAAAGAAAAACTAAGTGAAAATTGGGAAGAACCTTTTTCTAAGCCAGTAAATCTTGGGCGGAGTTCTCCCAAAAGAATTCTAAGTGTTGAATTTGCAGGAAAACTGGAGTAATTCATACTGGGTTTTTCAGTGGAAGTTCACACTAGAATCTCCCACACCCTGTGCAATGCAGAGTCCACCAGCGTGAATATCATTAGATTTCAGGGGGCAGAGCCTATTCCACCCGAGAGGCTGAAACCAGCAGGCCTCTGCACACGCGCAGTGGTCCTGAACTGTCAGCCTCCCGTTTGTTGGCCAGCTCGGGATCCCCGCAGTGCTGCCTCCCCAACCTCCCAACTGCCTGATCGTGGCCCCCCAACCCCACCCCCACCCCACACTGCACCCGCTGCAATGCCAATACCCCCCGGCAGACACCCTCCCCCTCGGCAGATGCCTCCCCTCCCCCGCCCCGATTGCTGGCTCCCTCCCGTCCTCATTCTGATGCAGAGTGGCAGTGGGACCCCCACCCCTATCGATCGTCCCTTAGGCCCTGACCCGTAGGCAGTGCCAAGGTGTCCCCGGGCATGGACACCTTGCCCCTGGGCATTGCCAGGGGCACAGGCTGGCACTGCCAGGGTGCTGATACCCATGGGGCAACCCCCCCACTGACTGACCCCTGGGGGGCCCCAATTGCCCCCTCTTCATTCCAACAGGGTCAGGCCACTAGCTCCCTGCAACTGGAGAGCTAATGCAGTCTGTGCTGGAGTGAATCACTCTGACAGGGTGGGAGAGGCTAGTGGGCCCAGAGAGTTCAGTCCCGGGCCCGCTTGTAGTATTTAAATGATATATAAAATATCATTTAAATGCAAGCCCCGCCTCCCTGCCGATTTTCAGTGCGGAGCTGACCGCGCCATAAATCCGGCGCTGGAAGATGCTGGCAGGACATGAACGCTCGCAGGAATCCCGCGAATTGCCCCCCCACGTAATTCTCCCGGCCCATTGCACTAGAAAATTAGTGCAGTGGGATGGGAGAATCGCCCCATCTCCCCTCATTTTAAAATAAGTTGAATTACAATTATCTATATTTAAATGGACCTTAGATATAATCTCACTAATGAGAATTGAATGTTTTTCTCTTGTAGGTATGCAACCAAAATATAAAACCAAATCCATCTTCATACAACATTTATATTTTCATTGCTTTCATTTTGAAAGCATTCCAAAATATTTCAAAAAACACTAACCATTATTTTGTGACATTTGTATTTGTCTGTCTGTTTTGGGGATCAGCATATAATATTGTTTTCACTTGCACTGGTGTGGAAGATCAAGAGCAAAGAATGTGGAAATGCCAACAATGCCCACCAAACAAACTTGGTGAATGAATTTCAGACACTGAAAATGACTTTACACAAATTGATTTCATACCTCACTTGAGAGTTTTTAATGTCTGACCCTGTCCCGAAGTCATGATGTGGAGATGCCGGCGTTGGACTGGGGTGAACACAGTAAGAAGGCTCACAACACCAGGTTAAAGTCCAACAGGTTTATTTGGTAGCAAATACCATAAGCTTTCGGAGCGCTGCTCCTTCGTCAGATGGAGTGGAAATGTGCTCTCAAACAGTGCACAGAGACACAGAAATCAAGTTACAGAATACTAATTAGAATGCGAATCCCTACAGCCAGCCAGGTCTTAAAGGTACAGACAATGTGGGTGGAGGGAGCATTAAACACAGGTTAAAGAGATGTGTATTGTCTCCAGACAGAACAGCTAGTGAGATTCTGCAAGTCCAGGGGGCAAGCTGTGGGGGTTACTGATAATGTGACATAAATCCAACATCCCGGTTTAGGCCGTCCTACCCATCCACATTGTCTGTACCTTTAAGACCTGGCTGTCTATAGGGATTCGCATTCTAATCAGTATTCTGTAACTTGATTTCTGTGTCTCTGTGCACTGTTTGAGAGCACATTTCCACTCCATCTGACGAAGGAGCAGCGCTCCGAAAGCTTATGGTATTTGCTACCAAATAAACCTGTTGGACTTTAACCTGGTGTTGTGAGACTTCTTACTGTCCCGAAGCCCAGAGATATGTGCCTGAATTCTGCATTCAGTGGCAAGGTACAGCACTCACCACTGTACTTGAAGAAAACTGTCCACAAAGTATTTAGTGGGTTTTGTGGCATCAATTTCATTCTGGTGCCATCTACTGGGATTATTGGCATCCAGGAACAGTGAGGTCATCGAAGAGGCTGAGTATCCAGATAGAATAATTCTCACAGACACAAACCAGGATGTACAAGGCATTAATTAGTCTTCACTTTTAATCATATTTCAGACTTATTAGATCAGTTTCTTCAGGGCCAGAGTGGGAGTTCAACAAGAAGTAGCGCACCATTAAAAACTCACCTCATTCAACAAGGCTTAACTTTTCCAATGTTTATTACAAGAATAACGCATTAAAAAGTTGAAGTTCATGTCAAATCAATAACTTTGTGCTGACTGCATTGTGAAGACTGCAAAAGCATACCCTCTGGAGAAGAAGTGTATCACCGACAGTAACTTGTGGATTTTTGTGTTCAACTACACTCAAAAGTTACTGTCAATTTTAAATAGTAATGATGGTGAAAGCTAACAGTTTTGCCTTCATTAAAAATGTAAATTACAGATGTTGGGCCAGGTGTTGTTTGCTTAAATGGTGTACGATTGATTTCACTATGAACTTTACTTTTAAATGTTGCAATTAACAATATTACATTATATAGGAAGTATTTTTTGCAGTCAGAAGTACTCATCCATAATAAAACTCCTGAATAAGAAACAAATCATATGGAAATGGGCATTTCTGTTCAAGATGATGTCAGAGTCCCCCTTCTCTAATTTATTCAGCCTTCCACCTTTGGTCCAGATTTGGTTTAAAATCTTTTAAAGACCATTTCTCTGAGGGTACGTTTGCTTCCTTTGATTATCTAGTAAGGGAGCACGTTGTTCCCAAATCTTTTTTGTTTAAAAGATACCTGCAGGTTTACAGTTTTGCCAGTAGACGTTTTGCATTCTTTCCTTCTCCATCTCCTGACAGTCCCATTGATCTTTGTTTAGGTGTTAATCCCATTTATAGGGCTCCATTTCACCCATTCATAAAATTATTCAAAAACTCTTTGGTCCATTTTAGCTAACATTAAGGCAACTTGGGAGTGGGATTTAAATACTGAGCTTTCCGTCAGTCGATGGCAGTTGATTATTTTTCAGAGTGCATTCCTCATCACTGTATTAGACATGATCTGCTTCAATTCAGTGTTCTTCATCAGCTCTATCTTTCTGGAGCAATACTTTCTAGGATGTACTCTGGACTGGATCCTGCCTGTGCGAGATGTCACTTGGCTCCTGCAACACAGCTTCATATATTTTGGTCATGTCCAAGGCTGGCTACGTTTTGGTCCTCAACTTTTTCATACATGTGTGGCAAATCTATTGCTATTAACCCTATTATTGGTATTTGTGGGGTAATCTCTGACGAGATATCTGTAGATCACTACCAGTCAGATGCCTTGGCCTTCGTCTCACTGCATGCACATCAACTTATCTTATTCTATTGGAAATCGGTGGCTCCACCTTCCCACCTACAATAGGTCAAGGAGATGGTGCTTCTTAAACTTTTCAAGTTCATCTCGCACAGGCAGGATCCAGTCCAGAGTACATCATAGAAAGTATAGCTCCAGAAAGATTGAGCTGATGAAGAACATTAAATTGAAGCAGACCATGTCTAATACAGTGATGAGGAATGCACTCTGAAAAAAAACCAAGTGCCTTTGACTGCCGGAAAGCTCAGTATTTAAGTCCCACTCCCAAGTTGCCTTAATGTTAGCTAAAATGGACCAAAGAGTTTTTGAATAATTTTATGAATGGGTGAAATGGAGCCCTAAAAATAGAATTAACACCTAAATATACCTTTCGTAGACTAATTAAAAAAATTGATTCAGTCTGGCAACCTTTTATTCATTATTTTGACAACCTTTCTTTTTCCTCCAAGAGTTGAATAATTCTGTCTATCCCTGTTCTTTTTTTCCTGTCTTTTCTTTCAACCTCCTTTTTTAATGGCTTATACTTTGCTTCTGTTTTACGATGCGTCCGTTTCTACCTTTTTGCAAAAACCAATAAATAAAGCTTGAAACAGAGGACTATTCAGTTGGAGTCAGCAAAACTGACACAGCTGCAGCAATCTTTTCCATTAATAGAACAGCACCAAATCAGGGGTTGCAAGTCATTCTATAACAAAGTGCCAAGCTCATAAAAATAGTTACATAATTAAATGCTTTCTAGCATTTGCCCTACAAGTGAAACATTGAATTACTGGCACACTGTAGCAAAATGTATAGTTAATTAGAGGTTTACCTGCATTTATTATAACAACTAAAATAAGAGGACACTTGTGTGTTCTATACCGCAGGATAAAATTTAAGCATTTGTGTGGGAGAATGTACCTGGACTACTGGAACTCATCACCCCCAATAACAGCACCCTTAAAAATTACCTTAAAAAATGTCTGCAAAAAGGAGTTTCTGTGAACCAGAAATGCATTCTCCATTTTTGTGAAAATAACATGCCAGTTACGAGTATTTTGTAAGAGAAGGCAAGAGCATAATATAATTGCACAAAAGCTGGCTGCAGCTGAGCTGTACAGATGAGCAGGTTTCCACAAAGTGCCCATATGTGCATAATAAGCAAAAACAGGACTGGACTCAGCCACTCTCCACTGGCAAGTCGTTTGCAACAGTCTTCGCTCACATATGATGAATGTCTATCTGAGCACAATACAATACTGGCACCTGCAGAACTGTACTACAGCATGAATCAGCTATTTTGAGAGAGAAAGGGGAAGGAAATGAAAGTACTTTCTTTCATATAACACCTTTTACTGGAGGTTCCCAATTTCTTTTCAGCCAAATAAGTATTTTTGAACTCTATTTGATGCTGGAATGTGGGAAATGCAGCAGCTATTTAGCCACAGCAGATTGCACAAAGAGCAATATAATAATGACCAGATAATACGTTTTTGCTATCTGTTGAGGATAAATGTTTGCAAGGGCTGCTGTAACATTTTCAAGATAATGCCACAGGATTTTTGACATCCACCCAAGGGGGCAGATGAGGCTCCAGTTCAACATCCCACCTGAAAGATAGGGGGCGTGATTTTATGACCTCGCTCATCCTGAAACCATAAAATCCCACCCGAGGTCAATGGACCTTTCCATGAGCTGCCCCTCACCCACTCCGATTCCTGTGGCGGGTGGGACAGTAAAATTCCAGCCTGCAACTCTGATTGTAGAGCACGCCCTCAGTAGTTAATATTCCTGAGTGTCAACCTAAATTTTGTGTTCAAGTCCGTGGCCTCAGTGTTACAATTCAACTAAGGCTGCCAATGGGGGAAAATTAAGGGCACGTATTATCTAGAATTCAATAGCGGCAATAACTCGAAACTGGATTTTATGGAATTTATTTGAAACTAGTTACAGAAACAGAAAACAACAGTGCACCAGAACTATGATAAACAGAAAATACTATAACCAGGGTGGAAGGGTCTGTCTTAGAATGGTAAATATATTGTATTTTTCAGTATTTGCTTTGTAGCAGTCAAGAAAATGCAAAGGTAAGATTGCTACTGTTTCTGTTCCTCAAACTCCAGCTTGCTTGCACACTTGCCCAGCAGATGGCACTGCAGGCCTTCTTATCTGATGCAAATTTGACAGATTCCAGGAGCACTGTTCACATTCGCCAGAATTCTATCCCATCGCCCACCACAGATTCAGAGCGGGCGAGGGGCGGACAAACGAAATGTCCATTGACCTCGGGCAGGAATTTCTGGTCTCACTCGAGCATGGCCGTAAAATCTGCCCAATATTGTCTGTGAATGTTCAGGGGTCAAAGAGTGATTCCAAGATTTTCCCCACAGCGGTTCTATCCGTTAGTTATTCCTCTCACATGACACGAGAGGTGTATCAGGAGTCAAGCTGTTAAGTTACGCCATGACGGTATAGGACAGGCTCAATAAAGCAGCTGGTTTTTCCCTGCCTGTCCGTTTTATATGTTTATAAGACCAATGTCATGAATCAGTGGATCTGAACAAACTTTTACAGAATAGAAATATTTGTAGGAAAATGAACACAGAACAGGACAGTGGGTTATATTGGACAGCTCCTTCAAAGAACTTACAAAGGCATGATGGGTTGAATTGCCTCCTCCTGTATGATTAAAGTATAATTAATTCTGTAAAATCAAGAAACTTAAAAAAAGCTTATTCAATTTATTAAGCTCCCTCATCAGTCCAAAGATGTGCAGGTGAGGTGGATTGGCCATGCTAAATTGCCCCTTAGTGTCCCAAGATGTGTCGATTAGATGGATTAGCCTTAGTAAATGCGTAGTTACACGGAGCTAGGGCAGGGGAAGAGAGCTTGGGTAAGACACTGTCGAGAGAGTCAGTGCAGACTCAATGGGCTGAATGGGATTCTATAATCAGAGAAATACTGGCCTTCTCATATATTGTTCTATTAAATTATCACTGAATCACAATTCAAAGCAAGTCATCAAACTTTTCCAAAAGATAATTTAAACACAAAATTAAAACTTCTTTGGAACCAAATAACAAACTGGTTAGGATAATGAACTCACCTCATATCCTGGGTCAGTGAGATCTTTAAGGGAGGCATGACAAGACTATCAAGTTTTCTCCTCTCCAGATCTTGGATGATTCCTAAGGATAACAAGAATATGTAGATTTTAACATATTTTAGCTTCATTTCTGCTCTTCACATCCTTCATCAGGTAGTACCAAGCGCACCAATATACAGCAATAAAGTATGGTGATGTCATAATAAGCTATAGCAGTGTGGCATTAGTTACTGGACTGAATCTCGAGGGCTGGATCAATAATCAAGAGAATGTGAGTTTATATCCCACCATAGCAGTTCGAGAAATGGATTTATTTAAAACAAAAAATCTGGAAATAAAATATTCGTATCATGAAAAGTGAACACAAAGCTGTTAAGATTATTTTTTTTTTTAAAAAACAATATTTTTGGGGAAGGAAACTTGCAATCCATACACATAGAAGTTAAATGATTACCTGCCACATTTATCTACATTTAGCTAGTGAACATCTGAAAGAGAATTATGGTTACAGAGGCAGTTTGGTCCATCTGAATTTATCCACCCTGAAAAATCCTTGCTCACCTATAGCATCCAACTGTTTCTTAGATGATTTCACTACTTTATAACCAATTATAAATAACCAATATTTGACAAATTTCTATTAATGTACATTCAAGGACTGCAAATTCCCTACCTGTGCTGCTGGTGCTTCCTAATATAGCTTCTTTTTTCTCTTTAGTCTCTTGGTAATGTAACAGGTGAGACCACAGGGCTGATTTACCCTATAAATAGAAAATACAACATAATGAAATATAAAACTAGATGTTTATACAATGCTTTTCATGCAGCTTGCGGTGTTCTGAACCCGGTCTCTTGCAATTAATTTGTTAATAAAACATTGATACTTAATGACGCAAGGAACTTAATTGCTCTCAAAGAGACATGGGCAAATGTGGCAGGGGTAGTACCAATTGTTTAAAACAACTTTAATTTTTGGTGAGCATATCAATAGCCTGCACAAGTTAAAAATAGTTGCTTGACAATTGTAACTTGCTCAAGATGGAGTCAGGATACACTCTGCCACCATCTTTGGCCTTTCACATCCACAGCTCGAATTATTCAGAAAAGTAGAAGAGATTTGGAGCAGCCTGAATAACCTAAATCTTTGCAAGAGATCAATGAGAAGAATGAACAAGCGCAGGTGCTGAAACTTCTAACTGTTATCAGGGATGACATGCTACGCCACCGAGCTGGACTAATCCAAAGTTGGAAACAGAGACCAGATGCTACCAGTGCTGATTAACTTTTCTCAGTACTGCAACTGTGCAAGAACAATCAAGAAACATGGGGAGATACAAGATAAGTTTTTGCAGTACTGTATGACTTATGAAGATTTCCATTCTAAAGCCACAAGAAAGGCAAATTGTGCCTTACGAGCCTGGCGGAGTTCTTTGAAAATGTGACTAAACACGTTGACGAGGGAAAAGCGGTAGATGTGGTTTACATGGACTTCAGCAAGGGGTTCGATAAGGTCCCCCATGCAAGACTTCTCGAGAAACAGATCCAAGGAGCTGTTGCCTTGTGGATCCATAACTGGCTTGCCTGCAGAAGGCAGAGAGTGGTTGTAGATGGATCTTTTTCTGAATGGAGGTCGGTCACCAGTGGAGTGCCTCAGGGATCTGTTCTGGGACCCTTGCTATTTGTCATTTTCATAAATGACCTGGATGAGGAAGTGGAGGGATGGGTTGGTAAGTTTGCCGACGACATGAAGGTTGGTGGTGTTGTGGATAGTTTGGAGGGATGTCAGAAGCTGCAGCGTGACATAGATAGGATGCAAGACTGGGCGGAGAAGTGGCAGATGGACTTCAACCCGGATAAATGTGTAGTGGTCCATTTTGGCAGGTCAAATGGGATGAAGGAGTATAATATCAAGGGTAAGACTCTTAGCAGTGTAGAGGATCAGAAGGACCTTGGGGTCCGGGTCCATAGGACTCTTAAATCGGCCTTGCAGTTAGAGGAGGTGGTTAAGAAGGCGTATGGTGTGCTGGCCTTCATCAATCGAGGGATTGAATTTAGGAGTTGGGAGATAATGATGCAGCTTTATAAGACCCTCGTCAGACCCCACTTAGAGTACTGTGCTCAGTTATGGTCGCCTCATTACAGGAAGGATTATTGAAAGGGTGCAGAGAAGATTTACAAGGATGTTGCCTGGATTGGGTGGCATGCCTTATGAGGATAGGTTGAGGATGCTCGGTCTTTTCTCCTTGGCGAGACGAAGGATGAGAGGTGACCTGATAGAGGTGTACAAGATGTTGAAAGGTATAGATCGGGTGGATTCTCAGAGGCTTTTTCCCAGAGCTGAAATGGCTGCTACAAGAGGACACAGGTTTAAGGTGCTGGGGAGTAGGTACAGAGGAGATGTCAGGGGTTAGTTTTTCACTCAGAGGGTGGTGGGGGAGTGGAATTGGCTGCCATCAATGGTGGTGGAGGCAAACTCGATAGAGTCTTTTAAGAGACTTCTGGATGAGTACATGGGACTTAATAGGATTGAGGGTTATAGGTAAGCCTATATATAGGCCTAGGTAGGTAGGGACATGACCGGTGCAACTTGTGGGCCGAAGGGCCTGTTTGTGCTGTAGTTTTTCTATGCTCTATGTTCTAAATACTTACAGACGGATTTGTGTTTGGGATTGCAGATACAAAGGTGCAAATGAAAATACTCAGATGTTAATGCTGGATTTGAGAATTGGGCAGAGAAAGTATGAATCTGGATTCTCTCCCAAACTGCAATCAGATGAGGTTTCCTTTTAATTAGCTAGTAACTAGTGAGCAACGCTGGTGTCTTCTAGTACATGGGATGCTTAATTAAATTGTCCTACTCTTCTATTTACAATGCACCTTCTCTGATGCAGTTCAATTTGATAGAAGCCTTGCAGCAATAAAAACACATAGTTTTTAAATGTATTCTTAATCACTACTGAATTGTATTGACTGCAGCAGCAGGCTTGAAACTATTCCTGCTCCTATTTCTTATGCTCCACGCTCCATAAATACAGAAAACCAAGGCAACCCCAAGGTACGATGTCAGGAAACACAAGTATAGATTACTTAAATCTACCTCTATGTGTGGGTATTAGAAACAAGGTATAGCTTAAATTTAGTGTTTCTGTGCAAGAAATGGTTAAAATATTAAATAGCTTCATGTTAAACAAACGTGCCTGCATGTTTGTGAGTTTTGGTTTCATTTCAAACTGTGCCGGTATTGCAATTAAAGGTTGATGACATGAAAACAGCCGGGTTTAAAGAAAGATTAGATTGTTGCTTAACAACCAGGCTCCACGTTGAAAAGCATAAACATTTGTTGTTCAGTTGGAACCAGGTACTTGAGAAGAAAGTAGTTCTCAGAAACTTCCAGCACAGGCAGGACAATGGAGTAAGGGGCAGAAAGCAAGTCCCAGAAGCTAAAGAACAGGTAGTTCGAGAAACCAGAGAATGAAGAGAGAAGTCCCAGGAAGACTGAAGTCAAAGGGACAAAGAACTAGAGTCTGTTCTTCACTGAAGTTAAAGACAGAGCTGTAAGTGCAGACCTGGTGAAGGCGGCTAGTGAGAAGTCAGACATCTGCAGTAATCCTAAGGTGACACCTTAATACAGTCTATGAAGCAGTGGTGTTCTGTTGGCATGACTAGGTATTGCGTGGAAGCTTAAATGCATGTAGCAATCCAAGACAGAGGAACCCACATGAAACATTTTTTTTCTCTCTGTACTCTACATGTTTCTTCTTTCTATCCAACGTTTACTGTTTGAATGCAGAGGGGAAAAGTTGCAACCTTCTTTCTGCATTTAAGTATGTGCAAATAAACTAACCCTTTAAGTTCATCCCAACTCGAGTTTGCTATAGGGTTATGAATAGAAATTGGAATAGCAAAACTAAAGGGTTGGGAAATATGTCATCGCTTATAAAGGGGGAAGCAAATTAAAATCCCATTCTTTTTGCAGAAGGGTGGCAAAAAAATACATTAGTGCTGTTAAAATTAATCCCCTCCTGTTCATAACAGACCAGACAAGATTTAAGCTAGCAAAGGTTGAACCAAAGGGTGAACCACTTAAGACAATGATTGTAGCTGAGAGGATAATTAAGAATCAAGAACAAATGTGGTTATTTTAGATATTAGCTGGACAGTAAGTTCATCCCGAATACAACAATATACCCTCTGATGGGTAAAAAGGCCTGTATGGGCATGAACATCATTGATGGGAATTTTAATAGGATGGTAAAGACAGGTTTGTAGGTGGGGTTGCCAGCAATATCTCACTACCAGCTCATGTGCCAGCACATTCCTGCGTGCGGCCTATCATTAGGGAAGCAGCTGATGTGAGGGTGACAGCAAGCCATCCACCAATAGCAGGTAGCAAATTAGATCAATTAAAGTGCAAATTGAGAGTACTCTTCACTTACAATCTGTATTTTCCAGATGGCAGATAGGACTCCTGATGGGGCTGGAGCCCCGAGCTGGAACAGTAGCAGCATGCAAGAGGCCAGCCAGATTGGTATGGGATGGGAGGGTTAGAGGCGTAACCAATAAAGCATTCCAATTTGGGGGGTGGAAGCGGAATTCTTCATCATAATAATGGTACAAAATATACAGAGCTGGCAGGCCATTTTCAAGTCTTCAGAAGGCACCTCCACTTTGAGGCATGCTTGTGGTTTCTCCGTCAGCAATGTCCACCTCTCCCATAGGGCTGTCAGCTGCCCAGTGTCTCCATTGGCCCTCCTGGCCTCTGAGGCCATCTGCTGTTGTTAATCGGACAGGGCTCCCAGAAGCTTGTTAATTGGCTGCCTCCCCAAAAATCTCCTCCAGAGTTCCACTATGGCCATTCTTGGTTCCCGACCTGGAATTCAGCCTGGCATCAGGATTACAACCCTGGAACTCGGTGGGGAGGCGATGGCCTAGTGGTATTATCGCTAGACTATTAATCCAGAAAACTCAGCTAATGGGTTTGAATCCACGGATCTGAGATGCACTGTATGAGATTAATTGTGGCTTTTGAAAGGAAATGGAATAGTTTTCTGAAGAGAAAAAAGGTAGCGAGTGTGACGAGCCAAGCAGCACTTACTGAAATCCAGCATGGACATAACTGTCTGAATGTTCTCCTCCTCTATAATTTTATGATTCTATAAATCTTCCAGATGTACCTCAGTTACTTACCTGTTTTACTTGTAGGCCATGACTCCATATTCTTTCTAACAAATCACAGAGACTGGCAATCAATGTATTCTCTTCCACTCCTGTGATAGTCACTTCACCATGACCCAGTTCCACTGCTTCTCGCCCCATTTTCTCCACCAACATGCGCTTAGTCTTCAAAAGAGAAATTTGTGGATTCATAAGCACATCCAAAAATAAACAATGACTCAAATCTAATACTGGCTGTTTTTTAGGAAAGAAAATGCAACCTCCCATTGGCTTTGTAAGCAGATGCACCACCGAGTATAGTATAAAATTATGCAGATCAGAATGACCCCAGGTTTGGTCTCTGATCTGTGCTTAGTTAGCTGATTTCATCCAAGGTAAACAGTTTGAGTTATGAAAACAATTGGCCAGGACGCTTCTGGACTGAGGAAGGTGAAGGACACAAATAAACAGCCCCATTTTCTATCCTGTTTCCAGTTGCTGCAGCTTAAAGATGCCTGCATGCTGAGACAGGATTGAGCTTGGCAGAAGTAACCAACATGTTCAACTAATATAATAATCAAACTATAGATAGACATAAGAATTGGCATTTTGGCATGCTTCCAAAGGTTGCTAGTGAGTGTGGCACAATACTCCAGACACAGTCAGTGTTTTCAGGAAGGGGGGAAAAACTACATCAAATAAAATTACCTTATTACGACATTCCTTTAACAGGCCCTCAACAAATTTCCAGTTGGTATGTGCAATTACTGATGGAGACAGGTTGGACAACTTTGGCTGACGCATGCCCGTTCCAAGATTCCGAGCTTCCTGTATGTATTTCTTCAATTGGATAAAAAGAATAAATATTGTTTTTAGCTATCAGAAAATGCATGTACATAACAATTTGTATTTAACTTCAACAGGTCATCATGTGCAAATAGATTTGAGTGGGTTTCTACGTTGGGAGAGGTGGCTTTAAATTTAAAATAAAGAAAGATCGGAGTGGATAAGGATAATAAACCGTAGAAAAACTAAGTTTTAAAACCAGAAGGAAAATACTTTACATAATACCTTCATAAAGTTTCCGTTTACAACGTTCAAGTAAATTAATAATTATGAATGTGTTCGAAAATGGCATTCAGAGAAAAGCTTCAGATATAGTGGCAGGGAATATTAACCTCCCACTGGAGAGAAATACCAGAACTAATTTTGCAATACCTTCAATATTGCAGTTGAATGCCCCCCACATTTCAAATGTGCCACTGTATATATTAACTCATTTCCCCAAAAGGCCTTTAAAACACACGGATTAACAACATATACAGGGAACAACAAATATTTCCAGCCAGGGACATCTGTATATGTAAAAATGTCTGGTTTCTTGTGACGCGTTTGTGAGAAATGGCTTTTTGCACTTTGTGAAACTGCTGAAAATATTAAAATCCTATCCATCATAAAGATGAGGATAATGTTTTTCATGTGAGGGTAGGGAGTCTTTGGAACTTCCGTCCACATAAGATTCTTGATAACCAATGGGATGAAAGGTTATCGGGGGTATGTGGGATGTGGAATTGAGGTTATAATCAAATCAGCCATGATCTTATTGAATGGTGAAGCGGGCTCGAGGGGCCTACTGCTGATCCTGATTGGTATGTTCTTTTCTCTTAAATTCTCTCAGATCCTAAATTCTAAAACAGTGAGACTGAAATTTTTTTTTTAAATTTAAGAAGTTGTCCATTTAATCAGTGGGGCTTAGCTTTAGATCCAACACTAATGTAATAATAGTTTCTTCTCCCTTTGATAGGAAGGGCCTGATATGAAATAAGCTTTGGATATTATAGACCCAGGAGCACCACAGCAACAACAAAATGAAAGATTATGCCTGTAGCACAGCACAAATTGGCAAACTTACTAAAAATGGTCAAGAAGAACCTGTTCAGAGATTGGAAAATATTACACTAATGAAATATAGGAGCAAAGTTGGAGCAAGGTGCATTGCTGGTTTCAGCTGAAGGAACTTAAATCTGCATTTAAAATGTACGCGTTTCTTAGGTTAAAAAGTCTGAAAATGCTTGTTACTATAATTTTCTTTGCACGAACTGCAGTGCTGTCAACAGGATACCTGTGGTGCTGAAGTAGATGGATTTGCTGCTATTTTATTTCGTTAATTATTTAAAAATTAATCTGATTGTCAAAAATTCAGATAAGGTTAAATTAACCATGCCTGCTGTAGAAAAAGAATGATGCCTTGATTACATAGAATTTATGGCACTGAAACAGATCATTCACTTCGCATCAGTGTTTGTGCTCCATACAAACCTCCCCCCATGCTATTTACTTCATCTCAGACCATCAAGATATCTATTCAATCCTTTCTCTCTCATGTACTTATCTAGCTTCCCCTTAAATACATCCATGCTATTCGCCTCAAGCACTCCATGTGGTAGCATTTTCCAGGTTTGTTCCTTTATTTCTTGCTCCCAGGAACTCAACAGTCGTAGAAAATCCAACTTTCTGAACTAAATTCAGTATTGCATAGATAAATATTTTCAATGAACACCATAAACAACCTTGTAAACATTTTATAGAAAGCAAATTCATTATTAATTTTGTTCGTAATATAATTGCATTGATCTTGCAGTTAAATACTTTATGATGTTTAACAAACTCAACATCAAGATGAGCAATCCACATGTAAACATTTGATACTTATAATTTGTCAAACTTTTAAAGATCAATTCAGGTGCTTCTCCCACTCTCCAACCAAATTTAACTGCCAGATAAAGTGACTTGTAAAAACTACTAATAATTTTGTTTTTAATGAATGGTCTGCACTGAGTTAGCTGATCCCATCAGGGTGCCAGATAGGATGTTGTAACTGGCTTCAGTGCTCTTAGGGGTCGACAATGTTTGTAGAACCAAGAATCCCTACAGTGCAGAAGGAGACCATTCAGCCCATTGAGCCTTCACCAACAACAACCCCACCCTGGCTTTACCCCTGTAACCCGACATATTTCCCCAGCTCATCCCCCTGACACGGAGGGAGAATTTAGCATGGCCAATTAACCTTACCCGCACATCTTTGGACTGGGGAAGGAAACCGGAGCACCCGGAGGAAACCCACACAGACACGAGGACACCGTGGAGCTCCACATAGACAGTGACCCGGGGCTGGAATTGAACCTAGGTCCCTGGTGCTGTGAGGCAGCTAACCACTGTGCCACCTTGCCGCCGTATGTATGGCAAGAAGAGCAAGAAAAAACAGACATGTTTCTCACTTCTGATCATTATCCAATTACTTGAGGAAAATTCAAAGGATCCAGCCTGGTTATAATGCTTTTCATAGTCAAATAGCTCACCAACTCCACTGTTCTGGCTCACACAGGAAGAATAACCATTTAAGAAAGGAACCAAGAGTCTGGAACCTTCCTGGTGTCATTTACTGGTTGCTTTTTTAAACAGCCAATTTCATGCAGCTGTTTAAATATCTCCACAAGAAATCGAACATAAACTCTCTCTCCACCCCCCCATTTCTAACTCCAGTTTAACTTCTTTGGCTCTGACACACAAATCAAGCATGCAATTGTGCAGATCCAGAGGACACTCTGGTTTGAAAATCCATCACTTTCTTTGCACACTTTAGTGCACGATGCAGATAAAAATTCAACTCAATGGAATTCAACTTTGGTTAATCTAATTCATTTTTCAGGCACAGGGCCGGATTTTTGTAGAGTCAGACCAACTTTGGAGGCCTTTAAAAATGAAGGTCAGGATTCAATTCCAGGATTTCTGCCTTCTTTCCCAGCATTGGCAATTTTCGCTGGTGCAGGATAAGGATAACAAGCCCGTACCCTGAATTCATGATTTGGCCAGTTTCATTACAGGAGTAGGCATCTCACACCATGCACCAGCCAGCGGGCTGTGAGATGCCTACCCCTACAATGGAAGTTTAATGGAATCAGGCCCGCTTCAAGGATGTATGATCCATGATCCATCAGAGGAGTTGTGAACCATAGTCTGGATTCAGGAATATTCTGAACAGTATGTTTAAAAGGTCTTACCCATGTCCCCTATTCCACCCTATGCATCTTCCATTGTTTTCCATGCCACTTCTATGCCTGCTGCATCCTCCATGTCCACTCACCCAGGATGCACTATAGAAATGCTGAACCATATAATAACAATGGCAAGTCTAGAAATTCACTTAAAAAAGTCTCAAAAATATCCTCTGAAAGAAACTGCTGCTCTTATAACCTTATACAAACATCAATCACACAAAGCAATTATAGTATTAATAATAGAGGATTTACCTCACATCACATCTGAATCTTGTGCAAATAAACATCTAGGCATTAACAAAAACAGATAAAATAAATTATAACAGATTCTTACTATGCAGAAGGAGACCCTTTGGCCCATTAAGCCTGCACTAGCTCTCTGAAAGAGCAGTCTACCTAATCCTACTTCCCTGACTTATCCCCACAACCTTGCACTTCTTTCTTTTTAGATAGCAATCCAATTCCATTTTGAATCCATCGGTCAAACCTACCTCCATCACCCTCTCAGGTAGTTTGGTCCAGCTTCCAACAACCCTCTGGGTGGAAATAATTTTCTTCACTTTACTTTTATTCCTTTTGCCCATATTTTGAATCTGTGCCCTCTAGTTCTTGATACACTGTAGAGTGAGAACAGTTTCTCACTACTTATCCTGTTCATAGCCCTCAGGATCTTAAATACATATATCAAATCTCCACTCAGCCTTGTTTTTTGAGGAAAACTGTCCAACCTCTTCAATCTATCCTCAAGATACAGTTCCTTATCCTTGTAATCAATCATTCCCTCTCTCCTTCCATTACCTTCACATCCTTCCAAAAGCATAGTGCCCATAACTGGATGCAGTACTACAGGCGAGTCCTAACTAGTGCTTATACAAGTTCAACATGACCTCTTTATTCCTGTACTTAATGCCCTTATTAATAAAGTCTGAGGTACTATTTGTTTTATTATCTGCTTTCCCAGCAATCCCTACCATCTTCAATGGCTTATGCATATACACACCAAGACCCTGTTGTTACTGCACCTTAGAGGTTCTCCCTTCATTTTATACTGTCTCTCCATATTCTTCCTGCCAAAATGAATCATCTCATACTTCTTGCATTGAACTGCATGTCACTTGTCTGCCCAATCCATCAAAATATATATGTCCTTTTGAAGTTCAAAACTATATGTATCACAGTTGACAACTTTTCCAATCTTCGTATCATCTGCAAATTTTGAAATCATGCCCTGAACACCAGAGGGTAGGCCATTAATATACATCAGGAAGAACAAGGGTCCCAACACCGACCCTTGGGGAACTCCACGACAAATCTCCTCCAATCTGAAAAATAACCATTTACTACTACTTTGTTCCCTGTCACTCAATTTCTCATCCAAGTGCCTACTTTCCCTTTTATTCCATGAGCTAAAATTTTGCTCACGTCGGTTGGATGGCACTGTATCAAACACACATCCATATACCCATTTACCCTCTTCAATTTTTCTGCTGTGTTCTCAAAAAAACTTCAAGTTAGTTATCCTGTCATAAAGTTGCCAATCAATCAAACACTAAACTTAAGCCTGTGAAAACCCTCAGCCCTGCTGAGTTAATCCATTAGAAATTATTGGAGCCCAGCCAAACATTCATAATAAGGCCATCTGATGATCTGCTTCTGTTAGTACTGTTGATTTGCAGATATTTTCCAAGGAGATTATTTAATTTTTTCAACTGCCTTTCAAGATCTGATATTGTTATTATATGGCTCATTAGAACAGTGTTTTTTTGGCTGAGTGAGCATGGTAGATATAGCAGGGCCATGAAGTGGCATGGGGCCATGAATGAGGCATATGGAGTAGCAGGGGTGAGGGCTAGAGAATCTAACAGTCTTTCATGCCAAAGTCCTAGAAAACCGAGAAAGGCCTTCTAACCAGTCCACCTTGGCACTTGCCTGACTCCATGGCTGCAACCAAACTGTTTCCAGGGTCAGCAGATCTGAATTGATTCAGCCACTGCTGCCACAGAGCGAAAATAATACATGCATTTATATAGAGATGGATTTACTTCATTTGATGGTGAAAATCTGGCCCATAGATTCAATTTAGTTGCCAGGTTTACTGATAATTTGCCATATGAAACATGCCAAGTCAAAGGTCCCCTGTGAAATGAAACAGGCACATTCAATTCTTCAACTTTCTCAGAGCAGAGGACTGCTTCATGCCACCCCTGAAAAACTGGAGGCACATTGAGTTCTGCTCTTTCAGCTCGGACAATCAGACGCGGATTCTATTCAGAAAAAACAGGAAGACTAAATAGAAAAGTCTCATAGATTTGTTATGTGAAGGGATATTTGGCAAGGCAGTTTAATCAGTGCTATAAACAACCATATGCGTTATCACATGCAGAAAAATTCCATTTCTCAGCAGCATTATTTCTCATCTTGAGGCCATTATAACTCACTAGTATGCTGCTGACTGCAGAGACACAGTTCTCTCATTTTCACCACATCCTCAACACTGAACTTCATAGAACTATTAGAAATTACAACACAGAATCAAGTCATGTGAGCCAGCCAGCACTTGTGTCCCAGATGAGCAGTAGCTCTAATGTCCTGTGCATGCTTTGTTACCGACACGCAAATCCACCTTTTAATCCACATATTTTAGAGTCTGCCATCCTCCTTTGGCCCAGTAAATGCACTACTTATTGTGCCAAAATGATTACCGATAAACATATGAAAATGACAGGCAAGAAAAGACCAGTTTTAACTGAACCAGAGGGCACAAACTCAGACTAAAGGGACGATCCTTTAAAACAGAGATGAGGAGGAATTTCTTCAGCCAGAGAGTGGTGAATCTGTGGAACTCATTGCTGCAGAAGGCTGTGGAGGCCAGGTCATTGAGTGTCTTTAAGACAGAGATCAATAGGTTCTTGATTAATAAGGGGATCAGGGGTTATGGGGAAAAGGCAGGAAAATGGGGATGAGAAAAATATCAGCCATGATTGAATGGCAGAGCGGACTCGATGGGCCGAGTGGCCTAATTCTGCTCCTATGTCTTATGGTCTTAGTGTTATAGTTGGCCCACCTTGGCTACACCATTGTGTCACATATTGGCAAACATTTTGACAGATGTAAAGATCTCGGCATTGATTTCCAAGCCCACTATAATATTCAGAGGTTTGAGTTTTTTAAAGGGACATTGTAAGGGCATTGGGAACATTTTAAAAAATTGTTTATATAATCACTATTGCCTCCACTAACTTTTGTCCAGTCATCTTCTAGTGGGGCTACAAAAGAGCAGAAGTAAATGGCAATATGAATGTTCAAAAATAGTCTACAAAGGTTCTTCTAGCTCTCATCCAAAGTTTAACGTATGAGATAAGAGTGCTTTTAATAACCACAACATACAGACAGGCAGCCACATCTCAGCATCACAAACATTATAGCTAATGGATTTGCCAAGGTTTTGAAGGTTGCAAAGGGTGTATGCAATGACCAGGAACATACATAAAGCTGCTACTTGACTGAGGAGCAGGTGACCTCCTATAACGTACCAGATAAAACTCAGACACAGATTTTATAGAAGTTCTAGTAGTCTGGTTATGTCTGTCCAAGTTGAAATACAATACGATCTCCAGTTCAGGCGTCAGACAATCCACATACTGAAGAGACAGAAATCATGCGAGCGAGACACAGAGACAAACAACCAGAGTATCAAAAAGGAAAAAAATAAAGCAATACACACAAATGTTTAACCTTATAAAGACAAACAGATAAAAAAAGAGCATGGAAAGGAATCATCACAGAAAGGAACAAAAACAGAAGAAGTTACATAATAAGAAATAGAACTGAAATCTGGTAAAAAATTCTCAAAACAAAAACAGTACACTGGTTGCTGTTTACAATAATTAGACGTTTGAACATATAGGACTTTCAATTACTGCATCCAAAAGGAGTTCCTGTACTGCCATTTGAACACAATCAAACCCAAAAAGGCAGCCATATGCACACTTCAATCAACAATCCACTAGCCCCAAATGATAGAAAAATTAAATATCTTGTGACGTTATTGTGCCTTTAAGAAAGATATTTTAAGCATGTTCTCTACAGTTATAAGCAGCCCTGTTTTTTTTTATTTTTGGCACCAAGATGCCTGAGCAGATGTCCTTTTAGTGCTACTAACATCAAATAATGGGTCTTTTGTTTATTTTTAATCTAAGCATAATGCAATGTCCTGGAATTTTATGATCCTTTTGAATTGTTGGGGGAAGGTTGATTGACAGGTCAGGTGCTACCTTCACAGGGGAAAAAAATCCAGGGTCTTTACTTTAAGTTTGGCAGAAGCTGTTGGACTCCAGACTATAAGCAGTGTGTTTCTGTCACTCTCCCTGGTATTGGAAATTTAGCTAGCAGCTAGAGGCAAGGAGTGTCTCTGTCTCGAAGTGTGCTGAAAGTTCCAGGGCTGGAAGGCCTCAGCGTTTTCAATTCAACATCCAAAGGAGGAACCCACAGCAGGGGTTGCAACGCTGCAAAATCCAGCATCACATGAGCATACTTATTTTCTGTGCTAAGCCTGGGACGGGGTGTGTTTGTTGGGGTTTGTTTGGTTGGAACAGTACATTTAGCTGTTGAGGTTTATACAAAATCATGGTTGTTATGTTTACTTGTTTATAATTGGTAAAAGGTACTGCTAATTGTCTTATTATAATGTTAACTGTATTCTTATATAAACTTTGTTTGATAAAAGCTCCCTACTGGGTCACTTGAATCATATGTGGAGTAAAACGTCTTACGTTTACCCGTGCCAAATTCAAAGTGCAAAACCTATGGTCTAGGCTGACCTTCATAAAACACTTTGGAGTTTCTGACATGAATTATAACAATCTGTACCTACATTCAAACCTGTTGTGAAGATGAAACCCCCAATTAGGGGATCTGAATGGACTGCCTGAAAGGATGTGAGACAGATTCAACTGAGGCTTTCGAAAGAAAATTGGATAAGTACCTGAAGGGCAAATAATTGCAAGGCGACAGAGAGAGGACTGGATTGTGGATCTAACTAAATTGCTCTTGCAGAAAGTCATCATAGATTTGACAATCAAATGGCTTCATTCTGTGCTGTAATTGTGCTATGATTTTATTACTAAGGGCCCAATTTTTTCTCCATGCAAGTGAATGGCTTTTGAGCGAGTTAAAATTCCACACAAAATAGAGGTAGGTTTTTTTAAACTTATGCATGTTTTTCTCCAAAATCCTTATCAATATGGCTCTATGAGTAACAGTAAAATGGAATGTTAAGTACACAAACTGATTCTATCTTCCTGCAAACCTTTATTATTTTATCATATTGTAAATGTATGTGCTGAATTAATATTCTTTAACATAAAATTCCTCCCTATATACTGTTAACTGAATTGTTCCACCAATCTAATGATTTATTTTTTAAGTTTGCTTGCTGAATTGAATTAGCATACAATTGCACACTCAACATTACTACACTGTAAATGTCTTGCAAGCCTCTTCAATGTGAGGATAATATTCCATTATTCTTAAATTAACTGCTCAAATTTACCTTGAATATGGCCAACATGGACACAAGGGTGCAAATCCAAGCAAGCACATGAAGTGTTGTGCTAAAAATAGCACATGAAACAAATTGAAACCTTTTATAGTCCAAGCAAGGATTGAATATGTTCAAGGCTGAGATAAACAGATTTTTAATCAGTAAGGCAATCAAGAGTTATGGGCATAAGGTGGAAAAGCGGAGTTGAGGACTTTGTCAGTTCAGACACAATCTCATTGAATAGCAGAGCAGACTCAATGGGCCAAATGGCCTACTTCTGTTCCTACGTGTTATGGTTTTATGGACTATTTCTGCTTATTTAATGCTCCATCATTTAATACTTCTGAAAAGACCACAAACAATCAGAAGCTTATCAATCAACCTCCTTTGTTGAACAGTGCAGTAGGTACATGCTACATGGCAAGAAAGTCTCAAGTATTAAGTTATTCTTTTAAAAATGGCCATTATTGTCAGAAAATTTAAATAAGTTACTGCAAATGAAATTACTGACCTCCCTCTGGTCATTATCCAGGTGCAGGTGTTCTGTGTGTTGCTTTTGCCTGTCCTTTCGTCTCCACTGGGCTGGGGCACTCCGTTTTACCCACCTGCAAGGATTGAATACATTTGAAAATAGCAAACATCAAAGCCACGTCAGAGCTGATGGAAAGCAGCACTTGGATCAGCTATTGGCTTTAGAGTCAAGGACTAACCCTAAACATCTGAAAAATTTGACTGATATATTTCCAGTCAGTAAAGGCAATTATTTGGTTAAATTGAACAAATTAGTTATGTTTTTACATGTTTTCTATGTTATAAGTTGTATATTATTGTACAATACGTTGCAAAGGACCAACCAGAATGGCAGCCAAAAAGTAATTACTTAGAATATGCAAGTGATTTAATTGATCTTTGATCCATAAAGGTCAATAAAGATCAGGGAACCCACTGAGTCCCCTATCATACAGTTAGTTATCATTTCATATCATGTCAGTTTTTGCTGACTAGTTAAACAGGATTGACTTTTTTCTACCTAAAAAGTATTCTTCCATTGCATGTGCATGTCTGCCTTTCCTATGTTCAACTGAGTTTTTTTCATGGAGATGAAATTTGAGTCAATCAAGTGCAAAGCTAATGCGATACTTTATCAAATACAATATAGGGAGGGTGGAGCATAAAACTAGGTAAATTGATCAATCAGCAATGGATACATATATTTTTTAATTGAAACTCATCACTTTAGGGGCTTACAGAACATAAGAAATTGGAGGAGTAGGGTCTTTGACCCTTCTATCCTGCTCCATCAACCAATACATTTCAAGAGTGATTTTTGTCACAACTGCAATGTGCTGACATGTGAATATATCTTTATGAATGTTACATGCTTGTATTATTGCAAGATAAATTTGTTAAATTGAATGGAGCAGCACTGTGGTTAAGCACTACTGCCTGACAGCTCCAGGGACCCAGGTTCAATTCTGGCCTTGGATGACTATCATCTGTGGAGTTTGCAAGTTCTCCTGGTGTCTGCGTGGGTTTCTCCAGGTGCCCTGGTTTCCTCCCAAAGTCCAAAGATTTACAGGTTAGGTTAAGGCCTAGGTAAGATGCTCTATTGGAGAGTTGGTGTGTACTCAAAGGGGTGAATGGCCTCCGTCTTCATTATAGAATTCTATAATTCTAACTAAATCAGAGTGTGCACTTTATATAGCAGCTTGTGTACACTAGGGAAACACTAAAGTTACTTACTTGTTACTGGCTGGTGAAGAGGAAAGCACATCTGACTGCAGTTTGGGAAAGAATCCAGATTCATACTTTCCTTGCCCAATCTTCATATCCAGCAGGTGCGGGTGTACAGCAGTGTGGTCAATTTTTGCAAGTCTTAGCTCAATTGCCTTCTCTGCAGAACACAAGTCATTTTCATGATTGAGAACTCAAATAAATCATGCTGTCATATAAAAAAATTGAAGAATAATGTTAATTCTTGTAATAGTTGTAATAGCAGAAAATTAACCACTTCAAAGACCAGCAGGATTTTACTGAATCATAGCATAAGCAATGCAATTACTGTGAAGTTGCAGCACAAATACCAGTTTTAATAGTTCAAAATACACCACAATAATTTCCATTTTTTATACAGCAAAGCTAATTTTAAGAGTGGATTATCCATGCAGGGATGGCATGAATGTAATTCATCATTTACTTCCTTTGGACCTCTTATGTGACATTCCTTCAACAAGCGTTACAACGGGCAATGATGGAATATTAATGCTCTAAAGTTGTGTCCTAAAGAAAATGATTATGGAAAATGTGAAGCTCCTAAATAGGTAGTTGTCCTGCATGACACAAAATTAAGTCATGCAGGCCAGAATGATCAAAGGTTTAATCCTGATATATGACAATTAGCTGATCTCAGCCAGCACAGAAATAGAGATGCTATATTTGATCCTAGCACCATGGGGAGAAATGGGATATGTAAAAAAATGGAACAAGCAATGGGAGAAGGAATAGAAAATTAAAGGGTAAAAAAGTGAAGGGGGAAAAAAGAGGGAAAGTGACAAGATGGGAGAATAGAGTAAAGAAGAGGAAAATAGATGGAATCATGGAATGGTGCAACACAGAGGACGGCCATACGGCCCATTGTGTCTGCACTGACTCTTTGCAAGAGCAACTCAGCTAGTCCCACCTTTCGGCGCTTTCCCCATAGCTCTGCAAATTGTTTCTCTTTAGATACTTAACTAATTCTCTTTTAGAATCCACAATGGAATTCACCTCCAGCACTCCATTCTAGATCCTGCTCACTGCGAAAAATGTTTTCTCTTCTTGCCATTGGTTCTTTTGCTGTTCACCTTAAATGATTCTCAATCCTACCAATACTGGGAACAGTTTCTCTATTTACCCAGTTTAGACCCATCATAGCTGAAGAAATAGTGGAGGCGTTAGTTATGATCTTTCAAAAGTCACTGGAGTCAGGGAAAGTCCCAGAGGATTGGAAAATCGCTGTTGTAACCCCACTGTTCAAGAAGGGAACAAGAAAAAAGATGGAAAATTATAGGCCAATTAGCCTAACCTCAGTTGTTGGCAAAATTCTAGAATCCATCGTTAAGGATGAGATTTCTAAATTCTTGGAAGTGCAGGGTCGGATTAAGACAAGTCAGCATGGATTTAGTAAGGGGAGGTCGTGCCTGACAAACCTGTTAGAGTTCTTTGAAGAGATAACAAATAGGTTAGACCAAGGAGAGCCAATGGATGTTATCTATCTTGACTTCCAAAAGGCCTTTGACAAGGTGCCTCACGGGAGACTGCTGAGTAAAATAAGGGCCCATGGTATTCGAGGCAAGGTACTAACATGGATTGACGATTGGCTGTCAGACAGAAGGCAGAGAGTTGGGATAAAAGGTTCTTTCTCAGAATGGCAACCGGTGACAAGTGGTGTCCCGCAGGGTTCAGTGTTGGGGCCACAGCTGTTCTCTTTATATATTAACGATCTAGATGACGGGACTGGGAGCATTCTGGCCAAGTTTGCCGATGATACAAAGATAGGTGGAGGGGCAGGTAGTATTGAGGAGGTGGGGAGGCTGCAGAAAGATTTAGACAGTTTAGGAGAGTGGTCCAAGAAGTGGCTGATGAAATTCAACGTGGGCAAGTGCGAGGTCGTACACTTTGGAAAAAAGAATAGAGGCATGGACTATTTTCTAAACGGTGACAAAATTCATAATGCTAAAGTGCAAAGGGACTTGGGAGTCCTAGTCCAGGATTCTCTAAAGGTAAACTTGCAGGTTGAGTCCGTAATTAAGAAAGCAAATGTAATGTTGTCATTTATCTCAAGAGGCTTGGAATACAAAAGCAGGGATGTACTTCTGAGGCTTTATAAAGCACTGGTTAGGCCCCATTTGGAGTACTGTGAGCAATTTTGGGCCCCACACCTCAGGAAGGACATACTGGCACTGGAGCGGGTCCAGCGGAGATTCACACGGATGATCCCAGGAATGGTAGGCCTGACATACGATGAACGTCTGAGGATCGTGGGATTATATTCATTGGAGTTTAGGAGGTTGAGGGGAGATCTGATAGAAACTTACAAGATAATGAACGGCTTAGATAGGATGGACGTAGGGAAGTTGTTTCCATTAACAGGGGAGACTAGGACGCGGGGGCACAGCCTTAGAATAAAAGGGAGTCACTTTAGAACAGAGATGAGGAGAAATTTCTTCAGCCAGAGAGTGGTGGGTCTGTGGAATTCATTGCCACAGAGGGCTGTGGAGGCCGAGACGTTGAGCGTCTTCAAGACAGAAATTGATAAATTCTTGATTTCTCGAGGAATTAAGGGCTATGGGGAGAGAGCGGGTAAATGGAGTTGAAATCAACCATGATTGAATGGTGGAGTGGACTCGATGGGCCGAATGGCCTTACTTCCGCTCCTATGTCTTATGGTCTTATGGTCTTATGAACACCTCTATTGAATCACCCAAGAGTCTCCAGTCTATCCACATAACTGAAGTCCCTCATCCCTGGAACCATTCTCATAAATCTTTTCGAAAACCTTCACATCCTTCCTGAAGTGCAATGCCAAGAATTGGACAGAATATTCCAGTTAAGCCCGAACTAGTGCTTAGCACAGGTTCATCATCACTTCCTTACTTTTGTACACTATGGGCCCTATTTTACTACTTTGATTCTAAGTGCTGGCGGACTTGAAACTGGGAGTGTTTCAGATACGACTTTTAAACCCGTTCTCAGGCGCCCCCATATGCACTCTGCCTGAAAAAATAGCAGCAATTCTGAATTGCGCTGCAGAAGCCAGTGGGCAGGGCTTAACATGCCCGAAACCTTGCAGTTCCGATTGGCGCCTCCAACTGCACATGCGCACAAAAAAAAGATAGAAAAACGCTCCCTTGCCACATCGCCCCCAGGCCGGATAATACCTCCCTCCTGGCCCCCACAGACATTGTCCCACCCCCACAACATTACTGACCCCCTTATGGCCCCCACCCACCCCCCCACCACCCAGACCGATCACGGACCCCTCCCCCTTTCTCCCCACCGATCACAGGCAGAGTGGCAGCGGACCCCCTCCTGCCGCCCCACCAATCACACGCAGAGTGGCAATGGACCCCACCGCCACCCCACCGATCACCTGCAGAGTGGCAACAGACCCGCCCTGCCCCCCCCACCGATCACAGGCAGAGTAGCAGCAGAGCCCCCTGCCCCACCCCCGATCTGAGTCAGAGAGCCACCTGACCCACCTCCTTCCCCCCACTCCTCCCCCCCCCAATTCTGAAGCAGAGAGCCGCTGGACGCTCAGAAATTACCTCCTTAGAAGCTGGAGTGCCTGAATCGGACCTTTGTGGACCATGTCTGTTTCACACCGAGTCTGGACGGGTGAACGCAGTGGTAAAGAGGGAAGAGCCAGTAAGTGCTGCCCATTAAGTCAATTTAAATGCATGCAAATGCATTTAAATTGACATCGCGCCCACTTCGGGCACAGTCCCAATGGCGGCCATTTTCGACCCTTGGTAAAGGGGGAACCAGCGCGGAGACGGGATATGGATCATGCTACTTGCCTCACTCTCAACTTTACCAAGTTTTCGCGCCTGAAAACAGGCGCAACCTGATGGTAAAATCGGGCCCTATGTCTCTATTGTCTTCATTTATAAAGCCCAGGAATCCATCAGCCTTTTAAACCACTTTCTCAACATTCTCTACCTCCAGAACGTTCTCTTCCTGCACCTCCTTGACAGTTGTACACACAGGCCGAAGGGCCTGTTTCCTGTGCTGTACTGTTCTTTAGTTTAAATTGCCTCTCCGCGCTCTTCCTACCAAAATGCATCACTTCCCATTTCACTGCATGAGTTTCATCTGCCATGGGTCTGTCCATTCCACCAGCTCGTCGAAGTCCTCTTGATGTTTATCATTATATTGTTACCTCTGGTGTCCCCCAAGGATCTATTCTTGGCCACCTCCAATATCTCATCTATATACTGCCCTTCAGTGACAACATCAAAAAGCAGTGTTAGTTTTCACATATACACTGATGACACCCAGCTCCAGCTCATCACCCAACTCTCTCAGCTCCTGCATGTTCCTAAATTATCAGACTGCTCATCAGACTGGATGGTTAAGTCCTCTTGTTCATTTTTGTCAAACCAGTCACAATGTTTCCAGGTAAAGAGGCCAATAGACTATTCACAGGTACTAATAATGGTGGATTTAGGGTTGACCAGATACTGTAGATGCATTGTAGCTCCTGGTGGCTGGAAGTTGGCAGGTTGGCGGTCAGATGTAATCTGAAAAAGGTCACCTTGGTGGGGTCTTTTGTAGACTTTGATGTTAAATTCTTTGTGGTATTGATTCAGTTTCCTCCATAGTTTGGGGGCAGGCTGATAGAGATAGTAGAGGAGATAAGACAGTCCAGCAATCACCGGTGGCTGTCATAGCGCATGTGCGGGTGACATGGACATCTCTGTGATCCCTTGCTCAAACCATGACATTGTCAAGCTAGTGCCAGTGTTTAGATCATGGGTGTTGCCACAAGGCTTGTGCTGGTCTCACTGCCCGAACAAGCTGCTGTTTATGATAAGGCGCTGAATGATACAGAATGATACAAGACCTAATCACCAAATCTCAAGAGAAATACAGAGATCCTACAGGCATCTGAAGGCTGCAGTACAGCATAAAACCAATTATATAAATAAAAAATGCTGGGTAGAAAGAGCGCAGAGACCCAAAAATTTAACAACATACAAACATATGACTTAGGAGAAGGAGTAGGCATTTGATCCTCTCAATTTGACCATTTCATAAATTCGTGGTTGACCTGATTGTGGCCTCAACTCCACACTCTTGCCTAAACTAATCCCTTTGACTTCCTTGTTAGTCAACAATTCATCTCCCTCTGCCTTAAAAATAGTCAATGACTCTGCTTCCACTGCTCGCCAAAGACCCACAATCCTAAAACAAGAAAATTCTCCACATCTGTCTTAATGGGCAACCCCTTATTTTACAACTGTGTTCCCCTAGTTCTAGTCTCTCCTGCAAGGAGAAACATTTTTTCAGCACACACTCTATCAAGTACCCTCAGGATTTTGTATGTTTCAATGAGATCACCTCATTCTTCTAAACTCCAAAAAGGTACAGACCTAGCCTGTCCAATCTTTCCTTGTAACAACCCCCATCCCAGGTATCAGTTGAGTGAATCTTCTCTAAATTGCTTCTAACGTATTCATAACTTTTCTTCAATAGGGTGACCAAAACTATACACAGTACACTTGATATGGTCTCACCAACATCCTGTACAACTGTAGTAAACATGCCTACTTTTATCTTTCATTCTCCTTGCAATAAATGACAACATTCCATTTGCTTTCTTAATCACATGTGTCCCTGCATACTAACTTTTCCTGATTCATGTAACAGAGCACCCAAATTGCTCTTATACCTCAAGAGTTTTGCAGTTTCTCTCAATTTAAACAATATGCTGCTTTTCTATTCTTCCTGCCAAAATGGACAGGTTCACATTTTCCCACATTATATTCCATTTGCCAATTTTTGCCCACTCACTTAGAACATAGAACATAGAACATAGAACATTACAGCGCAGAACAGGCCCTTCGGCCCACGATGTTGCACCGACCAGTTAAAAAAAAAACTGTGACCCTCCAACCTAAACCAATTTCTTTTCGTCCATGAACCTATCTACGGATCTCTTAAACGCCCCCAAACTAGGCGCATTTACTACTGATGCTGGCAGGGCATTCCAATCCCTCACCACCCTCTGGGTAAAGAACCTACCCCTGACATCGGTTCTATAACTACCCCCCCTCAATTTAAAGCCATGCCCCCTCGTGCTGGATTTCTCCATCAGAGGAAAAAGGCTATCACTATCCACCCTATCTAAACCTCTAATCATCTTATATGTTTCAATAAGATCCCCTCTTAGCCGCCGCCTTTCCAGCGAAAACAATCCCAAATCCCTCAGCCTCTCCTCATAGGATCTCCCCTCCATACCAGGCAACATCCTGGTAAACCTCCTCTGCACCCTCTCCAAAGCCTCCACATCCTTCCTGTAATGTGGGGACCAGAACTGCACACAGTACTCCAAGTGCGGCCGCACCAGAGTTGTGTACAGTTGCAACATAACGCTACGACTCCTAAATTCAATCCCCCTACCAATAAACGCCAAGACACCATATGCCTTCTTAACAACCTTATCTACTTGATTCCCAACTTTCAGGGATCTATGCACACATACACCTAGATCCCTCTGCTCCTCCACACTATTCAAAGTCCTCCCGTTAGCCCTATACTCAACACATCTGTTATTCCTACCAAAGTGAATTACCTCACACTTCTCCGCATTAAACTCCATCCGCCACCTCTCGGCCCAACTTTGCAACCTGTCTAAGTCTTCCTGCAAACTACGACACCCTTCCTCACTGTCTACCACACCACCGACTTTGGTGTCATCAGCAAATTTGCTAATCCACCCAACTATACCCTCATCCAGATCATTAATAAATATTACAAACAGCAGTGGCCCCAAAACAGATCCCTGAGGTACACCACTTGTAACCGCACTCCATGATGAATATTTACTATCAACCACCACCCTCTGTTTCCTATCCGCTAGCCAATTCCTGATCCAATTTCCTAGATCACCCCCAATCCCATACATCTGCATTTTCTGCAGAAGCCTACCATGGTGAACCTTATCAAACGCCTTACTAAAATCCATATATACCACGTCCACTGCCTTGCCCCCATCCACCTCCTTGGTCACTTTCTCAAAAAACTCAATAAGGTTAGTAAGGCACGACCTACCTGCCACAAAACCATGCTGACTATCACCTATCAATTCATTACTCTCCAAATAACTATAAATCCTATCCCTTATAATTTTTTCCAACATCTTGCCGACAACAGAAGTGAGACTCACCGGTCTATAATTCCCGGGGAAGTCTCTGTTCCCCTTCTTAAACAATGGGACAACATTCGCTAACCTCCAATCTTCTGGTACTATACCAGAGGCCAACGACGACCTGAAGATCAGAGCCAGAGGCTCTGCAATCACTTCTCTTGCCTCCCAGAGAATCCTTGGATAAATCCCATCCGGACCAGGGGATTTATCTATTTTCAGACCCTCCAGAATATCCTGCACATCCTCCTTATCAACTGTAATACTGTCTATTCTACTCCCTTGCAACCCAGTGTCCTCCTCAGCTATATTCATGTCCCCTTGCGTGAACACCGAAGAGAAATATTGGTTCAATGCTTCACCAATCTCCTCCGGTTCCACACATAACTTCCCTCTGCCATCTATAACTTACCTATCCATATCTATTTGCAGACTTATGTCCTCTTCACAATTTACTTTCCTACCTATCTTTGCATCAGAAAACTTAGTAACCACAGTCATGAATATAAATTGGAAATAGTTGACATCCCAGCACTGATCCTTGTGGCACTCCATTATGTCAATTTTAAAATGACCCATTTATGCCTATTCTGTTTCTTGCTAGCTAACCAATCCTGTATCCATGCTAATACAGTTACCCCAATGCCATGAGTTCTTATTTTTTGTAGTAACCTTTGATGTGGCACCTTGTCAAATGTCTCCTCGAAATCTAAGTACAGCCTACAGGTTCTATTTTATCCATGTTGTTTGTTACTTCCTCAAACAACTCCAATAAATTAGTCAAACATAATTTCACTTTCATAAAACCATGTGGATTCTGCCTGATTTCATTAAGGTTTCTAAGTGTTCCACTATAACCTCCTTTATAATAGATTCCAATAT
The DNA here is from genome assembly GCF_964213995.1 of Mustelus asterias. Lineage (NCBI taxonomy): Eukaryota > Metazoa > Chordata > Chondrichthyes > Carcharhiniformes > Triakidae > Mustelus > Mustelus asterias. The sequence continues at coordinate 102,428,665 of NC_135809.1, read as the reverse complement.
TCTCCCTCTGATAGATGTTAAGCTAACTGGCCTGTAGCTTCCTTCTGTCTCTCTGCTTTCCTGAATAGTGGAGTCACATTTGCTATTTTCCAATCTTATGGGACTTTTCAAGAATCTAGGAAATTTTGGAAAATTAAAACCAATGCACCTACAATCTCAGCAGCCACTTCTTTTAGGACCCTAGGATGAAGTCCATCTGGACCTGGGACTTGTCAGCTTTCAGTTGAAATAATGTGTACCCTTTCCCTGGTGATTGCAATTGCTTTACGTTCCTCCCTCCTTTTCACCTCCTGATTTACAATAACTTCTGAGACATTATTTGTATTTTCTGCAGTGATAAAAAAAAGCTCTTCAATTCATCTGTCAGTTCCTTATTTTTCATTATTATTTCTCCAGATCTCTCTCTAGAGGGCCAACATTCACTTTGTCTTTTCCTTGTAAATACATGTAAAAACTCTTCCTAATTGTTTTCATATATCTAGCTAGCTTTCTCTTCTTCACAAATTTCTCTTTCCTTACTAATCTATCATTCTTGGTTGCTCCTCATAGTCTGCCCAATCTTCTGATCTGCCACTCATCTTTGCAGAACGATATGCTTTTTCTTTCAATTTGACACCATCTTTACATTACTTAGTTAGCCACAGGTAGAGTGTCCTTCCCTTTTAGCCTTTCTTTTTCACCAAGTATTCTGAAATATCTCCTTAAATGTCTGTTGACCTATCCATTAAATTAATTTGCCAGTTTACCTTAACCAGCTCTGTCTTCACATCCTCATAATTGTCCTTATTTAAGTTTAAAACACTAGTCTTAAATTCAACCTTCTCTCCCTCAAACTGAATGTGAAAAGCAATCATATTATGATTGCTGCTACTGAGGGGCACCTTCACTATGAGGTCATTAATTCAGCCTGTCTTACTGCATAGTCCTAGATCTAGCATAGCTCATTCTTTGCTGTAGAACCTGCTGTTCTGAGAAACTGTCCCAAAAACACAATGAACTTATCTTCCAAACTACCTTTGCCACTCCGATTCGTCCAATCTATATGAAGATCAAAATCACCCATGATTATTATTGTACCTTTCTCACAAACCCCCATTATTTCATCCTGTATACCCTGTCCTACATTGTGGTTACTGTTAGGGGATTTATAAACCACTCCCACAAGTGACTTATCTTTACCACTTAACTCTACTCACTGATTCTACATCTTGATCATCTGAACTAAGGTCATCTCTCTCTATTGAGCCAAATGTCATCCTTAATTAACAGAGCTATCCCACCTTTACCTAGCTTCATGTTCTTCCTAAATGTCATGTACCTTTGAATATTCAGGTCCCAGTCTTTGTCATCATGCAGCCAATGTCACTGTCATGGCGATCAGATCATATACATTTATTTCTGTTTGAGCTGTCAATTTATCTGCTTTGTTATAAATGTTTTGTGTGTTCAGATATGGAGCCTTTAGTTCTGTCTTTTTACTATTTTTGTAACTTCTAGCTTTATCTGTTGATGCACTGTTAGGTTTGTATAGTCTGTCTCAGCCCGCCACACAGTGATCATCATTTCCTACCTTGGTTTCTTGCCTCATCTTCTCTACTTAATTTATTACATCTTCCCAGACTTGATCCCTCACTTCCACTATTGAGTCTAAGGCTCTATTGCTCTAGTTATACAACCTGCCAAAGCACTGCTTCCAGCATGGTTCAGGTGAAGACCATCCCAACAGTACAGCTCCCATTTTCCTCAGTACCAGTGCCCATTTCTCCCACACCAATCTTTGAACCACACATTTAAATCTCTAACTTTATTTGTCCAGTGCTAATTTGCTCATGGCTCAGGCGATAATCATAGATTATTACCTTTGAGATTCTTTTTAATTTAGACCCTAGCTGCTCATACACCCTCAGCAGCACCTCTTTCCTAGTCCCACCTATGCCATTGGTACCGAGGTGGACACAAACACTGGATCCTCCCCTCCTCACCAGCCCGGAGTAGATGTCCTGAATCTTTGTATTGGGTATGCAACACAATCATCTGAACTCTCTATCTTGGCTGCAGAGAACTGCGTCTATACCCCTGACTATGTCATCTCCTTTTGACAGGCAGCATTTGACAGTATGACATCAAAGAGCCCTGGCAAAACTGGGAATCAGGGAGAAAATGCTCCGCTGGTTGGAATCATACCTACCACAAAGCAAGATGGTTGAGAGAGGTCAATCAGCTCAGTTCCAGGGCATTAGAGCAAGATTTCCTCAGGGTTGTGTCCAAGCCCAACCATCTTCAGCTGCTTCATCAATGACCTTTCTTCCAACATGGTGAGAAATAGGGATGTTCATTGATGATTGCACTATATTTCGCTCCATTTGCAACTCCTCAGATACTGAAGCAATCTGTGCCCAAATTCAGCAAGACATGGACAATACCAAGCTTCGGCTGGCAAGTAACATTGATACCACACAAGAGCCAGACAGTGACCATCTCCCACAAAAAGAATCCAACCATTGTCCATTGACAATTAGTAGCATTACCATTGCCAAATTCTCCACTATCGACATCCTAGGGGTTACCATTGACCAGAACCTGAACTGGATGAGCCACATGAATGTTGTAGCTACAAGAGCAGGTCAGATGCAAAGGAATCATGCTGTGAGTAACTCACCTCCTGAATCCTTAAAGCTTGTCCACCATCTAAAAGGAACATGTCAGGAGTGTGATGGAACATTCTCCACTTATCTGAATGAATGCAACTCCAACAACATTCAAGAACCTTTGCACCATTCAGGACAAAACAGCCCACTTGATTGGCATCCCACCCACAAACATTCACTCCTTTCACCACAGACACACAGTGGCAGCAATGTGTACCATCCACAGTATACACTGCAGCAATTCACCAAGGCACCTGAAATAGCACCTTCCAAATTCATGACCACAATCATCTAGAAGGACAAGGGCAGTAGAACATGGGAACACCACCACCTGGAGATTCCCCTCCAAGTTACTCATCATCGTGACTTGGAAATATATTACACTGTCATTGAGTCAAAATCCTGGATCTCCCTCTCTAAAAGCATTGTATCTACACCATATGGTCTGCAGCAGTTCAAGAAGGCAGCTCACCACCACTTTCTCAAGGCTAATTAGGGATGGGCAATAAATGCTGGCCTAGCCAGAGATGCCTACATCCCATGAATGAATAAAAAGTAAATATAAATACAAGTTGTTGTTGTAGCATTCCTATATCCTCTCATTTCACAATACAAATTTTGTGTCATCTGCAAATTTTGAAATTGTGACCAACACACCCAAGTCCAAGTATGAATATACATCAAGAAAAGCAGCGATCCTAGTGACGACTCCTGAGGAACTCTCCCTTCAATCCCTGGGCTGTATCTTTACTACAAGCCTATTTCATGGCACTTAATTTAACACCTTCTGGAAGGACATCAAGACCACATTAACTGCATTACTCTCATCAAATCCTTTTGGAACCTCATCAAAAAGTTCAATCATTTCAGTTAAACACAAATTTGCCTCTAATAAATCTGTGCTCATTTTCTCATCATGTAAAACAGCAGTCCTACCACTGGGGTTAAATTAGTTGGCCTGTAGTTGCTGGGTTTATCCTTACACCTTTTTTGCGCAAAGGTGTAATAACATTTGTAATTCTTTTGTCCTGTGGCACCATCCGTTTCAAAGGAGGATAGGCAGATTATGGCTAGTACATCCACAAATTCCACTCTTACTTCCCTCAGCATCCTCAATTGCATCGTATACAGTCTTGGTGATTTATTAACTTGAAGTACAACCAGGATTTTTAAAAACGCTTCTTTCATCAATTATTAACCCAACCAATATCTCAACTACTCCTGTTTCACCATGACTTTGGCAGCAGCATCTTTCTTGGTAAAGACAGTTGCAAAGTATGCCTCCATGCATAGATCCCTTTTTTAGACCTAATTGGCCCCACCCCTCCTTCTACTACCCTTTTACTATTCGATAGAAAAGTTTAGGATCCCCTTTACTGTTAGCATTTCTCATATTCTCTTTGTCTAACTTTTTTTTCACTTCCCCTCCAAACTTTCTATATGCAACTTTCTTTTTTATCAAATTGACATTTGTCAGATGCTCCCTTTATGGGTTTCACCTTGCTCTCTATCTCTTTCATCATCTAGGAAGTTCTGGCTTTGTTTGCCCTATTTTTACACCTGGCGTGAGTGTACCTGGACTGTACCTGAATCACTTTCTCTTTAAAGGCAGTCCAGTGTTCTGTTGCAATGTTACCCATCAATCCCTGATCCCAATTTGCTTGGGCCAGATAGGTTCTCAACCTATTGAAATTGGCCCTTCTTCAATTAAGTAGTTTTTACTCTAGGTTAGTCCTTGAACTTGAGATAACCTAAATCTTATGATACAATGATCACTGCTCCGCAAATGTTCCGCTACCGGAGAGACGAATCAACCAGGGCTCCCATTCCTGAACCTAATGCATCAACCTGGTGCAGTTGGCAAGCATCTCACATCCGAGTCAGAAATTTGAGTTAAGCCGGAGTTAAGCACTACTGAGGTACTGCTGCATTATTAGAAATCGTACCAATTAGACAGTCAGTAAATTAGTTCCAATTGCTCAGGTGAATGCTAAAAGATCCTAAAGCACTTTTGAAAATTTATTTGTGGTATCCTAGCCAACATTTGTTTTTCCATTGTTGCCATCAATTTACATCAATTAATCACACTGTTATTTGCAGAACTCATCTGTGCACAAAATAACTGCAGTATTTCGTTGCACTTGAAATAAGACTGAATTGTATGTGTGGCACTTTGGGATATTTCTGAAATTTGTTAAGACATAATATAATTACAAATTTCTTTCTATACAGAGATTGTTGACAAAAAATATTCATATGCGGACATTATCAGGTGAGGGCAGGTAACTTGGTTCAATAGTGATGGATTCTACAAGTAGACAACAGGAAAATAGTCATGTGGGTACAGGACCAAAGGATTTGCAGCATCTCAAGAGAGAGGATGCTAAAACTGAAGAATATGGGAGAAGGAGAAAGGAGAATTTCAGATTGCCCAGAGTTTGCAACAAGAAAATGAATTAAAAATAGGAGTTTCAACAAGTAAGAATTGAAAGACCAGTGTTTAATAGAAAAACATTTAATCTCCCATGTCCAAAATATAGTTCTGATTTTTAGGTCTATATAGGCTGTATTTTAATATAAACCAATTTCAAAACAATCCTAAAACATCATCTTTTATTATTTTAATGGCTAAACAATTTTACAATTTAAAAACCTGAATCATTACATGTCACCACCACAATGTGGTAACCATTTTATTCAGTACTCCAGTTAATAAATTCAGTTTGGAGGACTTGTCATGTTCCAACTACTGTCCCTCAATTAATTGTTCTTCCTGAATTTTCCAGGGTATTTCCTCCCAGCAAGTGAGCTGCTCCCAGAGTTTTGCAATGTTCGATGAAGCCATCGGGAGGCTCCTCAGGGACATTCCAGGTTTCTCCTCCAGCTTTGAGCGTGCCTCAGCTGCTCTGGTTATTAAATTTAATTTTTCAATTTATTTCTCTGCAGATTGACAGTGATGTCAAGTTGAAGTAACACTCTTGTACAGGTACTACACTTCCAAAAGGAATTTGATAAAGTGCACAACAGACTTGTGAGCAATGTTAGAGCTTATAGAATAAAAGGGACAGTAGCAACATGGATACAAAATTGGCCGAGTGGCAGGAAATAGAGTAGTGGTTGCTGGATGTTTTTCAGACTGAAGGAAGTTTTATAGTGGAGCTCCCTGGGGGTTGGTGTTAGGAACCTGCTCTTCCTGATATATATTAATGACTTGGATCTTGGTGCAGAGGGCATAATTTCAGAATCTGTGGATGACACAAAACTTGGAATTGTTGAACTGTAAGGTGGGGCAGAACTTCAAAAGGACAAAGATCGGTTGTTGGGATAAACTGACAAGTGGCAGATGAAATTTAATGCAGAAAAGTGTGAAATTATTCATTTTGGTAGGAAGAAAGACAAAATAGCAATTGATTTTAAGAGTAGCCTTGTTTTGCTGTAACTGTTATAACTAATTTGTTTACACATTTACATTTTCAGATTAAAGGATCACAAAGTTGTTCAACACTGGACAACTTTACATTAGTTGACAAATCTGATCCTTTGACTCCCCTGTGCCTCTAGGTCGTTATGTCCTTAAGGATACTGAAATTTGGATAGCTAAATATGTAGAGATTTTGCAAAAGGACAGACATGAATACTACCTTTAACCTATTAATGAAAGAGACCTGAGAATACAATTAAATATCATTAATGTGCACCATGTCTCAACTTCTGTTAAGCTTGTGAACTTGTATTTCGACAAATAATTTTGTAATAAATATCACCTGGCCCATTTTCAATATATTTAAATCCCTCTGTTTTGATTTCTGAGCCCTGTTCCTGGGTCTCTACAAATTCCTGTATGAACTAAATTAGCAGAACTAAGCAACAGTGAATTAAATTTTTCATCCCATGATCAGGACTCTGCTTAAACAAGGCTAAGATTGGGAATTTGCCCTATTTAATGAGTCTGAGACAAAATTTGTGTTTCATACATCACAGTGTAATGTGTTTGAGGTTTCAGGTGGTTGGAATCGATGAATGGCCAACAAGCTGCTGGATATTCTTTGGTGTATTCTATGAAAGCATAACCATCAGCAAACATGAGTTCACTTAACAGTTGCTCTGTAATCTTTGTACAAGCCTTGATTCTCTGCAGAATGAAAGGATTGCCAGTTAATAGAACATAGAACATAGAAAGCCACAGCACAAACAGGCCCTTCGGCCCACAAGTTGCGCCGATCACATCCCCATCTCTAGGCCTATCTATAGCCCTCAATCCCATTAAATCCCATGTACTCATCCAGAAGTCTCTTAAAAGACCCCAACGAGTTTGCCTCCACCACCACCGACGTCAGCCGATTCCACTCACCCACCACCCTCTGAGTGAAAAACTTACCCCTGACATCTCCTCTGTATCTACCCCCCAGCACCTTAAACCTGTGTCCTCTCGTAGCAACCATTTCAGCCCTTGGAAATAGCCTCTGAGAGTCTACCCTATCCAGACCTCTCAACATCTTGTAAACCTCTATCAGGTCACCTCTCATCCTTCGTCTCTCCAGGGAGAAGAGACCAAGCTCCCTCAACCTATCCTCATAAGGCATGCCCCCCAATCCAGGCAACATCCTTGTAAATCTCCTCTGCACCCTTTCAATGGCTTCAACATCTTTCCTGTAATGAGGTGACCAGAACTGCGCGCAGTACTCCAAGTGGGGTCTAACCAGGGTCCTATAAAGCTGCAGCATTATCTCCCGACTCCTAAACTCAATCCCTCGATTAATGAAGGCCAGTACGCCGTACGCCTTCTTGACCGCATCCTCCACCTGCGAGGCCGATTTAAGAGTCCTATGGACCCGGACCCCAAGGTCCTTCTGATCCTCTACACTGCTAAGAATGGTACCCTTCATATTATACTGCTGCTTCATCCCATTGGATCTGCCAAAATGGATCACCACACACTTATCCGGGTTGAAGTCCATCTGCCACTTCTCCGCCCAGTCTTGCATTCTATCTATGTCTCGCTGCAACTTCTGACATCCCTCCAAACTATCCACAACACCACCTACCTTGGTGTCGTCAGCAAACTTACCAACCCATCCCTCCACTTCCTCATCCAGGTCATTTATGAAAATGACAAACAGCAAGGGTCCCAGAACAGATCCCTGGGGCACTCCACTGGTCACTGACCTCCATGCAGAGAAAGACCCCTCCACAGCCACTCTCTGCCTTCTGCAGGCAAGCCAGTTCTGGATCCACAAGGCAACAGCCCCTTGGATCCCATGCCCTCTCACTTTCTCAAGAAGTCTTGCATGGGGGACCTTATCGAACGCCTTGCTGAAGTCCATATAGACCACATCCACCGCTCTTCCTTCGTCAATGTGTTTGGTCACATTTTCAAAGAACTCAACCAGGCTCGTAAGGCACGACCTGCCCTTGACAAAGCCGTGCTGACTACTTTTGATCATACTAAACTTCTCTAGATGATCATAAATCCTGTCTCTCAGGATCCTCTCCATCAACTTACCAACCACTGAGGTTAGACTCACCGGTCGGTAATTTCCCGGGCTGTCCCTGTTCCCTTTCTTGAATATAGGGACCACATCTGCAATCCTCCAATCCTCCGGAACCTCTCCCGTCTCCATCGACGATGCAAAGATCATCGCCAAAGGCTCCGCAATCTCCTCCCTCGTCTCCCACAGTAACCTGGGGTACATCCCATCCGGTCCCGGCGACTTACCAACCTTGATGCCATTCAATAGTTCCAACACATCCTCTTTCTTTATGTCCACATGCTCGATCCTTTCTGTCCACCGCAAACCAGCAGTACAACCACCCAGATCCCTTTCCACCGTGAATACCGAGGTAAAGTATTCATTAAGCACCTCCGCCATTTCTAACGGTTCCGCACAAACTTTTCCCCCTTCACCTTTTAAGGGTCCTATGCCTTCACATCTCATCCTTTTACTCTTGACATATTTGTAGAAAGCCTTGGGATTCTCCTTAATCTTACCCGCCAAGGCCTTCTCATGACCCCTTCTCGCTCTCCTAATTTCCTTCTTAAGCTCCTTCCTACATCCCGTATACTCCTCTAAATCCTTAACACCTCCTAGCTCTCTGAACCTTCTGTACGCCTCTCTTTTCTTATTCACCAGGTTCATCACAACCTTCGTGCACCACGGTTCCCGTACCCTACCAACACCCCCCTGTCTCATCGGAACGTTGTCATGCAGAGCTCCCGACAAACATTCCTTGAAAATCCTCCACTTTCCTTCGGTACTTTTCCCCAAGAATGCCTCCTTCCAATTTACCCGTCTAATTTCCTCCCTGATGACACTGTATTTCCCTTTACTCCAGAGAAACACTTTCCTAGCCTGCCTGATCCTATCTCTTTCCAATGCTATCGTGAAGGAGATAGAATTATGATCGCTATCCCCAAGATGCTCACCCACCGAGAGATCCTCCACCTGTCCAGGTTCATTAGCCAGCACCAGATCAAGTACAGCCTCTCCTCTAGTAGGCTTATCCACATACTGTGTCAGGAAACTCTCCTGGACACACCTAACAAACTCCTCTCCATCCAAACCCCTAGCCCTAGGGATATTCCAATCTATGTTTGGGAAATTAAAATCTCCCATCACGACAACTCTGTTATTCCTACATCTCTCCAGGATCTGTTTCCCCATCTGCTCCTCAACATCTCTGTTACTATTGGGCGGCCTATAGAAAACACCCAGCAACGTTACCGACCCCTTCCTGTTCCTAACCTCCACCCACAGAGACTCCGTAGTCAATCCCTCCACGGCGTCCACCTTCTCTACAGCCGTGACACTATCCCTGATCAACAGTGCCACTCCCCCCCCTCTCTTGCCTCCCTCCCTGTCCTTCCTGAAACATCTAAAACCCGGCACCTGAAGCACCCAGTCCTGTCCCTGAGACATCCAAGTCTCCGTAATGGCCACCACATCACAATTCGAAGCAGCAATCCACGCTCTAAGCTCATCCACTTTATTCACTACACTCCTGGCATTAAAATAGACACATCTCAGACCTTCAGCCTGAGCACTTCCCTTCTCCATCACTCGTCTAACCTCCCTCTTACCCTGTTTACATTCCTTATCTATTTGCGAGCTAACCTCCTCGCTCTCAGTCCCCTCATTCCGATTCCCTCCCCCCAACCTTTCTAGTTTAAAGTCTCTCCAGTAGCCTTAGCCAACCTTCCCGCCAGGATATTGGTCCCCCTGGGATTCAAGTGCCACCCGTCTTTTTTAAACAGGTCACACCTGCCCCTAAAGAGGTCCCAATGATCCAAGTACCCAAATCCTTGTCCCTTGCTCCAGTCCCTCAGCCACGCATTCATTCTCCACCGATTCCTGTTCTCACTCTCCCGCGGCACAGGCAGCAATCCCGAGATTACTACCTTTGCATTCCTCTTTCTCAGCTGTCTACCTAACTCCCTATATTCTCTTTTCATGACCCCTTCCCTCTTCCTACCTATGTCAGCAGTACCTATATGCATCACGACCTTCGGCTCCTCTCCCTCCCCCTTCAGGATTTCTGGGACTCGACCAGAGACATCCCGGACCCCTGCACCAGGGAGGCAAACCACCATCCGAGAGTCCCGTCTGTGTCCGCAAAAACACCTATCTGACCCCCTCACCGTAGAGTCCCCAATTAGCACTACCCTCCTTTCCTTACCCTTTTGCACTACTGGGCCAGGCTCAGCTCCAGAGACACTGCCACCGCTGCTTCCCCCAGGTGGGTTGTCCACCCCAGTAGTACTCAGACAGGAGTACTTATTATTAAGGGGCACATCCACCGGGGTGCTCACCATCAACTGAGCTTTCTCCTTCCTCACTGTTACCCAGTTACCTTCCTCCCGTGGTCCCGGTGTGACCACCTGCCGATAGCTCCTGTCAATGACCTCCTCACTATCCCTAACCCGGCGAAGGTCCTCGAGCTGCAATTCCAGTTCCCTAACATGGTCCCTTAGGAACCGCAGCTCAACACACCCAGCACAGATATGGTCGTCCGGGAGGCTAGGAGCCTCCAGGACCTCCCACATCCTACATTGGGAACAACATACTGGCCTCACACTCATAATTGCCCCTTTAAACACACAGGGAAAAAAAAGTGAATGAAAATTTTAAACTTACCTTTCCTCCTCCTGTTTTCTCCAAAGCCCTGCTCTCACTGGGTCTTTTTTTTAGGTTAGAGGAGGAGGGAGGGTGGGATACTCTACAAGTGTAGAGTATCGGGATTCCTCTCTGTTCCAATTTATTGGGGAAAAAAAAAAATCTCTCTCTCCCAGACCTCCCTGCGCGACCACTTCCGGGTTTAGATATTTTTAAAGAAAAAACCCGCGAAAAAGTAAGTTAAAAATAACAGCGCTTACCCGCAGCACTCCTCTCGCGAATCTCTCCCTCTCTGCTGCACTTCCAAGACGCAATGAGTTGTCCTGAACTGAATCCTATATCAATTTTTTTGGAGTGTTTACAAGCGAATAACTGAAACACACGTGGCAAACTACTGGAGCCATTTGCTAGCCTTGCTTGGTGCCATTTAAAGTATCTAATGAAACATCATTCTGCATCACACTGGCCAGCAGACCACCATGAAATTAGCAGATGACCCTGATCATCTTTTCAGGGCAGCTATACTGTCCTTCCACAGGCAACTGGAACAACTATGCTGGAAATGGATCAAAATATGACCATATGTTTAACAAATATGAATATTTGCTTTCCAATCACTATCTTTACGAAATGGAATTTATCGTTGGGAAGATGTGGATTCATCTGTGTTCAACTTACAGAATGTACATGTAGAGCTAAAGAAAATAAGTACCCATTTCCTCTGCTTTTGACAATATGTTCTACATCATGCACCAGCAGAAAACTGACTACTGGGTAGATCAAAATTAAAAATTGCCATGGCTTAAACTTAAGATGACATCAGTATCAGTATCAGACAGATCTATTTATTCAGATAACTATTGAACCATCGAATCTGCACTGACTATCCAAAAGAGCATCTTACCCAGGCACAGCCCACCGCAGCCCCCATTTCCGTAATCACGCATAATTATCATGGCTAATCTGCCTAACCTACATTTCTTTGGACACTAAGGGGCAATTTAGTATGGCCAATCCACCCAATTTGCACATCTTTGGACTGTAGGGGGAAACTGGAGTACCTAGAGGAAACTCATGCAAATATGAAGAATATGCAAACTCCACAAAGACAGTCACCCAAGGCTGGAATTGAACCCCGGTCCCAATGGACCCAAAAATGTCTTTTTAATCCAGATATTTCTGTGCTTGAGTGAAATCAAAACAGACAACAGTCAACTGAAAAATAGAAATCAAGTCGAATATAGATCAAACATTGGACATCCCATGGCCCACTCACCTGCTGCATCTATAGTAGTGCACTTCTGATACATTGAGGTACGGAGCGTTGGTGTTCTAACATTCAAAGTTCTGATTTTGTCAACTCGGGCATCAAATACTCTCAAGATTTGGTCTTTATCATCGTCGTCATGGCACATTATTTTGTTGTCAATGAATGAGGCAAACATTTGTGTTTCAAGGAATCTGGACAGGAATGGCAGATAAGGTTCAGGCTGGTCTGAAAGAAAAGAGGCCTGTGGAAAAGAATACAAGAATGACTCAACAACATACAACCAATTAGAGATGAAAGCAGCATTTCAGTTGACAATTAATGAAAAGCCTAATGACCTAAATTTGGTCTGAAGTTGCCACAGCTTACTTTTATTATAAGATACGTCATGTGAGTACTTGTGTTGTGATGCTAAGCCTGTATACTTAAACGTGTTATGTTACTGTTTTGTAACATTAATTCCAGTGGAATATTACAACAAAGTTACTATTTGGGCACTATTATTGTTCCAAGTGGTGGATGAAATGGCTTCTGCTCTCAAGCCTGCATACACTAAGGATGACCTCAGAGGTCACATAACTATGGCAAGCTTATGGCCACGTTGCACAATAGCACTTCTCCAAACATGCCCATTTTCATGAAAAGAAAAAAACCTTGCAAATCCTATCACTTGCGGTCGCAAGTCAGGCACATATATGGTCTACAATGAAAATCATCATCCATGTACAGAAAATTGGTCATCTGAGTTTCATCCACTTTAGTTTGTCCCTACACACATATTGCACAAGTAATCTTTAAAGCATTCAGGTCTTCTAATGATGCACGTGCGGGTTGTTATTGTCTGTTTGTCTGCGGTCTGTTCATTCCTGGGGTAATAATGTCTCTCTGGGGAATTTTGTTCTCATGACGAGTGTTGCTGCGCTTGCAACTGTTGTTGCATGATTGACCTCTGGGACTGACATCCATTCAGTTCCTTATGCAGTTGGTGAACTCATAGAAATTAGAAGCAGGAATAGGCTATTCGGCTCTTCGAGCCTGCTCCGCCATTCATTTTGATCAAGTTCAATATCCTGATCCCCCCATCCCCCTTGATCCCTCTAGTCCCAAGAGCCATATCTAATTTCTTCTTAAAATCAGGCAGTATTTTGGTCTCAACTACTTTCTGAGGTAGTGAATTCCACCACCCTCTGGATGAAGAAATTTCTCCTCACCTCAGTCCTAAAAGGTTTACCGCTTATCTTCAAACTATGACCCCTAGTTCTGGACTCCCCCACCATTGAGAACATACTTTCTGAATCCATCCTGTCTAATCCTTTTGGAATTTTATAAGTTTCTATGCGACCCCCTCTCATCCTTCTACACTCCAGTGAATATAATCCTAACCGACTTAGTTTCTCCTCATATAACAAGAGCTACCATCCCAGGAATTGGCCTCGTAAACCTTTACTGTACTCCCTCTATAGCATGGAGATCTTTCCTCAGATAACGCCACCAAAACTGCACACAATACTCCAGGTCTGGCGCACCAACGCCACATAAAATTGCAGTAAAACATCCCTATTCCTATACTCAAATCTTCTCGCTATGAAGGCCAATACACCATTTGATTCCTTTACTACCTGCTGTACCTACACGCTTACTTTCAGCGACTGATGCACGAGGACTCCAAGGTCTAGCTGAATATCCACCTCTCTCAATTTACACCCATTGAAGTAATAATCTGTCTTTCGATTATTGCTACCAAAGTGGATAACCTCACATTTACCCACATTATATTGCATCTACCATGCATATGCCCACACACAGTAAGAGTTTTAACAACACCAGATTAAAGTCCAACAGGTTTATTTGGTAGCAAATGCCATTAGCTTTCAGGAGCAGCGCTCCGAAAGCTAATGGCATTTGCTACGAAATAAACCTGTTGGACTTTAACCTGGTGTTGTTAAAACTCTTACTGTGTTTACCCCACTCCAACGCCGGCATCTCCACATTATGCCCACACACACAGGCTGTCCAAATCACACTGAAGCATTTCTGCATCCTCCTTACAGCTCACCCTCCCACCCAACTTTGTATCACCTGCAAATTTGGTGATAATACATTGAGTTCCCACTTCCAAATCATTAATATATAATGTGAACAGTTGAGGTCCTAGCATAAATCCTTGCAGAACCTCATTAGTCACTGACTGCCAGTCAGAAAAAGACCGATTTATGCCAACTCTTTGCTTCCTATTTGTTAACCAACTTTCTATCCATCTCAAGACATTACCTGCAATCCCACGTGCTTTAACTTTACATAGTAGTCTGTTATGTGAGACCTTGTCGAAAGCCTTCTGAAAGTCTAAATAAACCACCTCTACTGGTCCTCCTCAGTTAACTCTACTAGTTACATCCTCAAAAGAATTCCAATAGATTTGTCAAGCACGATTTCTCCCTTGTAAATCCATGCTTTGTCCAATTATACCACTGTCTTCCAAATGCTGAGTTATGTAATCCTTGATAATGGACTCTGGTAAGTTTTTATATTCCCTGCTAGCTTACTTTCATACTCTCTTCCCCATCTTAATCAATCCGTTGGTCCTCCTTTGGTGAATTTTAAACTGCTCTCAATTCTCAGGCCTATTGCTTTTTCTTGCCAATTTGTATGCTTTTTCCTCGAATCTGAGACAATCTCTATGGTTTGGCCATAATTCCCTTACCACTCTTGCACCAAACAGGAATAAACAACTTCTGGAGTTCACCTATTTGTTCTTTAAATGCCTATCCACTGTCTTTCTTTTCAGTAATGTTTCCCAGTCCACCATGGCCAATTCATGCCTCATACCATCATAGTTACCTTTATTGACATTCAGCACCCTGGTCGCAGAATCAACTACATCAGCATCCACCTTGACAAAGAATTCTACCATATTATGGTCTCTCATCCCCAAGGGTTCTCTCACAACTAGAGTGCCAACTAATCCTTTCTTATTACACAACACCCTGTCCAAGATGGCCTGTTTCTTTATTGGTTCCTTAACATATTGCTCTGGAAAACCATCCCATGTACACTCCACAAATTCCTCCTCTATTGCACTATGACTAATTTGACTCTCTCAATCTAGATATAGACTAAAGTCACCCATAATCACAGATGTTCCTTTAATACATGCATCTCCTGTCTAATGCTTTTCCAACATTTCCACTAGTTTGGTGGTCTGCATATCACCTCCATCAATGGTTGTTTTGTCTCCTGTTGTTTCTTAACTCGACCCATACAAATTCCACATCATCTATCCAAAGATGTGCGGGTTAGGTGGATTGGCCATGTTAAATTGCTCCTTAGTGACAGGAGGACTAGGGCCTGGGTGGGATTGTGGTCGGTGCAGACTCGATGGGCCGAATGGCCTCCTTCTGCACTGTAGAATTCTATGCTAGTACCTTTCCTCAATATCGAATCAATATTAATCTTTAAATCAACAATGCAACTCCACCACCTTTTCCTTTCTGTCCATTCTTCCTAAACACTGAATAGCCGTCAATGTTTAGTTCCCATCCTTGGTCACCTTGGAGCTACGTCTCTATAATAAGGACATAAAAACTAGGAGCAGGCTGTAGGCCATCTGGCCCCTCAAGCCTGCTCCACCATTCAATAATATCATGGCTGATCTTTTCGTGGACTCAGCACCACTTACCCACCCGCTCACCATAATCCTTGATTCCTTTACTGTTCAAAAATTTATCTATCCATGCCTTAAAAACATTCAATGAGGTTGCCTCAACAGCTTCACTGGGCAGGGAATTCCACAGATTCACAACCCTTTGGGTAAAGAAATTCCTCCTCAACTCAGTCCTAAATCTGCTCCCCCTTATATTAAGGCCATCCCCCCTTGTTCTAGTTTCACCTGCCAGTGGAAACAACCTCCCTGCTTCTATCTTATCTATTCCCTTCATAATCTTATATGTTTCTATAAGATCTCCCCTCATTCTTCTGAATTCCAATGAGTATAGTCCTCAGTCTCTCCTCATAGCCGACCCTCTCAACTCCGGAACCAACCTAATGAATCTCCTCTGCACCTCCTCTAGTGCCAGTATATCCTTTCTCAAATAAGGAGACTAAAACTGTACACACTACTCCAGTACCTGCTGTACTTGCAAACCAACCTTTTGTGATTCATGCACAAGGACACCCAGGTACCTCTGCACAGCAGCATGTTACAATTTTTTACCATTTAAATATCAGTCCACATTGCTGTTATTCCGACAAAACGGATGACCTCACATTTACCAACATTGACTTCCATCTGCCAGACCCTTGATCACTCACTTAGACTATCTATATCCCTTTGCAGACTTTCAGTGTCCTCTGCTCACTTTGCTCTGCCACTCATCTTAGTGTCATCTGCGAATTTTGACACATGACACTTGGTCCCCAATTCCAAATCATCTATGTAAATTGTAAACAATTGCGGTCCCAACACTGATCCCCGAGACACACCATTAGTCACTGATCGCCAACCAGAAAAACACCCATTTACGCCCACTCTTTGCTTTTTGTTAGTGAACTAATCCTCTATTCATGCTTATACATTACCCGTAATACCATGCACCTTTATCTTATGCAGCAACCTTTGGTGCGACACCTTGTCAATGCCTTCTGGAAATACAGATTGTCCACCGCGCACGTAATGTCCTCAAAGAACTCCACCAAATTAGTCAAACATGACCTGCCCTTCATGAACCCATGCTGCGTCTTCCCAATGGGACAATTCACATCCAGATGTCTCGCTATTTCTTCCTTGATGATAGATTCAAATATTTTCCCTACTACAGAAGTTAAGCTACCTGGCCGAGAGTAACCCACCTTTTGTCTACCTCCTTTTTTTAAACAGTGGCGTCACATTTGCTGTTTTCCCAGAGTACAACAAATTTTGGTAAATTATCACTCGTGCATTTGCTATTTCCCCCGCCATCTCTTTTAGTACCCTGGGATGCATTCCATCAGGGCCAGGAGACTTGTCTACTTTTAGCCCCATTAGCTTGCCCAACATTACCTCTTTAGTGATAATGATAGTTTCTAGGTCCTCACCTGCCATAGCCTTCTTGTCATAAATTTTTGGCACATTATTTGTGTCTTCCACTGTGAAGACCGTCACAAAATACCTGTTCAATGCCTCAGCCATTTCCTCATTTCCCATTATTAAATCCCCCTTCTCATCCTCTAAAGGACCAATCTTTACTTTAGCCACTCTTTTTTTGTTTTATGTATTTGTAGAAACTTTTGCCATCTGTTTTTATATTCTGAACCAGTTTACTCTCATAGTCAATCTTACTTTTCTTGATAGTTGTTTTCGTGGCTTTCAGTTGACCTTTAAAGATTTCCCAATCCTCTGGTTTCCCACTAATATTTGCCACTTCGTATGCATTTTCTTGCAATTTGATACCCTCCTTTATTTCCTTAGATATCCATGGCTGATTATCTCTTTATCTACAGTCCTTCCTTATCACTGGCATATACTTTTGCTGAGCACTGTGAAAAATCATTTTGAAAGTCCTCCGCTGTCCCACCAAAAAGCTTTTGCTCCCAGTCTACTTTAGCCAACTCCTCCTTCATCCCATTGTAGTCTCCTTTGTTTAAGCAAAGACACTGGTATTGGATTTTACTTTCTCACGCTCCATCTGTATTTTAAATTCAACCATACAATGATCGCTTCCTCAGAGGATCCCCAACTGTAAGATCATTAATCATTCCTGTCTCAGGGCCAGATCCAGGATAGCTTGCTCCCTCGTAGGTTCCAATACATACTGTTCAAGAAAACTATCATGGATACATTCTGTGAACTCCCCCTCAAGGCTGCCTTGACAGAGCTGGTTTGACCAATTGACATGTAGATTAAAATCCCCTATGATAATTGCTGTGCCATTTTTACATGCATCGGTTATTTCTTTGTTTATTTCCCGCCCCACCGTGATGTTATTATCTGGTGGCCTATAGACTACGCCTTTTTCTCCTTACTATTTCTAATTTCCACCCAAATGGATTCAACCTTTTTGTTTGCATAAAACCTATATCATCTCTCACTACTGCCTTGATGTCATCCTTAAATAATGCCAACTTTATTATACGCCTTTACATCTATCTGCAATTAATTCATCTATTTTGTTTCGAATGAACCTTAAGGCCTCTTTCTTACTATTTTTTATTCTGTCCTTATCTGACTCTGGTCCATCATCCTCATCAACTGCCTGTTGTCAAGGAGCAGTTTCTCCAGTTCTCTGTACATGTCTGCGGTTATGATGATATATCTAGTCATTTATTTTTACCATGCACAATTGAGGTGGCAACTTCTCCACACAGGTCCCACATTGACCTAATTGGGCTGATTTTTGCTGAGAGTATTGAATGTTTGCAGTCTGAGAGGTTCACCAATTCAGAGCTCTGATAGTGATTTGGCAGTTTTTGAAAGTGAAATTTGGCTGTCTTTTTGCCACTCACTTCTGTTATTACTTCTGGTTTCAGTATTGTTTTAATATTTGAAGAGTAGTTTGGGTGAGGTGTGACATTAGTCGCTGAACTGGACTACTTTCCATGCCTTCAGCAGGTGTGCTTCTCCACTCTATCAATGTCTTGTACACATTTGCACTGGATTTACTTGATTTTTTGATGATCCCTTTGGCAATTTTCACTGCTGCCTCAGCCTTACAGTGCGCAGATAATGTGTAGTGCTGAATTTCCCATTTGTGAAGCACCTGAATTTTTCATTTCTGAACTGAAGACCACTGTCACTCCTCACAATGTTAGGAATGTCATAAAAATTGAATTGTGCTTTCAGGCATTCTATTATTAATTGGGTCCAAAGAGGGTGAACAGGTCTATTTCAAGCTTCATCCAGGGTCTATCAGAGATGTCATGAGTCAAGGGCAGTTCTTTAGCTTACTTAGCTTGATGTTCATTACAAGCACTGCATTAACTGATAAGGTCCTTGATCTCATCACACATATATGGCCAGTAGAGCACTTCCCTTGTCTTCCTCAGACTATGCTTGATGCCTTGACATCCTGCATGGAGGTTCTCCAGCATCTCTCTCGTCATCTCCTCACATAGGATAGCTATCTCTACCTCCTTTGTACAAGAGGCCACCTTGGGCTATAACTTCATCCCTGTATACCCAATATTCGCTTACAGCTACAGATGTGTCTTTGATGGTTTCCAGGCATCTTTTCACCAATACTTACTGCAGCACTTGGACAGTTGCATCTCGTTGTGCAGATAGTTTGATCGAAGCAAGATGTTTGCCAGTCAGATTCACTATATCTTCTGGGTTGATGTCTTCCAGAGCATGTCCGGCTGCTGCCTGTGTTGAATCTGGAAGATTTCACACTCTGTACTAGCATCAGCTGCTTTCTTCAAACAAGCAAAGACAGGCCAGGCACTCTTTCTTAACCTGCACATAGTCATTCAGTATGTATTAACGCAACTAGTTGTCCTTGCTGCATGAGGATTGCTCCAGGTTCTGTCTCACTGGTATCACACTGCAGGGCGAGCTAACCATTGACATCATAGTATCTCAACACTGGTGTTGTCATCGCAAGTTGTCTGAAGCAAGTGAAAGCTGCTTCGTGTTCTGTGCCCCAGTATCACTGAACATTGTTTACAATGTGCCTGCATGGAGGTTCACACTCTGATGACAAACTGGACAAGAGCATAGCTAGGTAGTTCACAAATTCAACAATTTGTTGCGCTACCTTCACATTTGTTGGATTCTGCATCTCACCTTACCAGGGCATATTCCTTTCAATGCCAGTACATGACCTATGTACTTGACTTCAGTCATCTTCAGTTGCAGTTTCTTGTTCAGTTTCAACTGGTGAGCTATCTATCACCAGCAGTCTCACTAGATTCTGAGCATGGTCTGCGATCTTCCATTGTATCTCCAAATCCATAGATGAGGAGGAGATATCCGTAATACCTTCCATTCCTGGAAGTTAATTGACTATCTCAAGTTGACATTTATACCCTTCTGGAGGAGTAGAAAAACCAAAAGAGCATGTGCAACCATCTGTACCTCCCAAAAGTTGTGTCCAGAATGTGGTCAAGAAACTGCTGCTTTCATCCAACTTTACTTGTCCGTATCCATCCTTCATATTTAGGGTGGTAAAGATCTTTACCTTGACAAATTGTCACAAAATTTCTTTAATGTTTTCTTTAATGGGGTAGCAAAATCTCTTCAAAGCTTTGTCAAGATCCTTTGGATCCATGCACAGTCAGCTTTCCAGGTTGTTTCACTGCTTCCATGCTGCTAATACAGTCTGTAGGCATTGTCACTTTCTTGATTGCTCCCACTTTTTCAAGCTCTTCAATCTTGTCTTTCAGGCTGAACTGGAGGGCAATGAGAAATCTCCTCGAAAGATACGGAATTGGTTGTGTGCACACATTTACTTCAAGACAAGATTCACCTGGAAGACATCCAAAATATCTTGGTGATTTTTTAGAATTTGTTCAGGAGTCAATGGCTTTTTGCTGTGTGAAACACTAAAAACTTCTTCTGGCACCTGGAGGGTTACAAGATCAACCTTTTGACTTGTTTCAACTAAGTGGAGTGGATTTTGCTTAGTGTCTATGATTTGGAGGAGACATAGTAAGTAGTCTCACAACACCAGGTTAAAGTCCAACAGGTTTATTTGGTAGCACGAGCTTTCGGAGCATTGTCCCTTCATCAGATGACTCACCTGATGAAGGGGCGACGATCCGAAAGCTCGTGCTACCAATAAACCTGTTGGACTTTAACCTGGTGTTGTGAGACTACTTACTGTGCCTACCCCAGTCCAACGTCAGCAATTCCACATTATGTCTATTATTTGGAACTGCAAATTTTCTTTCTACCCACTGGGCTCTCAGCTTGGCTTTCCTCTTGGGGTGTGGATTGTTTCAACAAATCGTCTCAATTTTACCTTAATTTTCAGGTCACCATCTCAACCACAGAGGTCTGTAAGCTCAAGATATTGCATGTTGCACAAGCGTCTATCTGATACATCATATTAACTTGATGCTTTCCTTCTGCAGTCATCATTCCAATGCAAACTATATTTTCCCTTGAAACTTGAAGGTGCCAACCCAAGTGATTCATCAGGTTCATCATCTGTCATGTCTCCAGAAACAATCTTTATAGGCTTACTTTTCTTCTTTCCAGAAAAACACTTGCATGCAAAGTGATTCAGCTTCTTGCAGTTAGAGCACGGTTTCCCCATGCTGGGCATGCTTCATTTTCTTTAGTATGATGTCCTCCACAATATTTACATCCATACTCTGGCCATGCTCTTTCTGCTGGCCCTTCTGCAAATAGTTCTTCCTTCTCTCCATTGTTTTGTGCTTGGAAGGTCTCAACCCTCAGCAGACTGCACCAATATTCTGCAGCTAATGACTGACCGCTTCAAAGCTTCTACACGTCAAAAGCTTTCTTGAGAGCAAGTGTCTCTTCTTTCAGCAGACGTCTCTCATGGCAGGATCTCTTTTTCCTAAATAATCCTATCTCTGGTCAGATTATCTTTCAGTTGCTCAAACCCAGCTAAACATCTAAATGCACTCACCTACTGATCAATTTTCTCCCTTTCTTTGAGCTCTGGTGTTGAACATGCAATGTTCATACATAACAAGTGGGTCCCTGAGGCTTCAAAAATGTCACAAGCCTGATCTTTCTGGTCCTCATGGAGGTCGAGGGTATAATGTAACATGAAGCACTGTTTCCCTAATAAGAGTTGTTATTCTTATTCAGACAGATTTCTTGTTCAACTCTGTGGCAATTTCATAGTTTTGCCAGTGAGAATTTACAATTTATTTCAAATCTGCCTTTATCTCCATAGATTAAAGCACTGGAATATGTAATCAATTGTTTATTACACCTGCTGGCTCTCTTACAACCATCAAAATCCACTCAATTTCAGTCAGACACTCTTAACGCTATGTTCCAAGTGGTGGATGAAATGGTTTTGCTCTCAAGTCTTTATACATGGAGAATGACAGAGGTCACAGAGGAAGCTTTGGCGATTCTGCAAAAAAGGAACTTCTCCAAACAATTACCTGCCATAACTGGAACTTTTATCCAGTAGTATTAATAATAATCAAATTGCTCTTTCTTCATGTGGCACATAGAGAGTCAAGATCATATACGGTATCCAGATCATGCAGTGTTACAGACAGAGCAGAACTGGGATTGGATGAAGGGAGGTAGGAAGCCAAGATGAAAAATCTCTCAATGGGATGCAGTGCAGGGGTCTCAGATGAGACAGAAGTTGGACCACAATGTTTGGCAATGTGACTAGACAGTGAAGAAAGGAAGCCAACAGAAGAATCACAGGGCCATGGTTTAATGCCTCATGCCTCACCCAAAAGCAACACTCCCAATAGTGTGGTACTTCCACAGTACACAATGAATTATCAGCCTTGACTCCGTATTCTTTTGTTACAAAGTATTAACACTAAGTCAACGCTGCTACTAACTAAGGTTATGCATTTTGTTAGGAAGAATGAGGAGTAATATAAAGGGTAACATTTTAAAGTGAGTGCACGGAGAGACTGACTTGTGGGTATACATGCTTAAGTTGTTGAAGGTGGCAAGACAGGATGAGAAAGCACTTACAAAAAGATATTATGGGATCCTGCAAACATGGAAAATATATAAAACACTGGTTTGGCACCCAACTGACATACAGCAGCAAATTCTGGGCACCATACTTTAGGAAGGGTGTAATGGCTTTAGAAAGGAAGGTGCATTCCTAATGCAACTAATGTATCAACTGACAAATCCTTCCAAAACACACCAATATCAAGTGGTAAGAACAGGAGAAATTCCTGGTCAGCCATGTGAAGGAAAGAATGTTGGAGCCTCTACTATCATTATCCATAACTCCAGACTATAACATGCAGATGTGTCTACCTTGTCTGGAAAAAATAAAGGAGCTGAATATGATTTAAAAGGAGACTGTACTGCAGTTTTCCGCAGTCTGAGGGATTTGGGGGTCCTCGTGCATAACTCACAAAAAGCTAGCATGCATGTTCAGCAGGTAATAGCGAAGGCAAATGGAATGTTGGCCTTTATTTCAAAGGGAATAGAGTATCTTGTTAAAACTATACAAGACACTAGGTAGACCACACCTGGAATACGAAAAATATACCTGCATTGGTGGCAGCACAGAGCAGGTTCATTAAGTTGATCCCGGGTATGAAGGGCTTTTCTTTTGAGGAGGCGTTGAACAGGTTTGGCCTGTACTTATTGGAGTTTAAACGAATGAGAGGCAACCTTATTGAAACATATCGGATTCTCAGGGTTCTTGACAGGGTAGATGCTAAGAGGTTGTTTTCCCATGTGGGAGAGTCTCGGACCAGAGGGCATATTCTCAGCGCATGGGATTGCCCATTTAAGACAGAGATGAGGAGAAATTGCTTCTCTCAAAGGGTAGTGAATCTGTGGAATTCTTTACTGCAGAGGGCTGTAGAGCCTGGGCTGTTAAGTATGTTCAAAGCTGAGAATAGACAGATTTTCAATCAGTAAGGGAATCAAGGGTTATGGGGTGAAGGAGTTAGAATCACAGCGCAGCAGAGTTCCTCTGTGAATTGAATACAGCACAGTTTCCTGGGAAGCTGCTGTGAAGGTGTTTCTGTGCAGTTCCCAGTTGTGATGGGCTGCACAAACAAGCTGAACAAATGACAAGAGAATAGGAATGCTGATAGCCATAACAGCAAGTGTGGATGTTTGGATGGAATAGCCATGTAGGTGTGCTGTGTTAGCAATTGATTATTGTAATTAGGCAAATGTAGAGTTGCTGTAATTGATTAAACACTCCCATGGGAAACAAATAAAGTAATCAGAATTATTAGTTGGGATTGGATATTGATTACCTTCAAATAAATGTACAATTTTAATTGGTGCATGTTAATAACTTGTAATTGAGCCTAAAGGTGGAATTACCATTGTATTCCTTTGTTCTGGGAGTCTGTACACAACCTCGTAAAGGCAGACTTCCTTGCTATAGCTTCAATAAAAAGTGTCATCTGGTCCCTCGAGGAGAAAGCAAAACAGAATAGCCGATTAGCCTTTTTCATCCCTAACATGGGGATAAGGCAGGAAAGTGGAGTTGAGTATTATCATACGAGATCAGTCATGATTTAATTGAATGGCAGAGCTGGGCTGAATGACCTCCTTCTGCTCCTACAACTTATGGTCTTATTTCTAATATTTCACTTTGTGAACAAATCTAAAAGTGAGTAGAGATTGACTTTTGGTCTCTTCTATCGCCAACTGGCTGTCAGAGTTTAACATGGGTTAAGCATCAGTCGGGGAATACTTACAGAACGGTTATCATAATATCAAAAGGTTTAGGTTAGCTATGGATAAGAAAGAGGAGCAATGTGGAGTAAAAATACATAATTGGAGGTGGGTCAATTTCAGTTGGGTTGGGTGAGAATGGACATGTCACAGGCAATTAGGAATCAAAAATTGGCAGCCAAAGCTGTAACAGAATAATGGACTGCCTTTAAAGATGAGCAGGTTCAGGTACAGTTGAGGTACATTTTCACAGGAGAGAAAGTAGGGAAACCATAACCTGAGCTCAATGGATGTTAAAAGAGCGTAAGATGAAGCAGTAAAAGGGAACAAATGACAGATGTAAGATTGATATTAGCGCAAGTGACTGAAAGATAACTTCAGAAGTTTTCCATAGGCATATAAATAGTAAAAGGGTAGTTAGAGAAGGGGTCGGGCCAAATGGAAACAAAAAAGGGGTCCAGCACGTTGGCAGAGGTACTAAATGGCGATTTTGCATCTCTCTTTACCAAAGAAGATGCTAATGCCAAAGTCTGAATGAAAGGAGAAGTACTGGATGAGCTAATAACTGATAAAAGACAAGATATGCAATGTTGATACATCACCAGGGCCACATGGACTTCCAAGGATGATAACAGGATGCTAAGAAAAGTAGAGTAGGAAATTTGAGGCCATGATATCAATACTGAACAAGTCAGATCCCAGAGTGAAACATGGCTTGATAGATCCTAATTTTTAAAAACCATGGAAATAAGTTACTGAACAAATAGGAGTCCACTGATGAACTTTTGACATAAATAATAAAACATTTATTGAAGAAAAATATTACACCAGGCAAAAAAAAAGTTGGAAAGATCTCAATACAAACACAAGAAAATGATTCAAATCGTCCCTATTCCTTCATCCCAGCCATAACTTTACAAATACACATACAAATTCAGAAAGATGAAACAATTTACCCCATCTATCTTATACACTAATATTTAGAGCAAATATGCAGTACATGTGAACTAACAGGTGAACTGTAGACAAACACACCACACTCCAAAAAGTAAATAACAGATGTGACCATGGATTTAGGTTCCATCTCCACATTCGAAGAATTCACCTTGAAATTCTCGCCCACTCTGACAGTTTCAACAAAACTCCAGGGTTTCCATCTCACCTTCTGAAATTCCTTTCTCCTGGATTTCTACAACCAAAATTAACTTTCCAAGCACACTTTCAGATCTGCGGCTGTGCCAAGCAGAACACTACTGCTCCAAAAGGGTATGTTTGACTTTACCGCCCCCAGCACAGAGTCATCAACCTTCTGCTGCCCTTTCAAATCTTCAGGGCTTCTCTCGAGCCCACTTTGCTTCAACTCTATTCCCTACAGCTTTTGCTTTTAAATTCAACTGTTCTGTTTTTTTCTCCCAACTTTGTTTAACAGAATCTATTTCTGTTCCCTGTTCTTGTCTTTCACCTGGGACTGTTTTCTGAAATCTGTTTGTCCCACTGCCTTGTTTGGAACCTTCTCCTTATCCCCTTCCTGTGTCCTGTTCCCCGGGACACCTTCGCCGCAATGGTGCTCCTCTTCTGGTTACCTGACCTAGTTTCGAATTTGTGTGTGTCTTTTTCTTTTGTGCATGTGTGCAGGGCTGGTTTTCAGCCTAATGAACATAAAAAAGAGTAACTGTGCATGTGCGGCCATTTCCCGGCTGGCACATGAGTGAAATCAACAAACTACACACGTGAAACCAGCTCCTGGCTGGCGCATGTGCAAGAAGACCGAGACCCCCAAGAAACTTTAATTCCTGGCTTTTAAACTACTAATCTCCAACTGCCGATTAAGGTATCGGAGTTTGTTACAATAGAATCACATTATTTGTGGCACAGGAGGCCATTCAGCTCATTGAGTCTATGCCAGTTCTCCATGAAGTTACTGACCAATTTTCCAAAAGCTTCTATGCGTTTCTTTTTAGACACAGCGACAATATCAGAGAACTAGAGAATTGCATATGTCATAGCCCTTTTTAAAAAAACAACTACAGGTCAGTCAATTTAACCTCGATGGTGGGAAAGATTTTAGAAATCATAATGTGGGACAAAATTAAGAAGCACCTGGAGAAGTGTAGATTAAGAAATGTCAAAACATTTTTGTTAAAGACAAATTTGTGTTTAATGAGGGTTGAGGAAGGTCTACATGGATTTCCAAAATATGTTTGATTAAGTGCCACACAATAGGTTTGCCAGCAAAGTTGAAGCCCATGAAATAAAAGGGATAGTGGTATTATAGGTACAAATTTTGCTGAGTGCCTGAAAACAGGAGGCTTGTTTGTTTGCTTGATTTTCTGGACTCGAGGAAGGTGTACACTTGCATTCCCCAGGAGTTGGTACTGGGATCATTAATCTTAATGTGTATCAACGACCTATACTTGAGTGTGCAGGTCCCAATTGCAAAATTTTCAGATCACACAATCTTGGAAATATTATGAACTGTGAGAAAAATAGTGATAAGACTTCATAAAGAAATAGACTGGTGGTTGGGATGGGCAGACAAGCATCAGATGAAATTGAATGCAGCAAAGAAGTGCGAAGAAATAAAATTCAGTAATAAGAATGAACAGAGGCAATAGGAATTAAAGGATTGAATTCTAAAGATGCAGGAACAAAGACACCCAAAGATATATGTGCACAAAATGTTGAATGTGGCAGGGCGGGTTGGGAAAGTGGTTAAAGAGATATATAGGATTCTGTGCTTTATAAATAGAGGCATAGACTACAAAAACAAGGACGTTATGGTTTACCTTATATATCACTAGCTCAGCCTTAACTAGAATGTTGTGTCCAATTTTGGGTACTAGACTTTAGGAAGAATGGGAAAACTTGAGAGGATGCAGGAAAAAAATGACAAAGGTTCCAGGGATGTGGGACTTCAGTTACATGGACAGGATGGAGAAGCTGGAGCTGTTCTCCTTACAGGAAGAGATTTGATAGAATTCTTCAAAATCATGAGAGTTTCGACAGAGTGGGTAGGAAAGTACTGTTACATTGGCAGAAGGATCAAGAACAGGAGAATACGGATTGAAGGGGATTGGCAGAAGAACCACTGAAAGCTCACAACAGTACCAGCGAAAGGTATAACTAGGACTGCAAATATAATAAGGAAGGTTCACATGTAAGGGGTTCATGAAATGTGCACTCCATGTATTGAATTCAATATGTACATATATTTGGCAGATAAGGTGGTTAACAGACAATTAAGAAGATACTTAAATGTGCCATATAAATGCACGTTCTTGGTTTTAGGGTAAATTGTCTAATAGGGCCTCTAATCAGACATTATTTGGGTGACATGCAATGAGCACCTAGGCAACCTCTGCGACCGTTTAATGTGCCGTCATATCCTTCATTTATTGGCATAACTTCATATACACAATGTGGGTGAGTTTTTAAACTAGAGTGTGCCTGGCATCGAGAGTGCTGCACTGGGAGGGGAAGAAAGAGTTGCTTATAATCTGTAATGGATAAAATAGAAGGAATTACGTGTACCGGTATCAGACACTTTATCTGGCATCCCAAAATACATAAGGACCCAAAAACCAGCCATTTGAAATTAGCACATAAACACTTTTATTCTTTATTTCAATATACCCATTGTGATATTTTGTTATCTTTGTTTCAGAAATTCTCCTAAACCACTTCCTCCAGTTGTCCACTTCTTTTCGAGAAGTATTACAGATAGATGACCATGTCAAAAAAGCCTGGGAGTATTATTTGTTCCAAATGGTGAAGCTAGTTGAATCAGGGATGCCAGGAAAATACTGGCAGAATGCATCCGGACAGCTCCCTGACTTCCTCCCCTCATTGGTCAAATTTCCCAAGGGAGGAGCAACAGGAGCCTTCAGGCCAGTGGCAGATATCCAATCCAGGCTCTTATGGGGGCCATTGACTGTGAATTTTAACTGGGCCCCATGGAGCTTCAGCAGCTCACCAATTGTGTGGTGAGAGGAAGGAGATTGTTGCTTGTAACTGGCACATGTCCAGGCCTGAGCTTCCCAGATACAGGGTACAATACCTGTATTTCGGTCTTTCCTAAGACTGGATAACAAAACAGCTCAAGAACACAATGGTTTGTACAATGAATATGGAGGCATGAAATGGCCATAGGTCAGGCTGTGCAACACTGAAAACACCGTTTGAAGATTGAAGAAGAACTGCTGCATGAGCGAAGATGACAGATCAATTTGTTACTCCAGGACGTCCAGGTTTGCAGCATGCTTAAAAGGGATAGAGGAGAGAACTTTAGGGCACAGCTGGCCATGACTATTGCTGGCAGTACCATCTCATGGTGGATACCAGCTGTAGGTATTCTTGCAGAAGATGGCACAGCTGTCGGTGCTTCCCTGGTAATTCTGACCATCTGTAGGCAAAGTTCCTATGATAAATCCAGGTAGGTGTTCACTACCTTTAAATGCAGCTGTGAGGATGCTACTATCTGAGCACAGTTTGTCTCAACTGTATTGTACATCCTTCTTCATCCAAAAAATAGAAGTTCACAAAAATAGAGCATGCAAATGTATGGCGTCAAAGCACAATTCAGTTCAAAGTTTTTAAAGTTTATTTATTAGTGTCACAAGTAGGCTTACATTAACACCACAATGAAGTTACTGTGAAAATCCCCTAGTCGCCACACTCCAGCACCCATTTGGGTACATTGATGGAGAATTTAGCATGGCCACTGCACCTAACCAGCATTCTTCGGACTGTGGGAGGAAACCAGAGCACCCGGAGGAAACCCACACAGACACAGGGAGAACGTGCAGACTCCGCACAGTGAGCCAAGCTGAGAATCGAACCTGGGTTGCTGGTCCTGTGAGGCTGCAGTGCCACCGTGTCACCTCAGTGTTAACAAATGGGAAAAAGATATAAAGGTTAACAAAAACCTTTTTAAACAAGTCTTATTTAAGAATCCTCGCCATAGAATTCTCTCCCAATGTGAGACACCACTTTCAGAAGAGTGAAAAGGACTAGAAAAACAGGAGAAAACTGAGGGGATAAAGAATATGATAAAAAAGCAATTCCTTCAACAACTATAAACTTGTATGCATTCCAAGTTCCAGTTAAGAGATATTTAGCAAACAATGTACCTTTATCATTTAACTCACCTTATCGAAGTTCTGCATTTGTTCCCGGTTGCTGAACCAAGATTCCTTGTCCTGGTTTGGCTGAATTACAAACACCTCATAATCTGCAAACATCTGAGTAAAGCGATTGGCAAAGATTTCCCTGATTTGGATGTTAAGCTGATGAATCTTCAGTTCTTCCTCATCACAGTGAACCTTCAAATCTTTGTTACTTCCAGCTTCCTCTCTCACATCCAACTGCAACAATACAACAGGCATCAGGTCAATCATTCCTTAGGTTTACCACACATGGCTTGAAGGAATGAGGGGAATCCTTGAAGCGACTTCAACGTCACTGCTATTTGCTACTGTTTCTGATTAAGCATTTGCTGAAAGATTCGTCAAAACATTATTCAACTTACAACTATACTATATATGGGGGGGGGGGGGGGGGGGGGGGGGGGGAGAGAAAGGCTTCACCGAGGCAAAACATTCTCTGGATAACCATGTTATATGTGGGGGGTGGGGAGAAAGGCTCCCATTGAGGCAGAGCATTCAATCTTGATTAATCAGATCACTTTTGGCCAAGTTTACCTCATAACACTAATCAGGGCAGCACTATCTGACATTTAATGTAAAACAAATGTATCTGTTTATTGTTGAGATCACAAACAATAACTTTTATCCAAAAACATTCATGTACAAAGTAAAATACATTTACTAATTTGTTCTTCCTTTTAAAAACATGTTCTATACTTTGACTTTAGTGAAATAAACAATATCAGAACTAAATCAAGTACACAGGAAAGGAATGAGATAAAATATCTAGATTATTTCACAAAGGAACAGCAACTGAAAAATCAATTTCATTCAACCAACAATGATGAAATAAGCTCCTGTGAACTATAGTCAGAATTAAAAATTAATTTTGACATCATAGCAAATCTGATATAACAGCAGAAGCCATGCAAAGCTCAAGCTTCGCAATCAGTTACTTTTTAAATAAATATACAACTGCCAAGTAATTGCAAAATTATCTATTTTTCTGCCAGCTTTTAATTAAAAGCTTTGTTCAGCAGCAGACTGGAATTAAGAAAACCCTTCATGGTGAAATCTAGCTATCTTTCTGTGGAATAGGAGTTCAAACCATTCAGATTCAAATCACTGAGTACAATTCAAAGCTCATAATTGTGATTAATTTTCTTATTGATTAGACGGCAGTATAAATATGTGCCTGTAAGAAAATACCAGGGAAGTCTTGGGCTGTGATAGCATCCTTACCTCTGGGTCAAAAGTACCAGGTTTAAGTCCCACTTCAGGACTTGATGGCTATAGATGTTTCATTCGTAACTTGAAGCTCTCGACCCTTTCTACTTCGTCCCCGTTGATGTAGACAGGGGCATGTTCTCCTTTACGCTTCCTTAAGTCAATGACAATCTCCTACATTTTGTTGATATTGAGGGAGAGATTATTGTTGCCACACCAGTTCACCAGATTCTCTATCTCATTCCTGTACTCTGTCTCATCATTGTTTGAGGTCCGACCCACTACGGTGGTGTCATCGGCAAACTTGAAAATCGAATTGGAGGGGAATTTGGCCACACAGTCATTCATAACAGGTTGACTACCAGCCTGTGAACTCTGGACAGATGATGTCACGTGTATTAACATACAGTGAAAAGTATTGTTTCTTGCGCGCCAAACAGACAAAGTTCATAGAGAAAGAAAGAGAGTGCAGAATGTAGTGTTACAGTTATAGCTAGGGTGTCGAGAAAGATCAACTTAATGCGAGGTAGGTCCATTCAAAAGTCTGAAGGCAGCAGGGAAGAAGCTGTTCTTTAGTCGTTGGTACGTGACCTCAGACTTTTCTATCTTTTTCCCAGCGGAAGAAGGTGGAAAAGAGAATGCCCAGGGTATGTGTGGTCCTTAATTATGCTGGCTGCTTTGCCGAGGCAGCAGGAAGTGTAGACAGAGTCAATGGATGGGAGGCTGGTTTGCGTGATGGATTGGGCTACATTCACGACCTTTTGTAGTTCCTTGCGGTCTTGGGCAGAGCAGGAGCCATACCAAGCTGTGATACAACCAGAAAGAATGCTTTTTATGGTGCTTCTGTAAAAATTGGTGGAAGTCGTAGCTGACATGCCAAATTTCCTTAGTCTTCTGAGAAAATAGAGGCGTTGGTGGACTTTCTTAACTATAGTGTCGGCATTGGGGGAGCCCAGGACAGGTTGATGGTGATCTGGACTCACCTAAAAACTTGAAGCTCTCGACCCTTTCTACTTCGTCCCCGTTGATGTAGACAGGGGCATGTTCTCCTTTACGCTTCCTGAAGTCAATGACAATCTCCTTCATTTTGTTGATATTGAGGGAGAGATTATTGTTGCCACACCAGTTCACCAGATTCTCTACCTCATTCCTGTACTCTGTCTCATCATTGTTTGAGGTCCAACCCACTACGGTGGTGTCGTCGGCAAACTTGAAAATCGAATTGGAGGGGAATTTGGCCACACAGTCATAGGTGTATAAGGAGTATAGTAGGGGGCTGAGAACACAGCTTTGTGGGGCACTGGTGTTGAGGATCATCGTGGAGAGGTGTTGTTGCCTATCCTTACTGATTGTGGTCTGAGAGTTAGGAAGTTCAGGATCCAGTCACAGATGACCCCATGGTGTAGAAGGTGACTTATGCAATCATTGGGAGATTTATGATCTTTCCTGATATGTTCATGTTGAGAATGAAGGTGTTGTGTCCCTTGTATTGAAGGCTGAGAGACCCTGGATTGTGAAAACTCGTATCCCCCCTAATTCCTCTTGGAATCTTGTAGCTATGAGGTTGTCATGGGCATGTCTGACGTGTTGAGCCCATACAATGACAGTCTCATGTTGTTTGTCGAAGTACGCTCCCTCTTCAGAGTCATTCCCTTCCAAGTCCTCCTCGTCTGAGGAGATGCCTAGCTCTTCAATGTCTTCTTGTGGCAATTCAGCCCCCTTTGCAGCGCTAGGTTGTATAGGATGCAGAAAGTAGTGATAGTGCGGGCCACTTACTGTGGTGAGTATTGGGAGAGCCCTGCCTCACCTGTCCAAAGGTCAGAAACACATCTTTAGGAGGCAAATAGTTTGCTGTATTAAAAACCTTGTGATGGAATGTGCAGCATTCTATTTCTCCTTGGATGTACCCTGTGGCTGATGCATGGCATCATTAGCCTTCTTTTTGGGGTTACTCCTTAACACGAGGAGCCAACCCTCTAACAACCGAGGTCCCTCAAATATCTGTGGCACCTGTGAATGACTCAAAATGCAGGAGTCATGAGAGCTCCCTGGATACCTAGTGCAAACCTGCAGCCTCTGCTTTCTATGTTCACAAATTAGCTGAACATTCAGAGTTAAATCTTTTTCTATGAATAATTCTCTCACTCTTACTGCCTGCCATAAGGCATATTGGAAGGTTTAAAAGGTAAAGTCGCCATAGTTCCAGATGACCACAGACTGTGACTGGTGGGGATTTATCCTGAGGATCACCACACCTCAGACGAGGTGCAAGGTTGAAAAGGCAGGCCTTCATGAATAACTTCGGCCAGTACAAGAATTGAACCCGCACTGTTGGCCTCTCTGCACCACAACCAGCCATCCAGCGCAGATGTGGAAATAAATGCTATTCACTGTGGTGAGATTGTGCAAGAGTAAATGCAACAGAGGATTGAGATAGGAGTTCATGGGCAGGAGTTCATTTTTCACCCTCTAAAGAACACACAGCTTTAATTGACATCGATTAGCCAGTGAATCCCTGAGACTGGAAAATGGATTAATGAAAAAGATATTTACAAAAATGAAAAGTATATACAATGAGTGGGCACCCATGCTACCAGTGCGCATTCTAATTATCTTAATTCTTCCAACTCCATCACTAGGTGCAACCCCGAAACCCAGAGCAGAGGAGGGGGCAGCCTGCTGACTGCTATGTCTCATCTTGAATAACATTGATGGGTGTCCTCTGTTGCACTGAGGCCTTGAGAGCCTGATCTGTTAAAGGTCTCCTCCTTTGGGGCAGGTGTATCCTCGTCAGCCTGATCTGCCAGAGTTGATGGAGTCATTAGCAGACGGGAATTGGAGAAGCAAGGCACCCTTGGAGTATCCTGGGTGGATGGCTCCTAGGGTGCCTAACTGGTGCTCCTCCTCCCTTTGGCTCCCAGATGGTCCCTCCCTAACTCCTTGAGGATTAGAGGCATTTGGAGCAAGGTCGAGATGCCCCATTCCCCAAGCCACTGCTGAAATGCATTCAAGGCTAGAGCAATGTGCAAGTCCAGCATCTGGATCTCCCAGGTGACCGCCACCCTTGTAATGAAAACTTCGATGCACTTGCATGACGGATCTATGGCATCAGACAAAATGTGGATGGACTCCTCCATCCTTCAGTCTAAGTTACTGACGGTTCCAACAATTTCACATCTTCTTTGACCACAGGCGAGGTTCCAGAGGACTGGAGAATAGTCAATGTTGTTCCCTTGTTTGAGAAGCAGGGATAATCCAGGAAATTATAGACCAGTGAGCCTGACATCAGTGGTGCAGGAACCTTTAGGGAAGATACTGAGAGACAAGATATATGCACATTTGGAAGAAAATGGACTAGTTGGTGACAGGCAGCATGGTTTTGTACAGGGAAGGTCATGTCTCACCAATTTGATTTGAGTTTTTCTGAAGAGGTGGCAAAAATAATTGCTATGGGAAGGGTTGTGGATGTAGTTTGATAGAGTCATACAGTCCCTACAGTGCAGAAAGAGGCCATTCGGCCCATCGGGCCTGCACCAACAATGATCCCACCCAGGGCCAATCCCCGTAACCCCATGTATTTACCCTGCTAATCTCTCTGACACTAAGGGGCAATTGAGCATGGCCAATCCACCTAACCCGTACATCTTTATGACTGTGGAAGGAAACTGGAGAACCTGGAGGAAACCCACACAGACATTGGGAGAACGTGCAAACTCCACATTGACAGTCATCCGAGGTCGGAATTGAATCAGAGTCCCTGGCACTGTGAGGCAGCAGTGCTAATCACTGTGCCATCCATAGTTTATATGGACTTTAATAAGGAGTTTGACAAGGTCCCACATGGGAGACTGGTACAAAACCTAAAATCACATGGGATTTTGAGTGGCTGGTGAGATGGATACAGAACTGGTTTGGTTATAGAAGACAGAGCAGCGGTGGAAGGGTGTTTTTCAGAATGGAGATTTGTAGCTAGTAGTATTCTGCAGGGATCAGTGCTGGGACCTTTGTTGTTTGTGGTATATATAAACGATCTGAAGGAAAATGTAGGGGGTCTGATTAGTAAGTTTTTAGATGACTTGAAGATTGGTGGAGTTGGGGATTGTCAGAGGATACAACAGGATATAGATAGATTGGACACTTGGGCACAGAAATGGCAGATGGAGTTTAATCCGGACAAATGCGGGTGATGCATTTTGGAGGATCAAATCTAGGTGTGAATTATACTGTAAATGGCAGAACCCTTCGGAACATTAACATAGAGGTATCTGGGCATGCAGGTCCACAGTTCCCCAAAAGTGGCAACAAAGGTGATTAAAAAAGCATATGGCATGTTTGCCTTTATCAGCCGGGGCATTGAGTGCAAGAGTTG
Organism: Mustelus asterias; assembly: GCF_964213995.1. Taxonomy (NCBI): domain Eukaryota; kingdom Metazoa; phylum Chordata; class Chondrichthyes; order Carcharhiniformes; family Triakidae; genus Mustelus; species Mustelus asterias. The sequence goes on along the minus strand of NC_135809.1, from coordinate 102,393,595 downwards.
GGGAATCATGTTGCAGCTATATAAAACATTGGGTTGGCTGCATTTGGAGAATTGCGTGCAGTTCTGGTCACTACATTATCAGAAGGATATCAAAGCTGTGGAGAGAATGCAAAGAAGATTCAACAGGATGTTCCCTGGTCTCAAGGGTGTTGACTATATGGGGAGGTTGAATAAACGAGATTGTTTTCACTGGAAAGATGGAGGCCGAGAGGAGACCTGATAGAGGTCTACAAAATTATGAGAGGCATTGACAGGGAGGATAGTCAGAGGCTTTTTCCAAGAGTGGAAGTGTCAATTGAAGGGGGCACAGATTCAAGGTGAGAGGGGGAAAGTTCATGGGAGATGTGCGGGGGTAAGTTTTTCCACGCAGAAAGTGGTGGGTGCCTGGAACGTGCTGCCAGAGGAAGTGGTGGAAGCAAGCACATTAGCTACATTTAAAAGGCATCTGGATGGGTACATGAATAAGGAGGGAATAGAGGGATATGGACCAAGTAAGGGCAGAAGGTTTTTTTAAGTTTAGTTAGGGCAACATGATCGGCACAGGCTTGGAGGGCCGAAGGGCCTGTTGCTGTGCGTTTCTTTGGAACTCTGTCTGTCTCTACATCTCCAACATTTCTCTTAGAGTCCAAAGACAAGCGTCTGCAATTGGCTCTGACTCAACAAGGGCTTAGTCTCCGGCAGTCTTCCGAGTGTCGGAGTCCTCAGCTACCACTACCTTTGCCTGCTGTGGACCCGTGTTGGTGAGATGATCACCGGATTGTGAACTCAACCCTACTCTAGAACTAGATTCCACTGAGTTGTATATATCTGCAGTGGTGGAGGGTGCAGGTGAATGCAGTAACAGTTTTTGATCAGATGTTTGATCTGCCTCCTCATCTGAGGTGGTCTGGAACGGAGACATCTGGAGGAGGAAGTCCTTCACCTTTTCTTGCTGGTACCTGGAATAGAGAGTAAAGAGAATTAGTGGTTGACTAAGCAGGCTCCCAAATCTAATATCAGTCACAGTCGCTGTCAACTGTGGTTGATGTATACTGGATGCATCTTCACAGGCTTGTTGGGGGAAGCCAATCTCATCTTGTCCAGCCAGTTCTGTGGTCCCTTTAAGGGGGGGACTATCTTCAACTCTGGGATCTCCCCTCAGGTCAGATGGATTGACTGCGAGCACTATGGAAAAAAAAGAGTAGCCCTATAGTATACATGCCTGTAGTGCCTGTCAATCCATTCCCAGTAAGGGATCAAGTCACCATTTGTGCAGGTTCTTACACAAGATGGTGGTCTTAAGAATGGCTGGCAGACATTCAATGCTGATGTCCCATCTGCTGGTAGTGTGTGAAATCCCTGTGGGCTCTAATCCTTATACTACCAGATGCCCATACCGAGAGTGAGAGTTTGGAGAGAGCACAAGTTACACTTACCCGGGCAGTGCAGAGCAGATAATTCATCCTTTTTTTTTTGCACTACTGCAGGGTGGTATTTTGTTTTCAGGGGCGCCAACTTTACCAATGACCTCTTTGAGTAGGTGGGAGGACCTCCAGATCACATCCCAAGGGATGAGGACCTCACAACTTTCCTGGACGGCCTGGAGGAAAATCTCCAGGGAGGCTTCGCTGAACCGAGGTGCTGATAGTTTTGCTCTCTTTGACGCCATGTATTACATATCTGACAGAACACCTGGGCTGCAGTGAGTTAATGTCTGTACGGGTGCTGTTTTTTAAAAAATCATTTTATTGGTTTTCAAAAAGAGATAAGAAGCAGACAAAGTATAATACAATGAAGCAGCTACTAACCACCCCCCCAGTAAACAAACAGACACAAACAAAAACTATGCAAAGAAAAAATGAATAGTCAACAGTAATTAACTTTTTAAAGAACAAAAGATTGCAATCTATGATAACATTTCTCAGTAGATCCTCTTATAGAATATTTAATTTTCTCCAAGAATTCAAGTCTTCTAATCAGAAGCAGTGGCTTGAGGAACCTTCAAGTTAATAGAATCTGCCTGTGGGCTACAAATAAAGCGAATGCCATGACATCTGCCTTAATCTTAATGAGACTGACCCGTTTGAATGGGACTTCAAATATGGCTATCAAAGGACAAGGCAACAAGTCAATATTGAGAGTTTTGGAGAGAGTATCAAAGAAGGATGACCAAAAATCAGCCAGCTTTGAACACGACCAGAAGATGTGGGTATGGTCTGCAGGGGCAAGTGAACATGTGTCACATTTGTTGCTTGTGCTTGAATTAACTTGCTGATTCTGGCTTTGGTGAAGTGAATTCTCTGCAAAACAAGAGGATGTGAAGTTGACCCAAGAAGGGTCGCCTCCCACCAGTTGTCTTCAAGGTCAAGCCCAAGTTCTACTTTTCAGTCATTTATCTTGTGGCGAGAAGAGGGTCCAGAGGATAGCGAGAGATCACATAATCTTGAAATAAAATCTCTGCGAGTTTGGGATAGTGACGAAATCCCTTCCAATAATGTGTTTGGAGATAGTGGAGAAAGGGTGAGCAATAAAAGCGAACAAAATTCTGGGCTTGAAAAATAGCAGTAAAGACTAGACTGAGACAGGTTAAATTTGGCTGCAATTTTGTTGAAACAGGTGACACCATGATTAGGCAGGGGACGAGGCTAGCCCATTGCACTTGAGGTGTGCTAACACCTGTGATCGTGATTTGCCTAAGCTAGGGTACAGTAAAGGCTCAGGGCAGACAGTGAGGTCGAACTGAGGCTTTACCTGATGCAATTTTTCAAAGCCATCTCGGCCTTTTGGCTAAGGTGAAGCCCGGGAGGGAATGTAATGCCTCATTCTGTCAGCTTGGATCTTGTTTGATTGAACCCAAGATGGGATGCAATGTCTTGTTTTGTCAGCTTGGATATGGTTTGACCCTCATGTGGGGACCATGATTATACTTAATTTGAATTGGCTTTTTTGATTTGAATGAAAGTACCGAAAGGTACCAAAAAATGGTTTAAAAAAATAAATTGTTGAAGCTGGCAAAGGTCCCATCGACAAACAAATCAGTAAAACATTTGAGTCTCCTCTCCCTCCACAAGGCGAATGACAAATCAAACTTGGAAGGCAAGAATAAGTGGTTCAATAGAGCCAATAAGGTTCAATAGAGGAGCGGCAAGTTGAAAATGTTCACAAAATTGTTTCCACATTTTTAAAGTAGAAATCAAAGGGGTTTGATGTACATTTAGAAGGGGAAAGGATAGCTGTGCACAAATTAAGGCAGGGAGAGAGAAAGAGGAGCAGGAGTGCACTTCCATCAAACACCAGTTTATACGTGGATTGTGACACCATATTGAAATCCTTTGAATATCAGCTGCCCAAAAATAGTAAACAAAGAACAAAGAACAAAAAACAATACAGCACAGGAACAGGCCCTTCGGCCCTCCAAGCCCGCGCCGCTCCCCGGTCCAGGATTGAATCCTGAATCCAGGATCCCCGCCCAATTTTCCAGCCTATCTACATCCTAATATCCTATCCACCGAGCTGTCCCTCACAGCTACGATGCTTTGTTCATCACAACCTATTAACTCACCCCCACCCCCCCATTCCAGACCATGTGATCTCCAGGGAGAGGCGAAAACCCAGAGTGAAAACCCCAGGGCCAATATGGGGAAAAAAAATCTGGGAAATTCCTCTCCGACCCCCTGTGGCGATCGAAACGAGTCCAGGAGATCACAATGGCCCTGATCAGAAAATGCTTCCCAACCCTATTCATTTCCACTTCTGCTTTACGAACACCATCTGAATTCCCTGCCCCCGAGACAGGTTCCCAACTATCCGCAGTCTCGCTCTGTACTGGCACCAGCAAGATGATCATAGAATGAAGCCTTGAAACGAGAAACAAAGAACAATTAGCCCGCGCCGCTCCCTGGTCCAAACTAGACCACTCTTTTGTATCCCTCCATTCCCACTCCGTTCATATAGCTGTCTAGATAAGTCTTAAACGTTCCCAGTGTTTCCGCCTCCACCACCTTGCCCGGCAACACATTCCAGGCCCCCACGACCCTCTGTGTAAAATATGTCCTTCTGATATCTGTGTTAAACCTCCCCCCCTTCACCTTGAACCTATGACCCCTCGTGAACGTCACCACCGACCCGGGGAAAAGCTTCCCACCGTTCACCCTATCTATGCCTTTCATAATTATGTAAGTAATCATAAAGTAAGGTAGTATTAGCCCACCATCCCGTCATCCTCTCTGAAGTATCACTTCATAGAATCTAGGAGTCATGCCTGCCCAGGTAAATGTTGATATCAGCTTCTAAACTATAGCAAAAAGTGATTTTGGGAAAAAGACTGGAAGAAATTGAAAAGGAAACAAGAACCTGAGCAGAATGTTCATTTTTATGCACTGAATTCTGCCAGCTAAGGAAAGAGGCAAACTATCCCAGTGCTGTAGATCTGCTCTAATCTTGGTGACCAGGTTTGTAAAATTTGTTTTATAATGAAATACAAGAGTGTGTGTAATGTTCATACCCAAGTAGCAAAAACCAGCAACAGATTTACAGAATGGTGAACTTCCTGGGGGATTTACTTGGCAATAAAGTTGATTGAAAAAGATTCACTTTTGTTGCAATATAATTTATTGCGAAAGAATAAGGCAGAGGTGCTGAGAATATTCAATATCTTGTCAACACAAGCAACACAGTTCGTAATATATAATAGGTCATCAGCATATAAAGACACATTGGGCCCTATTTTACCATTTCCTCACTCCCATTTTCAGGCGCGAAAACGTGGTAAAGTCGGGTAAGAGGCCATTAACGCGATCAGCGCAGATCAGATGTATCTCTGGCAGGGGGTGGGGGAGAGGGCTAATCGTTGTCTACTGGTTGGCGGGGGGGGGGGCTGATCATTGTCTGGTGGGGAGGGAGGAGGCGGGTCAGATGTTCCTCTGGAGGGGAGGGGGAGTGAGGCCAGACCATTCTCTGGGGGGGGGGGTGGGGGAAGTGAGGCAGGTTCGTTGTCACGGGGGGGGGGGGGCGGGGGGCTGAGTGAGCCAGATCGTTGTTTTGGGGGGGGGGGGGTAAGATGTATCTCTGGTGGGGGGACAGATGGATCTCTGGTTGGGGAGGGGGGGGGCAGATGGATCTCTGGTGGGGGAGGGGGGGCAGATGGATCTCTGGTGGGGGGGGCAGATGGATCTCTGGTGGGAGGGGCAGATGGATCTCTGGTGGGGGGGGGCAGATGGATCTCTGGTGGGGGGGGGCAGATGGATCTCTGGTGGGGGGGAAGGGGGTTCTGCTGCCACTTTGCGGGCAATCGGTGGGGGGGCCGGGGTGGCGATCGGTCTGGGTAGTGGGGGGGTGGATAAGGGGGACAGTGATGTGTGTGGGTAGTGGGGGGTGGATAAGGGGGACAATGGTGTGTGTGGGTAGTGGGGGGGGGGTGGATAAGGGGGACAGTGATGTGTGTGTGCACCCTCGTTCCCGCTTTTCGCTCCCGAGCCGCTTTCTGCGACCCGGGAGCGATTTGAAATGGGCGCGCTTTTTCAATTTTTTTTCCAACTGAGTATGCGCAGTTCAGAGCTCCGATCGTTTCGGCCGCGCTAAGCCCCGCCCACAGTGCGAATGGGACTGGAGATGGCTGAGAGCGTATGGGGACACCTGAAAGCGGATTTCCAAGTCGGATCTGCATTGCGCCCAGATTCAGCACTTAGAATGAAAATGGTAAAATCAGGCCCATTGTGTTCCATGCCAAATCAGTGGATACCTTTTAACAGTGTTGACAACTTCAAGGCTATTGACAGGGGTTCTATCGCCAAAACAAAGAAGAGTTGAGACAAAGAGCACCCCTGAGGGGCTCCTCTGGATAGGGGAAGTACTTTTATATAGAGTTAGCATGCAGATTTGCAGTACAGGAGATATAGAGATGATGAATCCATGAAATAAATTTTGAGTCAAAATGAAATTTATCTAAAATTGCAAACAAATATTCCCACTCCACACCAGTCAAAAGCCCTTGCTGCATCTAGAGAGACGACAACTTCAGAGTCAGTCGAGGTGGTTGGGAAAAGTACAATGTCAAGAAGATGCTGTACATTTGAAAATAATTGGCACCCCTTAACAAAGCCAATTTGATCATCAGATATTATACTAGGAAGACATGGCTCCAAACTGCAACCTTAGCTAACAGCTTTACGTCAGCGTTTAAAACAGAGATGGCCGATATGAGCCACAATCGACAGCGTCTCTATCTTTTTTGATTATAAGCAAGATGGAAGCTTGAGTCAGTGTTGGGGGCAGATAAATTTGGGACAATGAGTCACTAAACATAAAGGAACAAGTAGAGAACTTTTTTAAAAATTCAACCGAAAAACCATCAGGGTCTGGGGCCTTGCCACTTTGCATTAACTTAATGCAGTTCGTTATCTCATTGTCCAAGTCTCAGCTCATGTCTGCATCCACAGATGGGATGTCAAGTTGTGTAGAAAGTCAGCCACTGCCATGCGACCTGATGGGGGTTCTGAATTATAAAGGTGACAGTAAAAAGAAATGAAGGTCGAATTAATATCAGGGGGGTCAATAGCAAGATTATGGGAGGAGTCGTAGACTTGGGAGATAAACTGAGAAGCAAGCTGGGGCCTGAGCTGGTGGGCCAGAAGGTGGGCAGCTTTATCCCATACTAATGAAACATCCTCCTTGACCGTTATAACATTTACACAGCTTTACTTGTGGAAAGCAAGTCAAATAGAGTTTGAAGCTTTAGCCTGTTTGCAATTAACTCGGGAGCTGTGGACAATCTATTTCTAAAATTGAATTTACCAATTCTGATTGCTTTAATTTTCTTTGCTTGATAATATATGCATTGAGAAATTATGTTCTCCAGAGAACCATTTTGAAGGTCTCTCATAGTACCAATGAGGTGGTGGAATCAGCCTTATTTCTTTTAATAAAAACATCTATACTAATGGATATAAATTTGCAAAATTCTGTGTCATATAGTAAGGTTGTGTTAAATCTCCATGGAGAGTAGCCTTTAGCTTTGGAAGCAAGAGCCAGGTCAAGGGAGTGGGATGCATGGTCTTATATGACTACAACAGAATACTTGTCTGTTTTAACTGTGGGGAAAAGGGCTCTATCTCAGAAAAATCAGCTGATGGGCGAGTTAGCATGGTAGACATGAGAAAAGTATAAGTCCCTTGCGGTCAGGTGGAGGAAATGCCAAGGATCAACATAACCCATTGTCATATAGTACCATAAATGTGGAGAGTGCCTTGGACATACCAGAAGAGTGAAAGTCTTTGGGTTTGAGCAGTCTAGCCCTGGATCTATAACAGTTTGGATCTCCTCCGACGGTAAGGTGGTGGGTGTCTCGATCAGGAAGGGAGGATATAAGCGATGTAATAAATTATGTTTGGGGCATAGGCATTCACCAAACTGGGGTTTGAAAAAGTGTGCCACTAGCTATTGTATAACATCCTCCACAATCTGAAATTATGTTTAAGGGGAAGAACTGTATTCTTCTGTTTATTAAAATTGCCAAATCCTTTCGCTTTGCTGCTGAAGCTGGAATGGAACACCTGCCACCCCATACTTTACGTAATCTGGTGTGATCGTTAACATGAAGGTGCATCCCCTGAAGGATTGTAATCCCAGTGTTAATGCTCTTGAGGTGTGAAAACATTTTGTAACACTTTGCAGGACCATTCAACACCCTAATTATTCTACATAACTAGTCTCATTGAGAGCCTTGTACCACCCTGACTGCCTGAGCTAGTTAGAAGCTGTAGAATCAGTAAACTGAGAGAAGAAGAAAACAAGGCTGAGAGGATCTATAACAAAATGAGACTGACCAAATATAAAAAAGGTCCTTGGTTACTGTCAACATAAAAAAAATCCTTCCCAACCAACTCCAGCCCGGAACAATCACCACACTCCCAAATCACTAGAACAAAGAGTAAATGGTGTGACAAAACTTTTAACTAAATAAAACTTAAATAAATCAAATCCTAAGATTGCCATTATAAACAAGACGAGCAGAAGATATTCAATCTTACATAGCATCCGTTGATTAAACAACCTCATTCACGGAGCACACCTCTGACGTTTGAATTACACTATGTAATAATACACTATTTAAAAGCTGCTTGTTACAGCCGCATAGTAAGAGCGCTAATTAAATCAAACAGTTGAATAGGCCCTTAGTTTTGAACATACAAGTGACCAATACAGGCGTTCAAGCACATGGTAACGCTAAACAACACCAAAACCTGATCATTCTCAGTAATTAAACTCAGCAAAGCCTAACATTTCAGCGTAATTTGGAGTAGCCCAATATTCTGACCATAACAGAGAATCAGTCCAAAACGTCCTCACAGGAACAGGGATGCACAGCATTAAATTTCCATGAGAATATAAATCTTGAATGTCCAATGCTATCGTTCCCCATAGCTGGAAAATGGTCTGAGGTAAGAAACTGGTCCACAAATCCACATTCATTAGATCCAAACAGTCAAGCATTTAGTATGTGCTGCTGAAGGAAAGAATCCACCACCTCACTAAGAGTGATCTTCTCCATTAAGCGAGATGCTGAGATGGGCTGGGTGAATCAACCCGAAGCTTACTCCTTTTATGCACAGTGTGGAATTGATGTCGTTAAATGTTGCTTGTCCCTTTACCTGATCTGCACTCATGTCCCAGCAAATCCTCATTGAGTGGCCTTGGTAAGTGAGATCATGGCAAGAATGAGCTCTTCCCCTTTGTAACTGTACTACCATAGCTCATGGAGGGTCACCCGGGTGAGGTTTTGGACGAAGGGTTCGATGGACTCAGTCTAGCTCCAGCGGTTTGGGGAAAGTCTCCTTACCCACCATCTCTTTGAATAAAACTGACATAAACTGTGTTGGGGTTCAGCCCTCAGACCCCTCTGGTAGTCCAACAATGAATAGGTTTTGTTGTCTTGACCTGTTTCCCAAGTCATCGATTTTAATCCACAGCGACATGCTTTCCTTAATCACCGCAGTCAGCTTGTACTCTAACGCACAGAGCCTGTTTCTGTGATCCGAGGGGGCTGTGTCGATGTCAGTAAGTGTGTTACCTTGTCGGTGTACGAATCCACAGCTAGAGAAGTGGTGTCGAGGGACCCAATGACTTTTCCAATGAATTTTTCAGTTCCAGAGCCAAACTTCATCGGGCTTTATTGAGCTCAAAGTAACAAGAATTTCGCTCAGAATCGTGGGGGAGCTCGTTTCCATCTTAACTGAAGCCGTCAGGGCAGGTGTGTTCTTACGTTTAGATTTTTTCCTGCCTGTATGCTTTAAATCTTTAGGCATACTTGAGTAGACTTGGTGCATGAGTGTTTAAATTAATTTTGCGGTAATCAAAAAATATCAGTGTCATGAAAATTAATTTGTTACAAAAACATCAGGAGAAACCCCTCATGTGTTTCCTCTACATCACTCAACCAGAGGTCCTCCATGGGTACTGTTTAAATATGACAGCAGGACCTTTGACCCCATTAAGTAATGGCAGGACATGCAAATCCCTACGCACCTAGCATGAGATTCACTGAGCTCCTTGCTGATGCATAATTAATGAGCTGCAAAGCAGAAAGCCGCATGTGTTCAGCTGACTCGTTGCCCAGCAGGAATCACACTTACTTTCCCATCTGCCACCACACTTGGTCCCCAAAGCGGAAAATTCTATCCACAGTCTTCACAAAGTATCATGCTGAAAGAATGTGGTAGATATCATTTGCAGCACCCTCCATTACTCCTCTTCCACAACACTTGACCATGTCATTCATATGTAACTAGAAGTGCACTCTAAATTGATGGTAATTGTTGAAACCAAGAATTGAAGTACTTCCTGCACCGATAAAAATAGTTGTATCTACAAAGTACACGCTGCCACCGATTGATCCTGTTTTAAATTGGAAAATATTAACAATCAAATTTTGAAATTCATCTCTCTGCAGGGCGGAGGGAAAATCTTTAAAAATAACTTTTTGCAGTTGCATAAAAGGTGTATGGAGCCTAAAAATTCCATTAGTCTTACGACCAAACAGAAAAACAGAATGACACAGTTAAAACATCAATAAGCACAAGATTGTGTGACATTATGTTTGTTTAATATCAAACACAAACATAAAATTCACACAAAATTGTGGGCATTGGTATTGTAAGATTATTAGGCTATGAACATTTAACTTTATTTGAAATAGTGTACAGTATAAATTGATGCCAAGATAGAGAGATGAGAAGGAGTGCCAAAATTTTAAAAAGATGCCTACTGCAGATAATAAATAAACCTTGAAGCCAGTTGTGTAAGCTAATACATGGGCCTCCATGAAACAAATAACAACAGGATGCAGCAGCCTTGAGATAAGCAGAAATAGAACAACAATGACATACTGAACATTTGAGTGATTAAGTAAGGCTAGCATTGCTCACATGAACTATGACTGGGCAAAGGGAGGGCTTAATCAGAAAACGACCAAGTTAAAACAGACCCTTCTGATCCGTGCAGAGGAGAACAAACAGAACTTAATAAAGGAGAGAAGAGAAAGAAAACGAAGGCACTGAAGACTGAAAGTTGCAAGGTACGTTGTGCGATCCTCAACCTAGAATAACACACAGAGGTATGCAGCCCACATTAGACAGTAAATCACAGCCTAGTTTTATTGCTATTGTTTATATGAAATCATAATCTCACTAAAGTAGTCTCACTTTATTGCGAGTTCCTTCCCATAACAGTAAAGCAGCTGAAAACCCATGTTATGGACAGGAGTGGAGTTCATTGAAGCAGCGCTAGTTTCTCCTCTCGTCTCCCATTGGTAAACAAAATGATGTTTTGGTTTACTACCCCCTTTATAAGTGGTGGCATATTTCTAGTAACAACCCCACAGCAAATTTGAGATAAGATGACCTCAATGTGTTAGTTTATTTGCACCCACTCACATGAGATGGGGGGATCACAACATTGTCTCCTTTGCAGTTATACAGTAAAAGAGGGATAGAGAAAATAAAGTGCAGAGATCACAGATAAAAGGAATATAGTGTTTCACATGGATTCCAGAGTCGAGAATCAAGGTCCAATGTGATATTCTATCATGGAGGCCGGCAGACTGAAAACTGACGCTTTTCTGGTAGAGTTCACATGATGAGATAGGCATGCAGAGATGAATCAGTCTTATAGGCGATGGTACAGAAGAAACAGTGTAGATGGGGCTAGGTATTCAAACTGGGGAGACCTGGTTTTCTGTCAGGCTGCTTGTCAGATGGCAAACAGCAGACTGAGATTTGGCAGTATTACTGGTTACACAAGGTTGGGGGGTTATGTTACATGACTCTCAGCTCTCCATTTTGTCTTTAACAAGAAATGTGTATCCCTCATCTGGCTTCCTGAGATGATTAAATGTACCAACCATTAAGAATTAAAAAGGTTGGTTACTGGGTCCTTTGTCCTAGCAAATGAGTAACTTGTTGGCCAGCCTGGGTTACAAAACATAAATGGTCTTTGTATCATTCTGTTAGAATTTGATCTCTGCAGCATTCATGGAGGTCACTCTTTAGAGATAATATGGGGAAAGTTGCCATGACAGTTTCTTTTTTCCAATGGTCACTGGCAGACATAGCTTTAGTAAGAGTTTTAACAACACCAGGTTAAAGTCCAACAGGTTTATTTGGTAGCAAATACCATAAGCTTTCAGAGCGCTGCTCCTTCGTCAAATGGAGTGGAAATGCATTGGACTTTAACCTGGTGTTGTTAAAGCTGATTTTTTTTCACAACAGTGATTATATTTCAGAAGTAATAGCTCTAAAGCACTTCGGATATTTTGAGATCATGAAAAACAACGTCCTTATTTCAATTTATACTCCATTTAATATCTTGCCATTCAAGGTGTATTTTCTTTCCATAATTCCAATGACTTTTTTTTCTGCTTTGAACTATATCCGCAAATCCAGTTAGCATTCCTATGCCCTCCTGAAATACAACAATAAAACTTCCATTCTATATCTATGCCAATTTACCAAATTGGTGTTTACCCAATTCTCTTCTGAATGGATTGAATCTGCCTCTGCCACCCATTCAGGCAGTGCATTCTAAATTACAACAATTTGCTGTGTAAAAAAAGTTTCCACATGTCACCTCTGGTTCATTTGTTCATTACCTTAAATCTGGGTATCAACTTTTCTGCCAGTTATTCACTATCAAAATCTATCATGATATTGTATACCTCCTCTTAACCTTTTCTGCTCTGTTCAAAGACTTTTGGCTGGAGAATGTTTGTGTGTATTTCAAATGGTCAATTTGTGCTTAGTCAGCGCAGCAATCAAAATTTTAAACTCAGTCCAACATTCACCAGCTGTAAAAATGTCAGAAAGAAAAATACTAAGGGTGCAACTTTCCCAAAACAATTGTGTATCATAAAAGTCCGAAAACAGAGGTGTTCCGCACCGGTCTTTTGGGAGAGTTTGGAATTGCAATCTTCTGGCACTCATCAGTTTTGCTGACAGCCAGGAGCATTGGAGTGGGGGGGGGGGGGGGGGGGGGTGTGCCCAAGTATACCAGGGATGCCAGCTGCAGAGCGCTTAGGTCACTGTGCAGGACGCCCCGAAGTACTAGCGCACCGGGAGACCTCTTCTCTCCCCCTCCACAGACATCAGAGCCCCTCACTCATCATCAGTGGCATTATTAACCCCACACCCACACGGGTCGCTAGCACTGGGACATCAGAATCCTCCTGATGAGTCTCCTGGCAGACCCCTGACACCCCCATATCCCTGCCTACATAACCCCCTTTGAGTGTAAAGTTGTTCATGCCGGCAAAACAGGATCAGGAAGATACAAAACCGATTCGCGCCGGCTGGCTTGCCACACTGATCGAGTGGCACGACGAGCTGGTAAAATCACGCCCCAAGTGTCTATTCCGATTTAAAATGGACAAACTTTAAACCCCATGCAATCATATTAAGAGACAGTAAGGTTTACACAGATTGTTGAAAACATCACAAAGCTAATCATTGCCAACATTAAATACACATGTTAATTTAACTAAAGGCACAATGAGCTACAGTAACCATTAGATGTCTTGGATACGTAATTTCATGCTCTCAAATACCAGCCTTGTTGGGTGAGAGCAGGGAACAAAAATAAGAATCTGAAGATAAGAATCCAGTTTGCAACTCCAAATTTCATGACACTGATTGATTTGAAATAATACCTCCTCAAATGCATTGCTTTTACCAGTATAGATGTTGATATGGTCCATAAGGTAACATGGTTAAGAAAAACAGAAAAGTATGCCTTTTACCCATCTTCCTTAATGTCCTAAATATGATCCTCTAATGATCCTCTTCTCCCACCCCTTAAAAACATTTTTGTATTCTGATCAGTAAAGGGAAAATTAAAATAAGACAGAAGAATAACAAACACAAACATTAGGAAAGATTCATCGTGTTTATACTTTACAAATAAATATATCATTGGCTGAGACTATTTTAGATCTTTTCAGCCATCATTATGGGTCAACTTTAAATTGTGTTGTATAACTCAAAATGAGTTAAAAACTAACCTTCTCTAAACTCACACCAGTTCTTCTGACAAGAGCCTGCAATCTTGCCATGGTTTCGTTTTCCTTTAGCAATTCATAAGTGTTCAATGCTGATCCAGCTACATTTCCGTTCTTCTTATCGCAGACCATATCACTTCCTTTAAAGTTCTTCAGCTTAGAGGCACTTTCACTGCAGTGAAGATTCCCTTCAGGTGGAATCCCAAATGCCATTAGGATCTCTGAGATTTCTTGAATGAATTCTAGTTTATTTGGAAACTGTGGCAAGTCTTCTGGAAGTTCAATAAAATGGTTGTCTATGTCCACAAAGCATAGATTTGCCTGAAAAAGTTCAATATATATTTTGAAAATTTTGAAGTTACTCTTTTGCCATAAATGGATGCAATGATAAAAAAAATACACATAACCCCCCCCCTCAATGCCCTTAAAACTAGGGGACATATTTGTTTTCCAGTTCTATATATACACCTGTGCAAACATCAATCTCATGGAAAGGTCAACCCATGATTTTCACCTTAAAATTTCAATTTTAGAATTTCAGCGAATAAAGCCCAAAAATTTCAGAATCAAAAGTACAATCTTGGAGATGGTTTAGGATGCTAAAATCAAGAAAATTGTCCAAGTGCATTTCATTGTCTTTATAGGATGGTGGGATTCTTCAAATTTTCTGGTTAGATGGCAGCAGCATCTCCTTGTACCCTTGAAATTCAGGTGGACCACATAATCTATCAAGATGCCTTCGAGAAAGCAGAACAAGTATATAGCTCAACTTAAAGTGAAAGCTGTAGAATTCACCAAGACAACAAATAATTACCTAGCAGCATGAAAGTTTAATGTTTCCTAGAAAATAGTTAAAGAATAGAGAAACATATCCAACAAACTAGAAAATACACCAAAGAATAAATGTGCCAGAGGAAAATTGAACTCAAGTGGCCCCAGCTGAAAAGAAAATGGCAGAATGGGTTACAGAGGATCAGCAAAATGGTAAGACAGATAGTGTCTCAAATCTGACCTGAAAACCAGCAATGTTCAAAAACCCGACATTTTTAAGCTGTCATGCATGAACTTTTATTATTTGACGAGTAAGGTAATTTACTAGCTTGATGGGCTAGGTGCTGCATTGGTGAAATGGCGCACTGACTAGTTATTGGTATTGTTTGTCTGTCCTTTCCCAAGCTCCAAATGGTACGAGTAGCCCTTGACCAACCCGACCCAGCCCAAACCAAAGAGTAGCAAAATCCAAAAGCCAGCATGAACTCAGTCCAGAGGTTACTGATTTTAACACACTGCACCTGTACTACCATCCAGTGAGTCTCTGACCCTACACCCTCAAAAAGGCAAAGAAAGATGGTATTCAAAAAAATCAAGGCCAGTGCTTGGTGGTGCACATGATTCAGTGGGATCTTCTAGTCCCACTAACAGCACACCCCCGCCACAAGTCTCCGAGTGGCAAGGGGTTCATTCAACAGGAAACCCTGTTGACAATGATGGGGCCAGAAGATACCCCTGCAGGCCAATGGCTTGCCGCTTCCACCACTGCAAACCACGTGGCAGGTTGTATAGCAAATTCCACCCAGAGTCTGTAATTCTAACAAAGTGAAAATGTCACAGCATCGGTCACCTGAAATCAATGATAAACCATCAAGTTCTCCAACTTGTAAAATTCTACCAACTTGTCATCCAACATCGAGAGAACAATGCATATCAATTGGCTGGCATTGGAAATATGAAAACCAATCAGTTTTGACATGCCAGAAAACAAGATTGTTAACAAGATTGGTGGAACAAAAACCTTGTATAGACAATTGGTCACGAAAACATGTGGTTCAGTAGTGCCACCTTCTGTAGTAAATGATACAAAATTAAAGCAAATGGGCATCTTCAAGCAGAAAAACTTCCCCCAAAGAGAGATTTCAGAAAGACATCATCATCCATTTTCACGAGAAAGACTGGATGGATGAAGGTGGTTGTAAGAAATAGATCAAAGAGTAATCTGAGACCGGGGGACCATGCAAAGAAAAAGGTTTGCTTATCTGGGATTCTTTCATATCCCATCTTGTCAACGATGCAATCAGTGATGCAAGATCAAACAACACCGACATAGCAGTTGACCCCAGTGATCTAAGAAGTGTTCATCAGCCGTTGGATAGGTGTAGAAACATTTCAAGGTTAATATCTGAAAGATGTGGAGTAACTGGATGTTGGAAAGTGAAAAAAACACGCATTAAAGGAGGAAATATGCAAGCTTTTTCATGAGTAACATTGTCAATGGGTAGCAGATATGTGGAAATATTGCCAAAAAACCATTTCCAAAATGTGGAGTATTAAATGCATTAGATGGTAATGAGGACAAGTACTTGTGATCTGATGATGCTGAAGTTACAACCAATGATAATAATGGTAATGATGTGGTAGATTCATAAGATTATATTTTGCAATCAGGTAATTCGACCAAATTGTTCAATGATTCAGATGGTGATCAGAGTAATTTGGAAGGATTTTAACGTGAAGTGAGAAATTACTGGGATTACTGTGCTGGTGACGTACTGGTTGAAGACATGCGATACTATAACCACATGGTTTTCATGGCATGTATTGTTTGATAAATTGTGTAAGTTTCGGTACTTAGGGTGGTAAGCCTCGTGAAACAGAGGGAGAAAAAAAAAATCAAGTTTAAATGCTGTGTCAAGCATGCATGTCAACCCCTCAAGAGTATCATTCATGTAAAAGTCAACTCTTACATTTTTGCCCTAAAAAATATCAGTCTCAAAAATGCAACTTTAATTATGTTACTGGAAAGTGTGCAATGATGGGTAGGATTTTGCCTCTGGGGTCAAGAAACCAATGTCGGAACTGTTTCTAAGTCCTGACCCTGCCCTTGGACAGAAGTAGCTGCAGTTCAGATTTTTGCAGCAATTGGCTGCTAATTGACTGGATGTCAGATTACAAATCAGCAGCCATAGTTGCTGAGGCAGAACCAATTTAATGGCTCCATGGCAGCCATTACTGAGGCAACCATTTGAAAGAAAAAAAAATGCAAGAACCAGGAAAAGAGGAAAAGCAGAAGCCTGGCACCGAGGGCAGGACAGCCTTTTGTTACGCAGATCCTGACCTTGAGGTCCTCCTGGTGACTATGAAAGAAAGGAAGGTGATCCTCTTTCCAGGGGGTAGATTGAAAGGTCACTCAGCCAAACAAAACAGGCAGCAGCAGAAGAGCAGTTGGTTGCAGTGCCTTAAAAGGTTCAATTACCTTCTTCAATTGACAAAGTGAGTGCAACCCCAATGAATTCTGACCCTGGGTATTTATCCACCAACAGACACACTGGTGTGCATGCTGTTCCTGAATATGGGAGACATCAAGAGAAACTGCATGCCCAGAGTACTTACAGACCCCTCAGCCAGGCTCAGAGTGCCAGTAGTGTTCTAGACTCGCAAGCATTGATCTTTGAGGTAGGAAACCTCAACATTTAAGAAGCATTTAGAGTACTTGAAACACAAGGTTTTGTCCTTAGCATACAAGGCTACTGACCAAGTGCTGGAAAATGGGATTAGAATAGATAGGTGCTTGATGGCTGGAGGAGACACAATGGGCCAAATGGCCTTTTTCTGTGCAGCAAAACTATAAATTACATAAATGAGCAGCTGGCCAGGAGGATCTTATTTCTCTCTCTTTTGTCCTTGCAGGAAAAAAAAGGATACATAATGCTAGGGAGAGGGGTATCACTGGAGGAGTGCCCCAGATCACTGTGGGACTACCATTGAAGAGAGAGCTATAGAAATCACCAGAGTGACACCACAGGATCCAGGTAAGGAAGGAAAGATGAGCATAACTGAAAGCGAAGGCAAAAGGTATAGCAATCTGTGGATTAGAGGAGGAGAGTCCCCTCCTCCCTATCCAACAACATGCTAAATACTCAAATGTATTGGAAGTGTTTGGAAGCAGAGGCTTCTGTTGTCCAGGGCTAGTTTTCATGATCTCCTTCTTGTGTCTCTTACAGGTTCTGTCATGGTGAACACCAGAGTCCTGCACAACAACAGGGCCAGAAACCAAGACAGTCATATCCTACAAGCGCACCCTTCAGCAGCGCAGATACATTCACACTGATCCTCGTACATGCTTATTTAGGGGAGCATTGAGAATGGCACTAAGGTGAAGAGAACAGCACTGGTGAATAGGAGAAGATGGGAGAAACAGAAATTGCTGTGGGCAGTCTCCCTCAGAGGATGGAGGACAGACACAGTCATGCTCAGTTGGGCACAGATGCAACACCTTGGGAGTCACTAAAATGGAGAGTCTACTTAGACCAGCAGCAATAGATGTGTACCCTCACGTCAAGAATTCTCTTAGGCAGTGTGGAATGCATAAGCTCCTTCACTGAGAAAGTGGCACTCAAGAGTGGATGCAGGTGCAGCACATGCACAGAATGCATACAACAGTCTGTAGCATAAACCGCTCAGAGATACTTCTGGTGCAAAGCTTCATTGAATGGATGCCAATTGCGCCGCTCACCTTCAGCCATCCAGAGTGGCATCCAAGGGCTGAAGCAGTCATCCCCCACGGGTGTTATCATCATCATCAGCCTCCAAGTCCACTGACTCGGGGCCATCTATCCAGCAGGGCCCCAGGTCCCTATATTGATGCTGGTGTAGCAGCTTCTGGAGATACCATCACCAGCACCTCCATGACCAAAATGACCATCATGTGCACATCAACCACAAGCAGGCATAAGCAAGCAGGCTTCCTCCACCTCATCCGAAGCCACAAGGAGAGCATGGAGTAGAAGAGGCCAAGACAACAGGCTACCATGTTGGGAGGAGCACCGAATGGTTCATTGGGGTTTGTTTCACTTTTAAATATGCAATTTGTTACTTTTGGAACACACTGTAAATATTGATACATGATTCCAGATAATTTTTCCATATTTTTCATGGTGAAACTAGAAGAGTGAAGTGGTAAAGAGAATCAAAGGCCTTTGAACAGGGCAAGTGAGGTTGCCAGATCATTCATTGGCAGTAAGAATGGATCTATTCCAAGCTGTAACTTAAATGGAAGTGTCCTCACAAGCAACTTAAAAAGAGCTCTGGAGCATGCTGTCCTCTTGGGTTAAAGGGTTCAACAGAAATGTTCCTGGATCAGATGCTCCCGGATGTTGCTGGCATCCTGATAAAACCTTCAAATTCTACACGGGCCCCGGTCATCTCTGTTGTTCTACATCATCCTCTTCCTCTTTCTCCTCCTCCTCTACTACATCCTGCTCCGCCTCTTTCTATGATGAAGAGTCGCTGAGCAGAGACTGATAGCCAAGTTCCGCACACATGAGGACGGCCTCAACCGGGATCTTGGGTTCATGTCACACAATCTGTAACCCCCACGACTTGCCTGGACTTGCAAAATCTCACTAACTGTCCTGTCTGGAGACAATGCACATCTCTTTAACCTGTGCTTAACGCTCTCTCCACTCACATTGTCTGTACCTTTAAGACTTGACTACCTGTAAAGACTCGCATTCCAATCATTATTTTGTAAATTGAGTTAGTGTCTTTATATGCCCTGTTTGTGAATAGAACTCCCACTCACCTGACGAAGGGGCAGTGCTCCGAAAGCTAGTGGATTTTGCTACCAAATAAACCTGTTGGACTTTAACCTGGTGTTGTGAGACTTCTTACAGTGTTTACCCCAGTCCAACGCCGGCATCTCCACATTCAGTCAAGAAGCCAATTTTGTATCCATTTAGATACCTCACCCTGGATCCCGTGAGATTTAACTTTATGCAACAACCTACCATGCAGTACCTTGTCAAAGGCCTTGCTAAAGTCCACGTAGACAACATCAACTGCACTGTCCTCATCTACCTTCTTGGTTACACCTTCAAAAAACTCAATTAAATTTGTGAGACATGATTTTCCACTCACAAAGCCCTGCTGACTGTCCCTAATCAGTCCTTGCATCTCTAAATGCCTGTAGATCCTGTCTCTCAAAATACCTTCCAACAATTTACCCACCACAGATGAGGCTAACTGGCCTGTAGTTCCCAGGCTTTTCCCTGTAGCCCTTTTTAAACAAAGGCACAACATTTGCCACTCTCCAATCTTCAGGCACCTCACCCATGACTATCAATGATTCAAATATCTCGGCTCGGGGACCCGCAATTTCCTCCCTAGCCTCCCACAACGTCCTGGGATATACCTCATCAGGTCCCGCAGACTTATCTACCTTGATGCGCTTTAAGACTTCCAGCACCTCCTTCTCTGTAATATGTACACTCAAGACATCAATATTTAATTCCCCAAGTTCCCTAACATCCATGCTTTTCTCAACAGTAAATACTGATGAGAAATATTCATTTAGGATCTCGCCCATCACTTGTGGATCCACACATAGATTACCTTGTTGATCCTTAAGAGGCCCTACTCGCTCCCTTGTTACTCTTTTGCCCTTTATGTATTTGGAGAAGCTCTTTGGATTCTCCTTTGCCTTATCTGCCAAAACAATTTCGTGTCCCCTTTTTGCCCTCCTGATTTCTCTCTTAACTCTACTCCTACACCCCCTATACTCTTCAAGAAATTCACTTGATCCCAGCTGCCTATGCATGTCATGTGCCTCTTTCTTCTTCTTGACCAGGGCCTCAATATCCCGAGTCATCCAGGGTTCCCGACTTCTGCCAGCCTTGCCCTTCTCTCTTAGAGGAATGTGTTTACCCTGAACCCTGGTTAACACACTTTTGAAAGCATGTCACTTACCAGACTTCCCTTTGCCTTCCCACAGACTCCCCCAATTAACTTTTGAAAGTTCCTGCCTGATATCATCAAAATTGGCCTTGCCCCAATTTAGAATATTAACTTTTGGGACAGACCTATCATTCTCCATAGCGATCTTAAAACTAATAGAATTATGGTCACTGGTCCCAAAGTGATCCCTCACTAACATTTCTGTCACCTGCCCTTCATTATTTCCCAAGAGGAGGTCGAGTTTTGCCCCCTCTCTAGTCGGGCCATCCACATACTGAATGAGAAATTCCTCCTGAATACACTCAACAAATTTCTCTCCATCCAACCCTCTAATACTATGGCTGTCCCAGTCAATGTTGGGAATGTTAAAATCTCCGACTATTACCACCCTATTTTTCTTGGAGCTATCTGTAATCTCCTTACATATTTGCTCCTCAATTTCCCGCTGACTATTTGGGGGCCTATAGTACAACCCTATCAAAGTGATTTCCCCCTTCTTATTTCTCAGTTCTACCCATATAGACTCAGTGGCCGGGTCATGCCAGGGTCTCACTCTTTTCAAAAGCCACACCTCTCTGGAAGGCAATGTTATGGTGAGCAAGGCATACCATTGTGAGGCACATGACATGAGGTGGTGGCACAGTGGTAATGTCATTGTATTACTCATCCAGAGGCCCAGACAAATGTTCTGGGGACACGTATTCACATTCCACCACAGCAGCTGGTGAAATTTACATTCAATTAATAAATAAATCTGGAATCACAACTTATCCTCAGTGACCATAAAACCCAGCTGGTTCACTCGGATCCATTTGGGCAGAAAATCTGTCAGCCTACATGTGACTCCAGACTCACACCAATGTGGGTAGCTCTTAAATGACCTAGCAAGCCTCTCAGTTGTACCAAAGTCAAAAAAGAATGAAACCAGATGGATTACCCAGCATTAACAGACATTGGAAACAATAATGGCACACTGTTGATCCTGCAAAGCCCTCCTTACCAACATCCAAGGGATTGTGCCAAACCTGTCTGTCCCATAGACTAGTCAAGCAACAGGCTGACATTGTCATACTCACTAAATCATAGCTAACAGACAATATCCCATACACCAGCATCACCGGGTTTGTCGTTTGCCACCAGCAGAACAGACCCACAGAGGTGATGGCAAGGGAGTTGCCCTGGAAATCTTCAACACCACCTCTGGACCCTGGGAAGTCCCATGGCATCATGTCAAACATGGGCAAGGAAACCTCCTGTTGTTTACCACTTGCTGTTCCCCCTCAGCTGATGAGTATCAGTTGGAAGAAGCACGAAGGATGGAGAAGCACAGAGTATACTCTGGTTGGGGGACTTCAATGTCCATCACCAAGAGTGGCTCAGTAGTGCCATTACTGTCCAGCTGGTTGAATCCTGAAGGACATAGCTGCTAAATGGTGCCTACAGCACATGCTGAGGGAGCCAAGAAGAGGGAAAATCCTACTTTACTTCATCCTCACCAATCTACTTGTAGAAGATGCATCTGTTCATGATAGTATTAGTAGGCATGACCACCTGCATTACCATCACTGAATCCCCATAATCAATATCCGAAGGGTCACCATTTACCAGAAACACAACTGGACTAGCCATATAAATACTGAGGCTACAAGAATATGTCAAAGGTTAGGAATCCTACAGCAAGTAATTCACTTCCTGACTCCATAAAGCCTACCCACCATCAACAAGATACAAGTCAAGTCAGGATGGAATACTCTCCACTTGCCTGGATGAGCAAGGTACCAACATCAAGTTCAACACCATCCAGGACAAAAGCAACCCACTTGCTAGGCAGCCCTTCAAAAAAAAATTCCCTTGCTCCATCACTGATGAGCTGCGGCAGCAGTGTATACCATCTACAAGATGCACTGCAGTAACTCTTCAAGCTCCTCAGGCAGACCTTCCAAACCAACGACTGCTATCATCCAGGACAGCAGACACAGGGGAACACCACCGCCTGCAAGTTCCCCTCCAAATCAATCATCCAGACTTGGAAATATATTGCTTCACAGTCGCTGGGTCAAAGTCCTGGAATTCCCTCCCGAATAGTATTGCTTGTGCACCGACACCACAGGGACTGCAGCAGTTCAAGGCAGCGGCTCACCACTACATTCTCAAGGGCAAGAAGAGATGGGCGATAAATGTTGGCCCAGACAGCAACACGCACAATCCGTGAAGTAATTTTTTTTTAATGTCCTTGCGGAGAAGGCAGCCCATCTTCACATGGAGGATACTGTGCCTTTAAAAAATATATTTGTCATTTTTTTGTGCAGGATTTTTTTTAAACAGTCTGTTCTAACCAGTGCCACTTGGGCTGTAACCAGCAATCTGTGTTGTTACTGCTGTAGCATAATTGCTCCTAATTTCTAGAATGTTTGTTTTAATCTGAACTGAACTGAGCTGATCTGTTGTTTTTTGTGATTTCGCCCGCAGAGTAGCACTTGATTAGGTTGACTGACAGGTAATGTCATACGACTGGGTGAAACTAGGCTTGCGCAGAAAACTCAGGTCAGATGCTGGTTGGAGTTGTTAGAGAGCAGTGCCTCTCTTTTCCTCTCTGAAGTTGGAGACAGTAATCTGCCAGGAAATAAGTCTCTTTTCTGAAATTCTGCTGTTTGGGAGTCAGAAGGCAGGTGTCTGTCCAGATTTCAGTCCAGAGGTGTTAAAAGGCTGGAAATCTAGCACCTATGTGAGCATATTGGTTTTTGGCACTAACTGGTTCTAAAGAAGGGATGCTGCTTATAATTGGAACGATAGAGATTGCTAGCTGCTAAAAATTATCCTTTGTCATGTTTAAGCATTTTAATTGGTTAAATATATGCTCATCCTTTTTGTCATATCTTAACTGTTTTAAATAATAAGTTTGTTTTGCTAAAAGCTTCCCAGTTGGTCACTTGAATCATACCTGGAATTAAATACCTTATGCTCACCCTAATGCCAAAATCAAAAGAAAAATTTGGGTCGAGGCTAACTTCATAATCTACCTTGGAGTTTGGTCTGGTCTGGTCCCTAACAATATCCTCGATCGTGTTGTGTGGCACTATCACTATGCTAAATGGGATAGAATCATAGAATCATAGAAACCCTACAGTGCAGAAGGAGGCCATTCGGCCCATCGAGTCTACACCGACCGCAATCCCACCCAGGCCCTACCCCCACATATTTTACCCACTAATCCCTCTAACCTACGCATCTCAGGACTCTAAGGGGCAATTTTTAACCTGGCCAATCAACCTTACCCGCACATCTTTGGACTGTGGGTGGAAACTGGAGCACCCGGAGGAAACCCACGCAGACACGAGGAGAATGTGCAAACTCCACACAGACAGTGACCCAAGCCAGGAATCGAACCCAGGACCCTGGAGCTGTGAAGCAGCAGTGCTAACCACTGCGCTACCGTGCTGAAAAGACGTGAGATTTAGAAAAGATCTCACGCCTCCAAACCAGGTATCCATGAAGTGCTGTAAGCCATCAGCAGCAGTGGAATTGTATTTAACCACAATCTGGAAAGTTCCATTTGGGAACAGAGGTAAGTGTAACTTTGCTTTGGTGAAGACAGAATTTCATGAGATTGAGAGTCAACAGGTGGTGATAATCAGTAAGGCCTACTTTTGAGGCAGAGAAAACATTAACTTCATTGCATTGAACCATGGGTGAGATTTCTCAGTTTGGATTTCATGAGAAAAGTGTAGCTGGAAGATTTGCTCTAGTTCGTAGCTATTGGAATAAATCTATAGTGGTCCTCACAAAGCCTTGCAGCAGAAAGCAGTCAGCTGAGTTAGCTTTGGAAGCTGTGGGAAGGCAGTTGAATATCTGCCAACAACTCAAAAAAAAAGGACTGAGGTATCATAGTTGTGAGGTCTGTAGAGAAAAGCGTAGAGGATCACATAGCCAAAACTTGCAAAGATTGCATAAGTTTATCTGGAGGAATGGCTGGGATATGAAGGAGAATTAAAGTAAATGCCACAGGACTATGGTATACTTTCTGGGTTGGTCCCAGAGAAAGTGATGAACCATCAAGATTCCGAAGTTAGGGGAAAAGAGTAAAAAGGCAAACTGAGTTGATAGCATAAGTCTTTATAAGCTATAGTGTTAAGTTAGTGGTGCTTGCTTTGTTTAAATATCTCTTGATATATAAACAATAGCTTGTTTCTGTAAAAGAAAAAGGAAATCTTGTGATATAGTTCCATTGATTAATTGCTGGATGATTGGATTTAGTCAGAGCAGTGCCTTGGGCCCAATCATCTTCAGCTGCTTCATTAATGACTCAGATGATTACTTAATATTCAGAACCATTCACGACTCCTCAGATACTGAAGCAGCCCGTGCCCATATGCATCAAGACCTAGACAACTTTCAGGCTTGGGTTGATAAATGGCAAGCACATTCGCACCACACAACTGCCACGCAATGACCATCTTCAACAAGAAAAAATCTAGCCATCTCCCCTTGACATTCAATGGTATTATCATCACGGAGGTGTTACATCCTGAACTAGAACTGGACCAGCCATATAAATGCTCTGGCTACAAGAGCAGGTTAGAGGCTAGGAATCCTGCGGCGATCCTGCACCAAAGCTTGGCTACCTTCTAAAAGTCACAATTCAGGAGTGTGATGGAATACTCTCTACTTGTCTGGATGAGTGCAGCTCCAACAACACTTCAAAAAATTCAACACCATCAAGGACAATGTAGCCTGCTTGATTGGCACCCCATCCACCATCTTATTCATTTCCTCCACCATCGCACAGTGGCAGCAGTGTGTACTATATACAAGATGCATTGCAGCAATTCATCAAAGCTCCTTCAACAGTAATTCCCAAACCTGTGGCATCCACCAACTAGAAAGACAAAGGCAGCAAAAGCATGGGAACACCACCACCTGCAAGCTCACTACCAAGTCAGACACAATCTTGACTTAGAACTAGATCACTGTTTCAGCGCCATTAAAAAAATATTAAAAAGGTGGGGGAGAGGCGGCACAGTGGTTAGCACTGCTGCCTCACAGCGCCAGGGACCTGGGTTCGATTCCCAGCTTGGGTCACTGTCAGTACGGAGTCTGCATGCTCTCCCCATGTCTGCATTGGTTTCCTCCAGGGTGCTCCGGTTTCTTCCCACAGTCTAATGATGTGCTGGTTAGGTGCATTGGTCATGCTAAATTCTCCCTCGTGTACCCGAACAGGCGCCAGAGTGCGGCAACTAGGGGATTTTCACAGTGACTTCATTGTAGTGTTAATGTAAGCCTACTCGTGACACTAATAAATAAACTTTCAACTTTAAACCATTGGGTCAAAATTCTGAAATGCCCTTCTCAACAGCACTATGGATGTACGTACACCACATGGACTGCAGCAAGTCAAGAAGGCAACTCACCACCACTTTCTCAAGGGAAATTGGGGATGGGCAATAAATGTTGGCCGAGCCAACAATGTTCACACCCCATGAAAGAATGAAAAAACCCTTAGGAATGTACTACTAGCTACCACCTGATTAGTCCAGGCACTGGAATCGCATCATTAGAAGTCCAATGTCCCAGTCAGGTGCTGCTCATGAGCAGATGCTTCAGTTGAGCACCCCTCCCTCAGAATCATGTAAAGAAGTGAGTAACCATCTCTTCCATCCACAAAGTTTGGAGAAGGGAATGAGAAGTTGCGACACACTGGACAGCTGGAGGGTGAGAGTCAATACAGCTGTCAGGGCTGCAAGCGCACGTGTGTTAAGCTCTTCTTGTGATAGCAGACGAGCCAAACTTTGGAATAGAAGCCCTTCTTGCTGATGAATCTCACTGGCCGCTCACTTGGCACCTTGAAAACCACCTGGGTGTAATTGAGGATGTCCTGCACTTGCAGGAATTGAAAGATCGAGGCAAATCCCATTACCCTTTCTGCCTCGAGGCCCCATCTGTCTGAAATTGAATGTATTGCCCAACTTCAAATAGGGCATCACTGCCCCACTAGCTACAATGGTACTGCCATTTTCAAGACACCTCCAAGGTCCATTACTGAATCTTGAAAGGGGAAAGAGGTTGAAAGTGATACTAACAGCTACTGGCATGGCACTTCATGGCAAGCAGTGGTGCGAGGTCTTCCGCTACAAAAACGCAAATCTGAGTGACCATCTGTCTGGAAAGGTGCAGTCTCCTGCAGCATTTGTTCTCCAACATGTCCAGGCAGCTCAGTCTTTAGCATTACACCAATGCTGCAGGTATGGCCTCCATTGTGTTCTTACCCCTCATTCTTCTTCTGTATGCTCATCATGCCTGGGGCTTCATCTCTGCTGCTGATGATATTGATCTTCTCTATTCAACCCAATATCCAATCACTATAATCCCACCACCTCAACTGCATTTAACTACACTCATACCGATGTCTGGAACGCTAACACTCTCCTCTTATGGCTTCCTGATACAGGAGTTTCCAGGCACCCACCAATGTCTATGCACACAGACTATTGTCCCTGCAACCTCAACACACCCAATTGCATCCATGTGCCAACTACTTTGTGCTACTCTCAGCCATGCTCCCTTTTATGGGTCTACCTAATTTCATGGTATGGCCCTGGTATGATTTGTTCAATACTGTTTTTCCATCTCCATGCACTTGGACTACCCCTGAACCAGTATGCAACTTGTGTGTCCTGACTAAAAATTCTAAATGGACCCTTAAGAATCAAACAATGAGATCATTAACAAAAGTAGCTGGCTTTAATACCAAATCCGGCAGATTTCTAGGGCTTGTTTTCCCCCATCCTCAGAGTTGAGGCAGGAATTGCAAAATAAAGCTGGCACTCCAGCCAGCAGCACTAATTTTCTCACCTGACAGCCTCTGGGCCTGCCCCCACTGGCACCTAAATATCTTTCACAAGCATCAGATAATAAAACATGTTTTGTCCTTGGCCGAAAGCATAAAACCATTGCCAAAATTCATGTACCCTGATCAAGAATGTCTAGCACTTCAGCAGTTTTTCTTTGAATACAGATTTCCACCATTGTACCCAAAGTTATTTAATCATTTATATCTATGTATGCAAGCATTCACGTGCTTTTTCTTCTTGCTGCAGGAATTGAAACATCATACAATATTCCTCTATAATAACACTTAACAGCAGCTATTCAAAATTCCTCAATAGATACATCACTATTTGGCCAAAATCCTAATAATGGTGAAGCCCTTTATTCAGCCAACAGGCCAGCTTCACACCAAGAACAAAACACATCATGCCAGACAAAGAAGCAGTATATTGTACAACTGCCAACAGTCTAAATTTCCTTCCACATACACCAGTTGGCACTGGAGACATTGCTTGAATTTAAACAAGTTTTCAGAAGCAAATGATGATCCATTTGCTACTTCAAATTCAGCAAGCATATCCTGACAATTTCATTATTTGCAGGTACCTGCGTTATTTTCTTGCATCCCCACCAAACCCCAATACAGTTTTAGTTAAAATCTGTTTGAGTAGCAAACTAAGCTCTTACTCTGCGAGGACAAAATATTGACACAACTTAGTAATTAGCAAAATGCATCTGACCTAAATTCAGTCCCTGGTTAATTCCTGTTGAAGGTTATCCAATGGATATCTTGCAACTTAATGTATACTTTTATATATGTCGCGCAGTGAAAAAATATATGCACTTTAATAGTAAATAAATTACAATGGAAGTAAATTAGAAACTAAAACTTTGAAGCAAATTACATGCTAGATTTTATTGTACATCCTTTAACTTGAGAGACTTTACAGTTATACCTAGTTCATGGTAAAATTTTAGAGGGAAGATTAAAGTTTAACATTTAGGGCAGAAGTTTTCAATTTTTTAACCAAGTGCACTGGCGGGCAGTTCTGGCGGCGTCCTTCCCACTGCCCAGAATGAAACTCATGCCCAATTCTGTGCTTGGAAGCTTATTAATCATGCACTGGAAAAATATCAGACTGAATCACCCGGCAGTTCAGGAGCTGTTTCGTCAGCTTGAATTCAACTCATGGGTTCAAAGGTCCCGGCGCCATATTTAAACACCAGTCCAAAACAATCATATCACTCTCTCCAGCCCAGCTGTCTTCAGGAGACCATTAAGCATGTCAGGAAGCCAAAAGCAAATAGCAAGCAGCCTCAAGAAGGGTTGGGAAGTGGGGGAGAATCAGGCATGAAGAGGTAAAGAGTCCCATACAGGTACAGCACATACCATAGGAGTTCAGGAGGGTGGGAATAACTTGGGCGAGGGGGGTGGTCAGTAGAGAGCCAGCAAGAAGGTGCTTCATCAACTTATTGGTATCTTTAGTTTTTATTGAATGTTTTTCATGGCTTTGGTCAATTTCCTGTACTTTATCGCCTATCTGCTATTTCTGTCAGTCTTTTCTTTTTCCTTATATTGGTTCACCCCTTCTCTTGCACATTTTTTTTTGCTATGACTTGTGCACTCCTTTCCCTTTGCCTCATCTCTTCTCTCCTACAGTTTCAATTACATCTCTGCCAGATTTGTTTCTGTAGTATATCTGCTAAAATTATCCTCAACTTTTAAAAATGCAATTCTGTTGTCAGTTTGAGTCTGTCTACATTACAGATTTTTCCTCAGCTCTTTTAACATTATCGTTGCGTTATACTCCGCATCTGTCTATAGTTTATTCTTTCCCTTCTTGATACTTCCATTTATCACCTTGTCACAATAGTTAGTAGAATAGGAATGGTGTTGCCTCATTGGATAGCCATGAGAAAGCAAGTGAGCTACTTGAGCAGTGGGAGTCTGACCAGTCAGTCTATAATAATTAGCCTACTTGTCCAAAACTAAACATTGCAGTGATTTCTAGGTACCAAGAAAGAGCGGAACAGCAGAGGCTACAGACACTGTTGCAATGAGAAAAGGTTGTGGCAGGCCAAATATTACTAAAATGTTTTTTTTTTTAAAAACTACCATAGACAGAAAACTCATCCCACTCAAAAGTCCTTAAGAAAAGGTCAGGAAAAAGGTATCACCATATCGACAGATTAAAAATGATTATGGACTTTTCACTGTTGTGTAGGTGATTCATGAAAGTTCCTTTTATATTTCTCAGTCCCTTCCAACTCTATTTCCTGCTGAATATTTTCTGAAGCACTCCACTGTGAATAAACCAAAATGCCAGTTCCAAAAGGAGTTATACTGGATTAAGTAAATGTCATTTCTTATTATCTTTTCCATCATTAAATTTAAAAGATGTTTATTTAACATTTTATCCCTGTTGCCCGGTTGTATAAACCTTACCTGTGAACCTCTGATGGGGATTCCCCAACAATTTTGGGTATCCCCCAGTCTGGTGCTGGGCAGCTCGGAAGTTCAGGCCCAAATGTAAAATGCTTAGAAATAAGAATTTCTTCTATAAGGAAACTTGTATATACGGAAGAGGTGGCAAAATCTTTCAGAATTGCTATTTTCTGTTGTAGTTTAGTGCTGTACATTCGAATATAGGAAAATTTTGAATAGTGTACAGATGTATTCAAGTACTGTAAATTTGCAGAGCTGGTATAAATTTCTGACTGTGAACAGATTTGCTTCATTAGTTTAAAATGTAGGAATTTGGGGTCTTCCGGGTCTCTACAGTTTAGGAATACATTACATCGTGCAATTTACTTCATAAGCTAACCCGGGAGATGTCTATACCTGAATTGTACATAATATAGGATTATTTATTTATTTGTTCATGAGACATAGGTGTCACTGCATTTATTGCCCACCCCTAATTGCCCTTAAGGTGGTGGTGGTGTGCTGCCTTCTTAAACTGTAATTACCTTTATCCAGTTTCTTACAGTAACAACACAAAGGTGATATAAATACAGTGCACAGCTGTATCCTATTCCTCACATACAGTTGTAAAGCTGTCTTGGCACATGTAACAATCAAATTTAGAGAGTAAGCCAAAAGAAATAAAAGGAATGAATCAGATTATAGCATCTGCAAAACCTCTTAGAAATGGTAAATTATTATTGAAACAAATGAGAACCAATGTTCAAATAGCATGGTCACTTTCAATAATAAAATGTTCAGCTGAAATTATATTTTAAATAAGCTTGGCAGAGATGAAAATTGTTTTTTTTTCCCAAACTGAACATGTGCACATTATTGGGCTCTGTCGACTAGCATTACAAAATCTTCCAGTCTGCAATCACTAATTCTCTCCTTGCCAGTATCGACATGTGTAAGCTGCTCTAAATCTTAACAATAATTAATTAATTAATGTAGGAACATTGGAGCAGGAGTGGGTCATTGACCCTGTTTTGCCAATGTGTCCCAAGTCCAATTGCATTGTGGCATATTTAACTGATCCCACTGAAACTGCAGGTCTATCGCTTAAGATGATTTCTGAGATTTTACTTAAAAGTAGTCAATCTGCTGTGGCATTGTGTATGGGAAGTTAAGAAGTATAAGCCTTCAGATGATGTCAGGTTAGATAACTGGCAAGTCTTTGTTTCAGGATTTGCAAATCATTTTAAAGGGAAACATTTTGCCCGCTTTAAAATTTCCACTCTAAAATCCTGGGTGGAATTTTAAACAAATAGCCCTTGCAAACAGCACTAGCATCCTGCTTCTGGGTTTCCCACAGAGAGAGAAGGCAGAATCACACATCAGATCTGTCGATGAAGGTTCTTTATTCAAAGGGACTCCAGTAGGTGTCTGAATGGCTGCAGGAAATCTTCCTTTGAAGCCAAATGCCTGGACAATGGAAGCAAATCCTGGGAAACCTGCCCCACCCACCTTCCTCAGTTCCTGAATTCTGCTGGAGGTAATGATGAATGAAGAAAGGGTTAGAAGAGAAATCCTCTTACCTGATGATAAGAGAAGGCCAGCCAGCTGAATGAAGGTGTGGCTAAAATAGCAAAGGCTATGAGCAGTAGGTGTGGTGACTAGCACATGAATTCAGAGCCAGAAAAGGTTCAATGATTCCATGAGGTCTGCAAAGCTGAGCGTCATGCCACACTTAGCTGGAAATCATCACTTTGACTTCCTTAGCATTCTTCTGCACAGTACTCCTCTAACTAGTGCACCTTGCTGTTACACAAATTCCTTTCTGTCCAAGGTACTTCCGAGTTTCCATCTCATTAGAAAGCACACACTCATATTGCCCTCGCGCACCCATTTCTCATGCTTGGCCTGCTCAAATATTCTTATTCCACTCACAATACTCATAACTCTCTGCCTTCTCTCATTGCAGAAAAGTACCCACAACACCAGAAAGAGAACCATGGATTAGAACTGCAGCTAGTGCGACCCTGACCACAATGGAGGATGCCCTGGAGATCAGAAAGTTTGCACAAATTCTGGGCTCAGCAATAGAATTATGATGTTGGTCTAGATGCCTAATGACAGCATTATAATGCACTGCCATATGACACTTTGTCATATTGACATGTCAAGATTGATATATGGTAAATGTCTACCCCTTTACATTCTCAGCACTAACTCACGCCTTTCATTTCCCATAGGTCCCTCATGTGTTTTGATGGGGATGAAGAGGCATCAGGCCAAGAAACAATTTGAAGATGCATCAAAGGACTCTTATACACCATCCCTCAGCACAGGTACACACACCTCGGTGGGTGCTACATTACAGACAGATGGAACATTGTGACCAGCACAACATAAGCGAGCAGAAATACATGCTGGAGAAAGGGTCAATATGTAGAGTCCCCAAAGAGTGCAACACAGTCCAGGTTCCGTTGAGCTGGACCCAGATGCTTAGCCTCAGGGGTCATCCATGAAATATATGAAGCAACAAAGGGAAATGTGTAAAGAAAAATATTGTTGTCAACATTTCCAATAGCAGTACACACCCTTGGAGAGAGCATGGAGGAGTGCATCCCAAGCACCAGGATCTCTCAGGCACTCGCACGGATAACAATCGCATAGGAAATCAAATGCAGCAGGCCATCAAGTGCATGCTGGTCCAGACCAATGGCTGCCACTTTTATAGATGACATGCAGCTAACTGCTCTCTCACTGGCATGTAGTTGGGCCCCGAGAGGGAATATACAGGACAGGGCACACGACAGTGATATCTGTTCTCACAGCACCCCATTTCTCTGTCCTTATTCAGAGAAAGCCACACAAGTTACCTCTGCCCCCATGATCGAGCTTGCCCCTGCGCAAGTGAAGGTGGGCAGTCTGTGGCAAGGCCCTTCTGAGCTCCATAACCCAGAGAACATCCACTACAGGTATCTCAAGCTTGCCTCAAATTCATCTGAAGCTAGAAGGGTAGTACTAGGTATAAGTAATGGAGAGCAGAAAATCAAGACTTTTTAGTTGGACAAGGATGTTTATAATAATGTTGATTCATTAATGAGTTTCGCTCAAGAATGCATGGCCTTATGTGAACTCTTCATTCTCATGGCCTCTACTTTGTTGCATTCCCTATTCACCCTGGACAATAGTCTTTCGGTGAATGCCATAATCAGCCTTGATGAAGAGCAAATGTGATGGTTCACTGGCTGATTGTTGGAATGAGATGTGTTCGTGGAGCAGGGGTCACAGGCTTTCTGATGACTGCACATACACATTTTAAGTGAAACATGCCTGGATGAATCTATCACAGTTTTCTCTGGCAGTTAGGTGTGCAACTACAGGGCCCGTTGGCATTGCAGTCACATTAACACATCAAGAGACTCTCCCAAACCCCTCCTTCTCAGAGGATGCTGCCTTTTTCTTGCTACAGTGCCACTCCTTTCTTCAGTGCCATATTGTGAAGGGCACAACAAACCAAAACAATCCTAGAAACCCTTGTTTGGGCACATTGAAGGTAACTTCCAGATCTGTCCTGACACCTGAACTGCATCTTGAGCAACCCAATAGCTTGCTCAATTGTTGTATTGGTGATGATATTGTCCCTGTTCTATAGCTCCTCTGCTTCAACAAAAAGGATCCTCACAAGAGTCAGCAGCCAGGCCTTCTGTGGGTAGCTCTTGGCTCCCAGCCACCAGCTCAGAGACTGTGCATTAGAAAGAAGACCTGCAGTAGATCAGATATTTGAAGAATAAATGAGTCATGATAGTGTCTTTATACCTGGTACAGACACGCATGATGACCTTGCGGTGGTCCCAAACATGCAGGACATTAAGAAATTGCAAGCTCTTCCAATCTATGATGATGCCTGAAGATCTCCGGGCACCTTGACTACCAAAGATTTTTCTAAAATTTGATCATAATCCTATAATTTTATTAGAGACTGAACTATGAAATTCCACTCAGGAGGCCAACAACCCAAAGGGTTTGACTAGCCTCATCCATGGAACACTTGGTATAATGAGCAGCCTTTGCAAACAAGGCAATGATAAACATGGTGATCCACTTGCAGGCATCTGACTTGTAATATCCTGGCACATATCTGCACTGACCTTTGAACCCAACTGGTTGAAACCCAAAAGAGGCATAATGATGTTGAGTTCCCAACAAAACTCCACTTTAAGGGATTTAACTGCCTGGATGCATCTGAACTCACCCAGTAAAATTCCACCCCCTGAACACGTTCACATTTGCGATAGAAACTCCCTGTCTAAATTTGTCCGACTGTCACAATACATTCCTACCACTGGTCGGGGTTTGTAAATATAGCATTAAAGGTTTGCATTGGCAATTTCCATTAAAGGTGGCCAACTAAATTTATAATGGGAAAAGTTGCAGAAAATGGATAGAAAGTCAAGTGTTCAATACATTAAAAGTAAACCACCATTGGCATAGCTCATAGTAAGCCATAGGCATTATGGTTTACTAAAAATGGGGGTTATGCCATGAGAGATATCAGGATCACTGATTTACAGAGAGTGAAACTGGAGTCATACTAAGTACTCCAGCAAGTTTCCATCCCTATAACACATATGGGAGGACACTCGTGCATTAGTAATCCAGAGGCCCCAAATAATGCTATGGGAACACGAGTTCGAACCTCATCACAGAATCTTTGCAGTGCAAGAGGTCATCATTCAGCCCATCAAGTTTGTACTGGCTCCCTGAAAGAGCATTCTACCTACTCCCACTCCCCTGCCTTAGCCCCATAATCTTGCATATACTCTCTTTTCAGATTGCAATCTAATTTCTCCATTGATCCTGCCTCCACCACTCTCACAAAGTTAGATCCAGACTTCAATCACCCTCTAGGTGAAAAAAATCTTTCCTCACATCACTTTTACTCCTTTTATCAATTATTTTGAATATGTACCCTCTCATTCTTAATGCTTTCAAGTGGGAAGAGTTTTACTATTCACAGTAGTTGGTGGGAATTAAAGCTAAAACTACTGCTCATCATAAAAATCTCTGGTTCACTAATGATATTAATGTCCTGACTGATTGACTGACTTGATGACAGTGGTACAATGAGGGGCATGCCAGGCCATGAGGCTACACATAGACCACAGCTGTCACAACTCTGCCACTGATAGTCCCCAGCACCTAAAAGATGCTCAGCCCTGAGCTGCCAGATCTGTCCTGAATCCCTGCCACACAGTACAGCGGTGGCATCAAACAACATAATGGATGGCATGCCCAATGCTATCTAATGCTCTGAAAATATTATTTCTTTGTCGATGTATCTCTCTCATGTAGTTTACACCTCAAATTTACAAAGCAGAAAATACACTGCATGATGAAATGCAAGGTACAACAAATGGAACTGGATAGTAATGGCATTGAGCAGTACTGTGGAGGGGATAAGCGGGTTTAAATGCATTTTGGAGCAGTTAAGTGAGGATATGGAAATTTATAGTAGGTAGGTCATGCCTGAAGAATCTGAGTAAAGTATTTTAAAGAGGTGACGAGTGAATGGGGAATGTCTATGGATATTATTCCAGAAGGCACTTGATAAAGTCTCTTTTATGAGCCTAAAATTGAAGCTCATGGTATTTAAGGCATTGATCCAGCTAGGAAAATGGCTAAATGGATGAAGAGAAAAGGTAGGGACAGTGGACAGACTCTCTTAATTGGCAGGATGTGAATAAACAAAGAACAAAGAAAACTACAGCACAGGAACAGGCCCTTCGGCCCTCCAAGCCTGCACCGACCATGCTGCCCGACTTAACTAAAACCCCCTACCTTTCCGGGGACCATATCCCTCTATTCCCATCCTATTCATGTATTTGTCAAGATGCCCCTTAAAAGTCACTACCGTATCCGCTTCCACTACCTCCCCGGCAACAAGTTCCAGGCACCCACTACTCTGTGTAAAAAATCTGCCTCGTACATCTCCTTTAAACCTTGTCCCTCGCAGCTTAAACCTGTGCCCCCTAGTAATTGACTCTTCCATCCTGGGAAAAAGCTTCTGACTATCCACTCTGTCCATGCCCCTCATAATCATGTAGACTTCTATCAGGTCGCCCCTCAACCTCCATCGTTCCAGTGAGAACAAACCTAGTTTCTCCAACTCTCATAGAATCCTAGAATCATAGAATCCCTACAGCACAGAAAGAGGCCATTCGGCCCATCGAGTCTGCACCGACCACAATCCCACCCAGGCCCTACCCCCACATATTTTACCCACTAATCCCTCTAACCTACGCATCTCAGGACACTAAGGGCAATTTTAGCATGGCCAATCAACCTAACCCGCACATCTTTGGACTGTGGGAGGAAACCGGAGCACCCGGAGGAAACCCACGCAGACACGAGGAGAATGTGCAAACTCCACACAGACAGTGACCCAAGCTGGGAATCGAATCCAGGTCCCTGGAGCTGTGAAGCAGCAGTGCTAACCACTGTGCTACCATGCCGCCCACATGCCTCTCCTCATAGCTAATGCCCTCCATACCAGGCAACATCCTGGTAAATCTTTTCTGTACCCTCTCCAAAGCCTCCACATCCTTCTGGTAGTGTGGCGACCAGAATTGAACACTATATTCCAAGTGCGGCCTAACTAAGGTTCTACAAAGCTGCAACATGACTTGCCAATTTTTAAACTCAATGCCCCGGCCGATGAAGGCAAGCAGCACCTTCAAGGGCAATTGGGGCTGACCAACAAATGTTGACCTTGCCAGCAACACTGACATCCCAATAAAGAACATAAAAAATACAGTGAACCAAGTGGAGTTTAATTTCAAGGTTTTTAAAAAGTAAATTCAAATTTTCAATCTACCATAGTGGAATCTAAAATTATATTCTCTGGGTTATCAGTCTAGGCCTCTTGTTAATTATTCAGTAAAGTAACCCTGACATTCCTATACCTAGCTAATTATTTCAGGAAGGAAAAGATAGAGAACTAGACAATATTTGCCTTGACAGCTAGATTTATTACATATTTGGAGTTAAGTAAATTGAGAGAGAGACTTACCTCCTGTGGTAACTCTAATTTGGACCGGTCATCCTGCCCATTCGAATGTAAACCCATCAAGTAAGGAACAGGAGCATCTAAAAAATGAAGGAGCGATGCAGGGAGGATAGGAACATACACATGCTGCCACTGACAGGGGAAGAGTATTGCAGTGATACTCTCTGCTACTGTCATCAGTCGCTGGTAATCTGTTTATAAAACACAACCATGTTAAGTGTCATTTTTAAGTCCATGCAGTAACTCTCAACTCTGTATTTGAGCAAATACATTTGATCCAAAGTAAATTTGATCAAAAGTAATAATTTTAAAGAAGTTATCCCACTCTCACCATTTAATGTTTGTGTTGCTTCCGTGTGCAAACTACGACAATACATAATGAATAGTAATTTCTGCTCTTTTAACTCCTTATAAAACCTTGTAATTTTTCCCTTGTGTAATCAAATTTTGAATTTTTTAACATCAGAACAATTTCAAAGCTGTTGACTCAGATATAGGTGGAAGAAAACCATGGTGGGGATTTTCCAGCCCTGCCAGGACAGGACCCACCACAGGGAATGCAGTGACCAAGACAAAATTCCTTTGATTTTTCCATACAATCCAGTGGCAGGAGGAGTTAAATATTTATGCAACCCTAGCAGAAATACAAGGGAGGTGTTGAGGCATAGTGGTAGTGCCTCCCCATCTCTGAGCCCAAAGATCCAAGTTTGAGTCCCACTCTGGAACTTGATGCAGAAGATGCGTTCACAATGTGACCAAATACGTTAATCATCAACTTACAAATCTTCTAATATGCCTCTGGCAGGCACTAAGAGCTGTCAAGTTTCTTGGTCATCCAAAACCGTAGAAGGCATTGTCAAACCACAGCAGTACTATGTCAAACATAACCATGGACCAACGTATGGAAATCCATGATCGCAATGCCCTCTTAGGGCATGGTACCTGAAAAGAGAGAGCGAGCTCACCATTTTGAAATGTGAAAAAAATAGTAATTCAAATTAAATCAATATGACATGTTTTATTGAATCAATTAATTCAACAACCTTAATTTAAAAACTATTAAGTTCATTGTCTTCAGCATCTGACGCAAAGTGTTCATCAAAATCATTTTGAGTCACTTTGGCTATGGCTTACTTGCAAGGAACACCCTCTGGATCAGATTTGGCACTGAGTTTCAGAATCATCCTCCTCAACAAATCATACCTTATTCTCCATCCACAGAATGTTCCAAAGGAACACATATGTTCCTTTTTGTGATTAAATCTGATGACAGCTTGCGCACTCCTAGCATCCCACAATTTGATGACAAAACCATACAGGGCAGCGTGCATATTTCCACTCGTTAGTTTTTTTTTCTCCAATAATCATTCACTGATTTCATTTGCTGAAAACACAATCGTTGGATGTTAAACTATGGACATAAGACCTCTGGTATAACTGCAATTTCAGTGTTATTGCTTCGCAGGCACTTCTTGATCACATTGGTAATATGATCTACACTAATAAGTCACGTAATTTTCATCGGCCACAAGAGTGCTTATTCAACACATTATAAATCCACAACTTCACTCCATCCTCATGGAAAAGCAAAATAACACCTACAAGGAAT